>NC_138316.1:56552500-57103148 GCF_965601325.2 Salmo salar | reverse complement strand
TACACTGCCATGATTCGGGCTGCTGTCTCTCAGTTGAACGCCGGCTAGATTGCATAGCACGCTTCCATTCTGTAGTAGCAGGCTTAAGTGCATGGACAGACTTGAAATGTCGGTCTATCCGCACGATATTCCGCTTGGAACAAAGCCCACAATCACGTTTTAGTCTACTGTTCATAGCTTCTCTCTCCTGCGTGCGTGTATGTCTCTTTGTTTGCTCCACCAAACAACGACCTAACCCTAACTAGGGCTTAATGAGCCCCAGGTGTGGGCCAATATCAGACCAATTGGACTGATTGGAAATTTGACCATAAAGATCACCTCGTTGCCTCTTTGTTCGTCAAAGCCCAGTTGGCCATGGGGGTAGCGGCTGTGGCTTACGATCTGACGATCGGTGTTCGAGCCCCGCTGGGGATCACACCGTTTTTTTCCACCGAGAGCCTGGGAACCTAAAGACCCAAGGCCCTAATGCCCTTTGACGGCCCTAATGCCCTCTGACGGCCCTAATGCCCTCTGACGGCCCAAATGCCCTCTGACGGCCCAAATCCTTAGGGCATAATGCCAAGGCCAGACAGCCATGCCCTGGTACTTTCATAGGCTTCCAGGGCCTCTTTGTTCGTCAAAGCCCAGTTGGCCATGGGGGGTAGCGGCTGTGGCTTACGATCTGACGATCGGTGTTCGAGCCCCGCTGGGGATCACACCGTTTTTTTCCACCGAGAGCCTGGGAACCTAAAGACCCAAGGCCCTAATGCCCTTTGACGGCCCAAATGCCCTTTGACGGCCCAAATCCTTTACTTTCATAGGCTTCCAGGGCTATACACACTTGTCAATATGCCTGAAAAGAGGCACTCTGATACGGATTCAGAGATTAGTGTACTGCCCTTGAAGGCCCAAACCCATAGGCCCTAATGCCCTTTGACGGCCCAAATCCTTAGGGCATAATGCCAAGGCCAGACAGCCATGCCCTGGTACTTTCATAGGCTTCCAGGGCTATACACACTTGTCAATATGCCTGAAAAGAGGCACTCTGATACGGATTCAGAGATTAGTGTACTGCCCTTGAAGGCCCAAACCCATAGGCCCTAATGCCCTTTGACGGCCCAAATCCTTAGGGCATAATGCCAAGGCCAGACAGCCATGCCCTGGTACTTTCATAGGCTTCCAGGGCTATACACACTTGTCAATATGCCTGAAAAGAGGCACTCTGATACGGATTCAGAGATTAGTGTACTGCCCTTGAAGGCCCAAACCCATAGGCCCTAATGCCCTTTGACGGCCCAAATCCTTAGGGCATAATGCCAAGGCCAGACAGCCATGCCCTGGTACTTTCATAGGCTTCCAGGGCTATACACACTTGTCAATATGCCTGAAAAGAGGCACTCTGATACGGATTCAGAGATTAGTGTACAGGGCAGGCGCGGAAGGGATATGGTCCAAAGTACCCACGGTTCTGAGGGGCTTGTAACCCTCAAAAGTGTCCATAAAGCTCTCCCTATTCGGCATGAGTAGTAATCATCAATCGGTCGCCGAAGGGATAAGGACCGAACTACCATGGTTCCGAGGGACAAGCAACCCTCAGAAGTGTCCGTTTCGCATTTATTATATCGGACTAGTAGTTTGCCACTATCCCCGAGCTTCTAGGCCATGGAAGTCGTGTTGTCAAAAACCAGGTTTATGATTTCGCGCCGGTACCTGTCTGCCCCACACGGCTACGAGTGTGTAAAAATAACTGTCACTCACACAGTTTCAAGGCTATTCCCGATGTCACGGTAGGACACTTTAAACTTGAATAAATCGAAAAGTACAACTCCAATCAGGATGGGGGTTTTTTTGCACGAAAGGGCACACGTAGACGAACATTTCCATCTAATTTAAACCGTTTTTCCATAACAATTTATAATAGAAAATCGAGTTTTAAGTTTGCGAAAAAAAGTTCCGTTTACCGAAAAAATAGGTTCCTATAGAAGCGACATTTTCTAACCCGGGGCTAATTGTTGCCCATCACGAGAGAGGGTATGAGCCGAAGTCTGGGACCTCTAGCCCCCCGGGAAGTATTTTTAATCATTATTTGAAAATTTCAGATTTTGGTCAAAAAAGTTACAAAGTGCCAACTTTTCAGTTCGCTTCAGAGACTAAGTCCAAACGTGCACCTGGTTTTATTCTGGGTTACCAGGACAATTTTTGAAAAACGGTTTTAAATACTTATAGAGGGTATATGGACCTCCATACCCACCCTTAGAGCACCATCCTAAGGGCCCAACTCAATGAGATACAGCAAGAGGGAATTATATAGCTTTTAAAAAAATCTTCAGAAAAATGACTATGTTTTTCTTCTCAGAAATTGCACTAAGTCCAAACGGGCACCTGGTTTTATTCTGGGTTACCAGGACCAATTTTTTAAAAAGGTTTTAAATACTTTTAAAGGCCATCACCACCCCCAGGACACCTGTTTCAGCAGCCCACTGCTGTCCCATGTCATTGGGATAAGTACATTTAAAAAGTCGCTTGATGGCGCCATAGATCAATTTATGGAGCTTTCAAATAAGGTCAAAATCATTCAGAATGGTTTTAAATACTTTTAAATGGTACACACATAACATATCTATCTATGTGAGATACATACTGAAGCCCCATGTCACTGGGATAAAGCATTTCTGATTTATGAGTGTTTTTATGTGTGTTTGGGCATTGGCCACAGCTGTGGGCCTTGTGTTATTTTGGGGTCAAAAGTCTTCAGAATGGTTTTAAATACTTTTAAATGGTACACACATAACATATCTATCTATGTGAGATACATACTGAAGCCCCATGTCACTGGGATAAAGCATTTCTGATTTATGAGGGTTTTCATGTGTTTTTAAGTTACCAGGCCAAATCATGTGATTGTATTATTTTGAGGTCAAAATCATTCAGAATGGTTTTAAATACTTTTAAATGGTACACACATAACATATCTATCTATGTGAGATACATACTGAAGCCCCATGTCACTGGGATAAAGCATTTCTGATTTATGAGTGTTTTTATGTGTGTTTGGGCATTGGCCACAGCTGTGGGCCTTGTGTTATTTTGGGGTCAAAAGTCTTCAGAATGGTTTTAAATACTTTTAAATGGTACACACATAACATATCTATCTATGTGAGATACATACTGAAGCCCCATGTCACTGGGATAAAGCATTTCTGATTTATGAGTGTTTTTATGTGTGTTTGGGCATTGGCCAGATCTGTGGGCCTGGTATAATTGTGGGTTACTAGGCCAAAAAAAAAGGGGGACAGAGCAGCCAACCTCCAGAGAGGCTGACTGCTCTGCCCCCCTTAAGGACAGTGGAACTACGGACCTCCAGGCCTCTAGGCCTTCACTCACTATCCGGGGAACACCCATCTCTCCGGGCATGAGAGTAGAGCTTACTCCCTCAAACTACTATGCCCGGATAGGGAGCACCCTATAGGCGGTCCCATACCCCCCTCTCACACACCCCCCACCCGGGATGTTCCACAAGAGGGCGCCACTGGACATTTTAAACATCAATGTAAGTTAGTGACAGAGCTTTCTTGAAAAATGACTAAGTCCAAAAATTCTCAGAAATTGCACTATGTCCAGCTGTGGGCCTGGTATTATTTTGGGTTACCAGGTAGTGATAGCCTTCACCCACTCTCCGGGGAACACCCCTCTCTATGGGCATGACCTCCAGTGGGGGATACCCCCCACCACAAGCTCTTACACCATCCGAACCAGGGCACCCACCACCATCCGAACCAGGGCACCCACCACCATCCGAACCAGGGCACCCACCACCATCCGAACCAGGGCACCCACCACCATCCGAACCAGGGCACCCACCACCATCCGAACCAGGGCACCCACCACCATCCGAACCAGGGCACCCACCACCATCCGAACCAGGGCACCCACCACCATCCGAACCAGGGCACCCACCACCATCCGAACCAGGGCACCCACCACCATCCGAACCAGGGCACCCACTCTTAAGCACCCTTCCTCGGACACTAAAGCATATAGCCCCGCTGTTACGAACCGCGTGCACCTGGTGATCCAAAACGGCCTTCGTGCACCTGGTCACCCTGCAGCTTACCACTCAGAGACTAAGTCCACACCAGGATTACCAGGTGCTGGTGGTACTTTGCACCCGGGTACCCACCTTCTTTAGTCTGCTTGCCCACTCTCTCTCTGGGCCTCCGGACTCTGCCTCCTGGCCCTTCTCTGTGCACCTGGTAACCAGTTAGAAATAACGGGGGAGGTGGAGGAAGACGCCTTCCGTCCCAAAAAAGCTTGGTTCGAAGGCTACATACCCGCCGGAGATCCCTTACCCCTTGTTACTGGGGCCGACGAGCATCTTTCTGGGGAGATCGGCATGAATCGAGCCCAGCCTCATTTCACACCCTAGCCCGACCTACCCAGCCCTGCCCTTAGAACCAATCTTTACCCCGAAGTTACGGATCTGACTCATCAACTTTCCTTAACATGCATTGTTCTAACATGCCAGAGGATGTTGCCCTTGGAGACCTGCTGCGGATATGGGTACGGCCCGACGTGAGATTTACACCCTCTCTTACGGATTTTCAAGGGCCAGCAAGAGCTCACCGGACGCCGCCGGAACTGCAACTCTTTCCAGGGCTTGGGCCCCTCTCTCGGGTTTCCCGCCCAGCTTCCGTGCTCACCGCGGTGATCGGACAACCGATTTGCACGTCAGGACCGCCCAGGCATAGTTCATCATCTTTCGGGTCCTATCGCACACGCTCACGCTCCACCTCCCCGACAGAGCGGGCGAGACGGGCCGGTGGTGCGCCCAACCCCGTAGGGCCGGGATCCCACCTCAGCCAGCGCGCGCCGGCCCTCACTTTCATTGCGCCACGGGGTGTGTCGGAGAAAACACTCTGACTTGCGCGTGCGTTAGTCTCCTTGGTCCGTGTTTCAAGGGTTGGGAGTTGGGGAGGTTGCCCTCCTTTCCTCCGCCCTTCGCCAGAGCGAGAGGTCATAGTTCAAAGACAGGTAGGTTTAACTTTATGGGGGCCTCCGGGTGCTCCTCTGCCGCCGTCGCCGAAGCGCCGGTGGGGCCGGGGAGACATTAAACCCCCGCCTGCGCCGGGGCGCAGAGCGGTTGACTGGGTTCCCAGTGCCGCGCGAGGATACTGGGTGATACTCAAGCCGCTTAAAAATGTGAGACCATTTCGGGAAGTCCCGGTTCACCGGACACCCCCAGTCCCCCTCGGTAGCGGCCTACACACCCACCCATCGGTGCGTCATCTAGCCGTGCCTAACGGGGAAAGGGGATGGAGCCAGTCGGGCGCATCCCAGGCAAAAAGGAACTGCGGGGAACCGGGCTAGGACCAGTTCACCCGCGCCGAGGGAAGGGAGAGGCGGGAGGCGTGAGCCCCCTACCCTACCCGACCCACAGCAGAGTTTGGTTTGTGTCGGGAGTGGGTAATTTGCACCCCTGCTGCCTTCCTTGGATGTGGTAGCCATTTCTCAGGATCCCTCTCCGGAATCGAACCCATAACTGATTTAATGAGCCAATTCGCAGTTTCACTGTACCGGCCGTGTGTACTTAGACTTGCATGGCTTAATCTTTGAGACAAGCATATGCTACTGGCAGGATCAACCAGGTAGCCACTCACAACATAGAGGTTGTACCCGGGCACACTAAGCGGAGAACAGCCAGGGACCACTCCTATCCCGTGAGGGGAGGAGGCCCTAGGTCAATCCACCGTGCGCCCAGCGGGAGGCCCTGAACTGCCCGTGGCCGGAGCCACAGGTGCCGGGGCACCGCTTAATCAGGTATCTTGTCTTAGCTGGAGGGTTAATTCGGAACGCCATCAACGTGGATAAAAGACAGGGTTTGAGAAATACATGTGTTTCTGGCGCCGGTACGGTATGGGTGAACGTCATCCGCAGGCATCGCTACCTGGGTAGTCCACTCCCCACCAATGTAGGGCCACTGAGACAGACGGGCCGGCTAGATCTCGCACGAACGGAGCGCGGCTGAAGCTTGACATTAAGACGGGGATAACCGTCTCCGACAGGGGCTCCCCCGATAGAGGCAATTCCACGTGGGGCGGGAGGAACCGTCCGTCTGAACACCGACCAATGGCCGGCCGACAGGGGCCCTCCCAGGTGGAAACAGATTGCAAATCGGTCAGAAGATGTAAAACAGGCTCGACAACAGAGGACAACCATGGATACGCAACGTGTTGGAAGCTAGGGACGGACACATTCATGGGACAAGAACCATGGTCATGGAGGACCCAAACCCACAAGGTGATAGCTGGGATAGAGCACCTGTCCAGGACAGAGCTCAATATCCTCCCACCACCAAGCTGGGAAAATCGGATCAATACTTAGGACCAATCGGACGCCGGAGGGATATGGTCCAAAGTACCCACGGTTCTGAGGGGCTTGTAACCCTCAAAAGTGTCCATAAAGCACTCCCTATTCGGCCTGAGTAGTAACGACCAATCAGGCGCAGAAGAGATATGAACCAAAGGAACCATGGTTATGAGGGACAAGCAACCCTCAAAAATGTCCATAAAGCACTCCCTATTCGGCCAGAGTAGCAACCACCTATGGGTCGCCGACGGAATGTGGTTCTCCAGTTGTCAAAAACCAGGTTTCTCAAATCGCGCCGGTACCTGTCTGCCCCACACGGTCACGAGTGTGTAAAAATAACTGTCACTCACACAGTTTCAAGGCTATTCCCGATGTCACGGTAGGACACTTTAAACTTGAATAAATCGAAAAGTACAACTCCAATCAGGATGGGGGTTTTTTTGCACGAAAGGGCACACGTAGACGAACATTTCCATCTAATTTAAACCGTTTTTCCATAACAATTTATAATAGAAAATCGAGTTTTAAGTTTGCGAAAAAAAGTTCCGTTTACCGAAAAAATAGGTTCCTATGGAAGCGAAATTTTCTAACCCGGGGCTAATTGTTGCCCATCACGAGAGAGGGTATGAGCCAAAATTTGGGACCTCTAGCCCCTCAGGAAGTATTTTTAATCATTATTTGAAAATTTCAGATTTTGGTCAAAAAAGTTACAAAGTGCCAACTTTTCAGTTCGCTTCAGAGACTAAGTCCAAACGTGCACCTGGTTTTATTCTGGGTTACCAGGACAATTTTTGAAAAACGGTTTTAAATACTTATAGAGGGTATATGGACCTCCATACCCACCCTTAGAGCACCATCCTAAGGGCCCAACTCAATGAGATACAGCAAGAGGGAATTATATAGCTTTTCAAAAAATCTTCAGAAAAATGACTATGTTTTTCTTCTCAGAAATTGCACTAAGTCCAAACGGGCACCTGGTTTTATTCTGGGTTACCAGGACCAATTTTTTAAAAAGGTTTTAAATACTTTTAAAGGCCATCACCACCCCCAGGACACCTGTTTCAGCACCCCACTGCTGTCCCATGTCAGTGGGATAAGTACATTTAAAAAGTCGCTTGATGGCGCCATAGATCAATTTATGGAGCTTTCAAATAATTCTCAGAAAAATGACTAAGTCCAAAAGTCTCACAAAAACGGCTATGTTTCACCTCTCAGAAATTGCACTATGTTTTATGTTTGGGTTACCAGGACCAATTTTTTAAAAAGGTTTTAAATACTTTTAAAGGCCATCACCACCCCCAGGACACATGTTTCAGCACCCCACTGCTGACCCATGTCAGTGGGATAAGTACATTTAAAAAGTCGCTTGATGGCGCCATAGATCAATTTATGGAGGGGTGACATTTTTAAAGGGTATACAGACCTACATGCCCACTCTGAGACCACCATAGGGGGGTTAGGGAGACCCCATAGGGGGGACCCACACCCCCCACCAAGGTCACCTGGTAACCCAATACAATTCAATGACAGAGTCATACTTCTCTCTCATTGCACTAAGTCCAGCATGTGTACCTGGTGATTGAACTGGTTACCAAGGCTTACTCTCTCTACCCTGCCTGCCCACCTGCCTGCCCTCTATCTCGGCCTGTCTCTTCAGCTCAGTGCACCTGGTACCCCATAACACCCTGGTATTTCAGACCCTCAGGCCTCCATACATTCTCAACCGTGACCAAATGACACACAAAGACATGGGTGAATTTCAAATAAATGTTCTTTATTTATCAGTGAATCATGGGTTGATTTGTCCCTCAATTAGTGACCGCGCTCGGCTGGCGTTACGAGGCAAATCATGGTACCGGTAGTACCGTGCCTGCGTTTCCAGAGAATGACACATATGGTCAGCCACAGTTCCCCGGTCTGTAACCGAGCCTTGATTAAAGTTCAATGTAGCAACGCTTCGTCGAATTGTACCGAAGGTGACTTTACTTCCAATGCCAAACTCTGCAAATATCTGGCCCACATACTCACAGAGATTGCCGTACGGTTGACCGCAGGACGTGAAAAAGAAGAGTGTTGTGTCTGAGGTGATTCCACTCAGATTAGGCCTGATCTGATGGAATCGTTTAAGCCAAGTGTATTCCTGCTCAGATAGAACAACTCTGCACTCACCGAAGCTATAGTTCGTTTTGTGGCTTGAAATGCACATCTGATAACCCCCACTTTCCGGGGTTACTTCAGTAAATTCCCTCTCACTGAAGGTGGTGACTGGGGATCGTCGAGTGCCATTAAAGATGGCCAACCGGCTGGACATGAGAGCCGCAAACCTACGTCTATCAGCGCAGGTGGCTCGGACCTCCAGCCTACTGAGAACCGAAGGAATAGCTTGATTACTTAGCTCAACAAAGCGGCTTAACTCCGCAGCGCTGAGCACCTCGTCCCTGCACCGTTTGCGGAATTTTGCCCTGTGTGTTGCCTGGCTCTGCCGCGAATCCCTGTCCATCTTTGCCAAGCAGAGTAACAACTTTCGAATTCCACTGGCTTTAGCCTGCAGACCTTTTGGCCGGAACTGAATAAGATAATTCAGGAAACTTCGAACATCAGCTCGGTACATTTTTAACGTGGATGGTGCCAAACAACGGTCTTCACATTCACCATACCACTCATACACACGTCTGTAGTTATCCAGAGAACACAGTCCTTCATCGGCCTTGCCCTCTGACATATAGCGGAGGAATTGTCGTACTCTGGATAGACTGGTGCGACTATTGTCAATTCGTTTAACTGAAGGGTTTTTACCAATAGCAAAGTGTTCATATTCAGTCAAAATTCCATTCCTCCAACCTTCAATTCTGGAGGACACACCGCCGCCTTCATCACTCTCGCTCTCCGTGGAAGTCACCATGACGCAGCCTTGCTCCCTCGGTTCCGAGCATGGTTCACCACCGATCTGACTGGTTGACTGCACCGGCGCAGTCGCCGCCGCCTGCTCACTCTCGTCCCACAGCTGCTGATCCACCACCGCGGACTGCTCACCCTTGTCTACCAGCTGCTGCTCCACGGACAACTCACTTTCAACACACTGGAAATACCCAGGGTTCTCCCAGGGCTCCAGCTGCGGTGCAACACCGTTGTTAGGCTGCATACACTGCCATGATTCGGGCTGCTGTCTCTCAGTTGAACGCCGGCTAGATTGCATAGCACGCTTCCATTCTGTAGTAGCAGGCTTAAGTGCATGGACAGACTTGAAATGTCGGTCTATCCGCACGATATTCCGCTTGGAACAAAGCCCACAATCACGTTTTAGTCTACTGTTCATAGCTTCTCTCTCCTGCGTGCGTGTATGTCTCTTTGTTTGCTCCACCAAACAACGACCTAACCCTAACTAGGGCTTAATGAGCCCCAGGTGTGGGCCAATATCAGACCAATTGGACTGATTGGAAATTTGACCATAAAGATCACCTCGTTGCCTCTTTGTTCGTCAAAGCCCAGTTGGCCATGGGGGTAGCGGCTGTGGCTTACGATCTGACGATCGGTGTTCGAGCCCCGCTGGGGATCACACCGTTTTTTTCCACCGAGAGCCTGGGAACCTAAAGACCCAAGGCCCTAATGCCCTTTGACGGCCCTAATGCCCTCTGACGGCCCTAATGCCCTCTGACGGCCCAAATGCCCTCTGACGGCCCAAATCCTTAGGGCATAATGCCAAGGCCAGACAGCCATGCCCTGGTACTTTCATAGGCTTCCAGGGCCTCTTTGTTCGTCAAAGCCCAGTTGGCCATGGGGGTAGCGGCTGTGGCTTACGATCTGACGATCGGTGTTCGAGCCCCGCTGGGGATCACACCGTTTTTTTCCACCGAGAGCCTGGGAACCTAAAGACCCAAGGCCCTAATGCCCTTTGACGGCCCAAATGCCCTTTGACGGCCCAAATCCTTTACTTTCATAGGCTTCCAGGGCTATACACACTTGTCAATATGCCTGAAAAGAGGCACTCTGATACGGATTCAGAGATTAGTGTACTGCCCTTGAAGGCCCAAACCCATAGGCCCTAATGCCCTTTGACGGCCCAAATCCTTAGGGCATAATGCCAAGGCCAGACAGCCATGCCCTGGTACTTTCATAGGCTTCCAGGGCTATACACACTTGTCAATATGCCTGAAAAGAGGCACTCTGATACGGATTCAGAGATTAGTGTACTGCCCTTGAAGGCCCAAACCCATAGGCCCTAATGCCCTTTGACGGCCCAAATCCTTAGGGCATAATGCCAAGGCCAGACAGCCATGCCCTGGTACTTTCATAGGCTTCCAGGGCTATACACACTTGTCAATATGCCTGAAAAGAGGCACTCTGATACGGATTCAGAGATTAGTGTACTGCCCTTGAAGGCCCAAACCCATAGGCCCTAATGCCCTTTGACGGCCCAAATCCTTAGGGCATAATGCCAAGGCCAGACAGCCATGCCCTGGTACTTTCATAGGCTTCCAGGGCTATACACACTTGTCAATATGCCTGAAAAGAGGCACTCTGATACGGATTCAGAGATTAGTGTACAGGGCAGGCGCGGAAGGGATATGGTCCAAAGTACCCACGGTTCTGAGGGGCTTGTAACCCTCAAAAGTGTCCATAAAGCTCTCCCTATTCGGCATGAGTAGTAATCATCAATCGGTCGCCGAAGGGATAAGGACCGAACTACCATGGTTCCGAGGGACAAGCAACCCTCAGAAGTGTCCGTTTCGCATTTATTATATCGGACTAGTAGTTTGCCACTATCCCCGAGCTTCTAGGCCATGGAAGTCGTGTTGTCAAAAACCAGGTTTATGATTTCGCGCCGGTACCTGTCTGCCCCACACGGCTACGAGTGTGTAAAAATAACTGTCACTCACACAGTTTCAAGGCTATTCCCGATGTCACGGTAGGACACTTTAAACTTGAATAAATCGAAAAGTACAACTCCAATCAGGATGGGGGTTTTTTTGCACGAAAGGGCACACGTAGACGAACATTTCCATCTAATTTAAACCGTTTTTCCATAACAATTTATAATAGAAAATCGAGTTTTAAGTTTGCGAAAAAAAGTTCCGTTTACCGAAAAAATAGGTTCCTATAGAAGCGACATTTTCTAACCCGGGGCTAATTGTTGCCCATCACGAGAGAGGGTATGAGCCGAAGTCTGGGACCTCTAGCCCCCCGGGAAGTATTTTTAATCATTATTTGAAAATTTCAGATTTTGGTCAAAAAAGTTACAAAGTGCCAACTTTTCAGTTCGCTTCAGAGACTAAGTCCAAACGTGCACCTGGTTTTATTCTGGGTTACCAGGACAATTTTTGAAAAACGGTTTTAAATACTTATAGAGGGTATATGGACCTCCATACCCACCCTTAGAGCACCATCCTAAGGGCCCAACTCAATGAGATACAGCAAGAGGGAATTATATAGCTTTTAAAAAAATCTTCAGAAAAATGACTATGTTTTTCTTCTCAGAAATTGCACTAAGTCCAAACGGGCACCTGGTTTTATTCTGGGTTACCAGGACCAATTTTTTAAAAAGGTTTTAAATACTTTTAAAGGCCATCACCACCCCCAGGACACCTGTTTCAGCAGCCCACTGCTGTCCCATGTCATTGGGATAAGTACATTTAAAAAGTCGCTTGATGGCGCCATAGATCAATTTATGGAGCTTTCAAATAAGGTCAAAATCATTCAGAATGGTTTTAAATACTTTTAAATGGTACACACATAACATATCTATCTATGTGAGATACATACTGAAGCCCCATGTCACTGGGATAAAGCATTTCTGATTTATGAGTGTTTTTATGTGTGTTTGGGCATTGGCCACAGCTGTGGGCCTTGTGTTATTTTGGGGTCAAAAGTCTTCAGAATGGTTTTAAATACTTTTAAATGGTACACACATAACATATCTATCTATGTGAGATACATACTGAAGCCCCATGTCACTGGGATAAAGCATTTCTGATTTATGAGGGTTTTCATGTGTTTTTAAGTTACCAGGCCAAATCATGTGATTGTATTATTTTGAGGTCAAAATCATTCAGAATGGTTTTAAATACTTTTAAATGGTACACACATAACATATCTATCTATGTGAGATACATACTGAAGCCCCATGTCACTGGGATAAAGCATTTCTGATTTATGAGTGTTTTTATGTGTGTTTGGGCATTGGCCACAGCTGTGGGCCTTGTGTTATTTTGGGGTCAAAAGTCTTCAGAATGGTTTTAAATACTTTTAAATGGTACACACATAACATATCTATCTATGTGAGATACATACTGAAGCCCCATGTCACTGGGATAAAGCATTTCTGATTTATGAGTGTTTTTATGTGTGTTTGGGCATTGGCCAGATCTGTGGGCCTGGTATAATTGTGGGTTACTAGGCCAAAAAAAAAGGGGGACAGAGCAGCCAACCTCCAGAGAGGCTGACTGCTCTGCCCCCCTTAAGGACAGTGGAACTACGGACCTCCAGGCCTCTAGGCCTTCACTCACTATCCGGGGAACACCCATCTCTCCGGGCATGAGAGTAGAGCTTACTCCCTCAAACTACTATGCCCGGATAGGGAGCACCCTATAGGCGGTCCCATACCCCCCTCTCACACACCCCCCACCCGGGATGTTCCACAAGAGGGCGCCACTGGACATTTTAAACATCAATGTAAGTTAGTGACAGAGCTTTCTTGAAAAATGACTAAGTCCAAAAATTCTCAGAAATTGCACTATGTCCAGCTGTGGGCCTGGTATTATTTTGGGTTACCAGGTAGTGATAGCCTTCACCCACTCTCCGGGGAACACCCCTCTCTATGGGCATGACCTCCAGTGGGGGATACCCCCCACCACAAGCTCTTACACCATCCGAACCAGGGCACCCACCACCATCCGAACCAGGGCACCCACCACCATCCGAACCAGGGCACCCACCACCATCCGAACCAGGGCACCCACCACCATCCGAACCAGGGCACCCACCACCATCCGAACCAGGGCACCCACCACCATCCGAACCAGGGCACCCACCACCATCCGAACCAGGGCACCCACCACCATCCGAACCAGGGCACCCACCACCATCCGAACCAGGGCACCCACCACCATCCGAACCAGGGCACCCACTCTTAAGCACCCTTCCTCGGACACTAAAGCATATAGCCCCGCTGTTACGAACCGCGTGCACCTGGTGATCCAAAACGGCCTTCGTGCACCTGGTCACCCTGCAGCTTACCACTCAGAGACTAAGTCCACACCAGGATTACCAGGTGCTGGTGGTACTTTGCACCCGGGTACCCACCTTCTTTAGTCTGCTTGCCCACTCTCTCTCTGGGCCTCCGGACTCTGCCTCCTGGCCCTTCTCTGTGCACCTGGTAACCAGTTAGAAATAACGGGGGAGGTGGAGGAAGACGCCTTCCGTCCCAAAAAAGCTTGGTTCGAAGGCTACATACCCGCCGGAGATCCCTTACCCCTTGTTACTGGGGCCGACGAGCATCTTTCTGGGGAGATCGGCATGAATCGAGCCCAGCCTCATTTCACACCCTAGCCCGACCTACCCAGCCCTGCCCTTAGAACCAATCTTTACCCCGAAGTTACGGATCTGACTCATCAACTTTCCTTAACATGCATTGTTCTAACATGCCAGAGGATGTTGCCCTTGGAGACCTGCTGCGGATATGGGTACGGCCCGACGTGAGATTTACACCCTCTCTTACGGATTTTCAAGGGCCAGCAAGAGCTCACCGGACGCCGCCGGAACTGCAACTCTTTCCAGGGCTTGGGCCCCTCTCTCGGGTTTCCCGCCCAGCTTCCGTGCTCACCGCGGTGATCGGACAACCGATTTGCACGTCAGGACCGCCCAGGCATAGTTCATCATCTTTCGGGTCCTATCGCACACGCTCACGCTCCACCTCCCCGACAGAGCGGGCGAGACGGGCCGGTGGTGCGCCCAACCCCGTAGGGCCGGGATCCCACCTCAGCCAGCGCGCGCCGGCCCTCACTTTCATTGCGCCACGGGGTGTGTCGGAGAAAACACTCTGACTTGCGCGTGCGTTAGTCTCCTTGGTCCGTGTTTCAAGGGTTGGGAGTTGGGGAGGTTGCCCTCCTTTCCTCCGCCCTTCGCCAGAGCGAGAGGTCATAGTTCAAAGACAGGTAGGTTTAACTTTATGGGGGCCTCCGGGTGCTCCTCTGCCGCCGTCGCCGAAGCGCCGGTGGGGCCGGGGAGACATTAAACCCCCGCCTGCGCCGGGGCGCAGAGCGGTTGACTGGGTTCCCAGTGCCGCGCGAGGATACTGGGTGATACTCAAGCCGCTTAAAAATGTGAGACCATTTCGGGAAGTCCCGGTTCACCGGACACCCCCAGTCCCCCTCGGTAGCGGCCTACACACCCACCCATCGGTGCGTCATCTAGCCGTGCCTAACGGGGAAAGGGGATGGAGCCAGTCGGGCGCATCCCAGGCAAAAAGGAACTGCGGGGAACCGGGCTAGGACCAGTTCACCCGCGCCGAGGGAAGGGAGAGGCGGGAGGCGTGAGCCCCCTACCCTACCCGACCCACAGCAGAGTTTGGTTTGTGTCGGGAGTGGGTAATTTGCACCCCTGCTGCCTTCCTTGGATGTGGTAGCCATTTCTCAGGATCCCTCTCCGGAATCGAACCCATAACTGATTTAATGAGCCAATTCGCAGTTTCACTGTACCGGCCGTGTGTACTTAGACTTGCATGGCTTAATCTTTGAGACAAGCATATGCTACTGGCAGGATCAACCAGGTAGCCACTCACAACATAGAGGTTGTACCCGGGCACACTAAGCGGAGAACAGCCAGGGACCACTCCTATCCCGTGAGGGGAGGAGGCCCTAGGTCAATCCACCGTGCGCCCAGCGGGAGGCCCTGAACTGCCCGTGGCCGGAGCCACAGGTGCCGGGGCACCGCTTAATCAGGTATCTTGTCTTAGCTGGAGGGTTAATTCGGAACGCCATCAACGTGGATAAAAGACAGGGTTTGAGAAATACATGTGTTTCTGGCGCCGGTACGGTATGGGTGAACGTCATCCGCAGGCATCGCTACCTGGGTAGTCCACTCCCCACCAATGTAGGGCCACTGAGACAGACGGGCCGGCTAGATCTCGCACGAACGGAGCGCGGCTGAAGCTTGACATTAAGACGGGGATAACCGTCTCCGACAGGGGCTCCCCCGATAGAGGCAATTCCACGTGGGGCGGGAGGAACCGTCCGTCTGAACACCGACCAATGGCCGGCCGACAGGGGCCCTCCCAGGTGGAAACAGATTGCAAATCGGTCAGAAGATGTAAAACAGGCTCGACAACAGAGGACAACCATGGATACGCAACGTGTTGGAAGCTAGGGACGGACACATTCATGGGACAAGAACCATGGTCATGGAGGACCCAAACCCACAAGGTGATAGCTGGGATAGAGCACCTGTCCAGGACAGAGCTCAATATCCTCCCACCACCAAGCTGGGAAAATCGGATCAATACTTAGGACCAATCGGACGCCGGAGGGATATGGTCCAAAGTACCCACGGTTCTGAGGGGCTTGTAACCCTCAAAAGTGTCCATAAAGCACTCCCTATTCGGCCTGAGTAGTAACGACCAATCAGGCGCAGAAGAGATATGAACCAAAGGAACCATGGTTATGAGGGACAAGCAACCCTCAAAAATGTCCATAAAGCACTCCCTATTCGGCCAGAGTAGCAACCACCTATGGGTCGCCGACGGAATGTGGTTCTCCAGTTGTCAAAAACCAGGTTTCTCAAATCGCGCCGGTACCTGTCTGCCCCACACGGTCACGAGTGTGTAAAAATAACTGTCACTCACACAGTTTCAAGGCTATTCCCGATGTCACGGTAGGACACTTTAAACTTGAATAAATCGAAAAGTACAACTCCAATCAGGATGGGGGTTTTTTTGCACGAAAGGGCACACGTAGACGAACATTTCCATCTAATTTAAACCGTTTTTCCATAACAATTTATAATAGAAAATCGAGTTTTAAGTTTGCGAAAAAAAGTTCCGTTTACCGAAAAAATAGGTTCCTATGGAAGCGAAATTTTCTAACCCGGGGCTAATTGTTGCCCATCACGAGAGAGGGTATGAGCCAAAATTTGGGACCTCTAGCCCCTCAGGAAGTATTTTTAATCATTATTTGAAAATTTCAGATTTTGGTCAAAAAAGTTACAAAGTGCCAACTTTTCAGTTCGCTTCAGAGACTAAGTCCAAACGTGCACCTGGTTTTATTCTGGGTTACCAGGACAATTTTTGAAAAACGGTTTTAAATACTTATAGAGGGTATATGGACCTCCATACCCACCCTTAGAGCACCATCCTAAGGGCCCAACTCAATGAGATACAGCAAGAGGGAATTATATAGCTTTTCAAAAAATCTTCAGAAAAATGACTATGTTTTTCTTCTCAGAAATTGCACTAAGTCCAAACGGGCACCTGGTTTTATTCTGGGTTACCAGGACCAATTTTTTAAAAAGGTTTTAAATACTTTTAAAGGCCATCACCACCCCCAGGACACCTGTTTCAGCACCCCACTGCTGTCCCATGTCAGTGGGATAAGTACATTTAAAAAGTCGCTTGATGGCGCCATAGATCAATTTATGGAGCTTTCAAATAATTCTCAGAAAAATGACTAAGTCCAAAAGTCTCACAAAAACGGCTATGTTTCACCTCTCAGAAATTGCACTATGTTTTATGTTTGGGTTACCAGGACCAATTTTTTAAAAAGGTTTTAAATACTTTTAAAGGCCATCACCACCCCCAGGACACATGTTTCAGCACCCCACTGCTGACCCATGTCAGTGGGATAAGTACATTTAAAAAGTCGCTTGATGGCGCCATAGATCAATTTATGGAGGGGTGACATTTTTAAAGGGTATACAGACCTACATGCCCACTCTGAGACCACCATAGGGGGGTTAGGGAGACCCCATAGGGGGGACCCACACCCCCCACCAAGGTCACCTGGTAACCCAATACAATTCAATGACAGAGTCATACTTCTCTCTCATTGCACTAAGTCCAGCATGTGTACCTGGTGATTGAACTGGTTACCAAGGCTTACTCTCTCTACCCTGCCTGCCCACCTGCCTGCCCTCTATCTCGGCCTGTCTCTTCAGCTCAGTGCACCTGGTACCCCATAACACCCTGGTATTTCAGACCCTCAGGCCTCCATACATTCTCAACCGTGACCAAATGACACACAAAGACATGGGTGAATTTCAAATAAATGTTCTTTATTTATCAGTGAATCATGGGTTGATTTGTCCCTCAATTAGTGACCGCGCTCGGCTGGCGTTACGAGGCAAATCATGGTACCGGTAGTACCGTGCCTGCGTTTCCAGAGAATGACACATATGGTCAGCCACAGTTCCCCGGTCTGTAACCGAGCCTTGATTAAAGTTCAATGTAGCAACGCTTCGTCGAATTGTACCGAAGGTGACTTTACTTCCAATGCCAAACTCTGCAAATATCTGGCCCACATACTCACAGAGATTGCCGTACGGTTGACCGCAGGACGTGAAAAAGAAGAGTGTTGTGTCTGAGGTGATTCCACTCAGATTAGGCCTGATCTGATGGAATCGTTTAAGCCAAGTGTATTCCTGCTCAGATAGAACAACTCTGCACTCACCGAAGCTATAGTTCGTTTTGTGGCTTGAAATGCACATCTGATAACCCCCACTTTCCGGGGTTACTTCAGTAAATTCCCTCTCACTGAAGGTGGTGACTGGGGATCGTCGAGTGCCATTAAAGATGGCCAACCGGCTGGACATGAGAGCCGCAAACCTACGTCTATCAGCGCAGGTGGCTCGGACCTCCAGCCTACTGAGAACCGAAGGAATAGCTTGATTACTTAGCTCAACAAAGCGGCTTAACTCCGCAGCGCTGAGCACCTCGTCCCTGCACCGTTTGCGGAATTTTGCCCTGTGTGTTGCCTGGCTCTGCCGCGAATCCCTGTCCATCTTTGCCAAGCAGAGTAACAACTTTCGAATTCCACTGGCTTTAGCCTGCAGACCTTTTGGCCGGAACTGAATAAGATAATTCAGGAAACTTCGAACATCAGCTCGGTACATTTTTAACGTGGATGGTGCCAAACAACGGTCTTCACATTCACCATACCACTCATACACACGTCTGTAGTTATCCAGAGAACACAGTCCTTCATCGGCCTTGCCCTCTGACATATAGCGGAGGAATTGTCGTACTCTGGATAGACTGGTGCGACTATTGTCAATTCGTTTAACTGAAGGGTTTTTACCAATAGCAAAGTGTTCATATTCAGTCAAAATTCCATTCCTCCAACCTTCAATTCTGGAGGACACACCGCCGCCTTCATCACTCTCGCTCTCCGTGGAAGTCACCATGACGCAGCCTTGCTCCCTCGGTTCCGAGCATGGTTCACCACCGATCTGACTGGTTGACTGCACCGGCGCAGTCGCCGCCGCCTGCTCACTCTCGTCCCACAGCTGCTGATCCACCACCGCGGACTGCTCACCCTTGTCTACCAGCTGCTGCTCCACGGACAACTCACTTTCAACACACTGGAAATACCCAGGGTTCTCCCAGGGCTCCAGCTGCGGTGCAACACCGTTGTTAGGCTGCATACACTGCCATGATTCGGGCTGCTGTCTCTCAGTTGAACGCCGGCTAGATTGCATAGCACGCTTCCATTCTGTAGTAGCAGGCTTAAGTGCATGGACAGACTTGAAATGTCGGTCTATCCGCACGATATTCCGCTTGGAACAAAGCCCACAATCACGTTTTAGTCTACTGTTCATAGCTTCTCTCTCCTGCGTGCGTGTATGTCTCTTTGTTTGCTCCACCAAACAACGACCTAACCCTAACTAGGGCTTAATGAGCCCCAGGTGTGGGCCAATATCAGACCAATTGGACTGATTGGAAATTTGACCATAAAGATCACCTCGTTGCCTCTTTGTTCGTCAAAGCCCAGTTGGCCATGGGGGTAGCGGCTGTGGCTTACGATCTGACGATCGGTGTTCGAGCCCCGCTGGGGATCACACCGTTTTTTTCCACCGAGAGCCTGGGAACCTAAAGACCCAAGGCCCTAATGCCCTTTGACGGCCCTAATGCCCTCTGACGGCCCTAATGCCCTCTGACGGCCCAAATGCCCTCTGACGGCCCAAATCCTTAGGGCATAATGCCAAGGCCAGACAGCCATGCCCTGGTACTTTCATAGGCTTCCAGGGCCTCTTTGTTCGTCAAAGCCCAGTTGGCCATGGGGGTAGCGGCTGTGGCTTACGATCTGACGATCGGTGTTCGAGCCCCGCTGGGGATCACACCGTTTTTTTCCACCGAGAGCCTGGGAACCTAAAGACCCAAGGCCCTAATGCCCTTTGACGGCCCAAATGCCCTTTGACGGCCCAAATCCTTTACTTTCATAGGCTTCCAGGGCTATACACACTTGTCAATATGCCTGAAAAGAGGCACTCTGATACGGATTCAGAGATTAGTGTACTGCCCTTGAAGGCCCAAACCCATAGGCCCTAATGCCCTTTGACGGCCCAAATCCTTAGGGCATAATGCCAAGGCCAGACAGCCATGCCCTGGTACTTTCATAGGCTTCCAGGGCTATACACACTTGTCAATATGCCTGAAAAGAGGCACTCTGATACGGATTCAGAGATTAGTGTACTGCCCTTGAAGGCCCAAACCCATAGGCCCTAATGCCCTTTGACGGCCCAAATCCTTAGGGCATAATGCCAAGGCCAGACAGCCATGCCCTGGTACTTTCATAGGCTTCCAGGGCTATACACACTTGTCAATATGCCTGAAAAGAGGCACTCTGATACGGATTCAGAGATTAGTGTACTGCCCTTGAAGGCCCAAACCCATAGGCCCTAATGCCCTTTGACGGCCCAAATCCTTAGGGCATAATGCCAAGGCCAGACAGCCATGCCCTGGTACTTTCATAGGCTTCCAGGGCTATACACACTTGTCAATATGCCTGAAAAGAGGCACTCTGATACGGATTCAGAGATTAGTGTACAGGGCAGGCGCGGAAGGGATATGGTCCAAAGTACCCACGGTTCTGAGGGGCTTGTAACCCTCAAAAGTGTCCATAAAGCTCTCCCTATTCGGCATGAGTAGTAATCATCAATCGGTCGCCGAAGGGATAAGGACCGAACTACCATGGTTCCGAGGGACAAGCAACCCTCAGAAGTGTCCGTTTCGCATTTATTATATCGGACTAGTAGTTTGCCACTATCCCCGAGCTTCTAGGCCATGGAAGTCGTGTTGTCAAAAACCAGGTTTATGATTTCGCGCCGGTACCTGTCTGCCCCACACGGCTACGAGTGTGTAAAAATAACTGTCACTCACACAGTTTCAAGGCTATTCCCGATGTCACGGTAGGACACTTTAAACTTGAATAAATCGAAAAGTACAACTCCAATCAGGATGGGGGTTTTTTTGCACGAAAGGGCACACGTAGACGAACATTTCCATCTAATTTAAACCGTTTTTCCATAACAATTTATAATAGAAAATCGAGTTTTAAGTTTGCGAAAAAAAGTTCCGTTTACCGAAAAAATAGGTTCCTATAGAAGCGACATTTTCTAACCCGGGGCTAATTGTTGCCCATCACGAGAGAGGGTATGAGCCGAAGTCTGGGACCTCTAGCCCCCCGGGAAGTATTTTTAATCATTATTTGAAAATTTCAGATTTTGGTCAAAAAAGTTACAAAGTGCCAACTTTTCAGTTCGCTTCAGAGACTAAGTCCAAACGTGCACCTGGTTTTATTCTGGGTTACCAGGACAATTTTTGAAAAACGGTTTTAAATACTTATAGAGGGTATATGGACCTCCATACCCACCCTTAGAGCACCATCCTAAGGGCCCAACTCAATGAGATACAGCAAGAGGGAATTATATAGCTTTTAAAAAAATCTTCAGAAAAATGACTATGTTTTTCTTCTCAGAAATTGCACTAAGTCCAAACGGGCACCTGGTTTTATTCTGGGTTACCAGGACCAATTTTTTAAAAAGGTTTTAAATACTTTTAAAGGCCATCACCACCCCCAGGACACCTGTTTCAGCAGCCCACTGCTGTCCCATGTCATTGGGATAAGTACATTTAAAAAGTCGCTTGATGGCGCCATAGATCAATTTATGGAGCTTTCAAATAAGGTCAAAATCATTCAGAATGGTTTTAAATACTTTTAAATGGTACACACATAACATATCTATCTATGTGAGATACATACTGAAGCCCCATGTCACTGGGATAAAGCATTTCTGATTTATGAGTGTTTTTATGTGTGTTTGGGCATTGGCCACAGCTGTGGGCCTTGTGTTATTTTGGGGTCAAAAGTCTTCAGAATGGTTTTAAATACTTTTAAATGGTACACACATAACATATCTATCTATGTGAGATACATACTGAAGCCCCATGTCACTGGGATAAAGCATTTCTGATTTATGAGGGTTTTCATGTGTTTTTAAGTTACCAGGCCAAATCATGTGATTGTATTATTTTGAGGTCAAAATCATTCAGAATGGTTTTAAATACTTTTAAATGGTACACACATAACATATCTATCTATGTGAGATACATACTGAAGCCCCATGTCACTGGGATAAAGCATTTCTGATTTATGAGTGTTTTTATGTGTGTTTGGGCATTGGCCACAGCTGTGGGCCTTGTGTTATTTTGGGGTCAAAAGTCTTCAGAATGGTTTTAAATACTTTTAAATGGTACACACATAACATATCTATCTATGTGAGATACATACTGAAGCCCCATGTCACTGGGATAAAGCATTTCTGATTTATGAGTGTTTTTATGTGTGTTTGGGCATTGGCCAGATCTGTGGGCCTGGTATAATTGTGGGTTACTAGGCCAAAAAAAAAGGGGGACAGAGCAGCCAACCTCCAGAGAGGCTGACTGCTCTGCCCCCCTTAAGGACAGTGGAACTACGGACCTCCAGGCCTCTAGGCCTTCACTCACTATCCGGGGAACACCCATCTCTCCGGGCATGAGAGTAGAGCTTACTCCCTCAAACTACTATGCCCGGATAGGGAGCACCCTATAGGCGGTCCCATACCCCCCTCTCACACACCCCCCACCCGGGATGTTCCACAAGAGGGCGCCACTGGACATTTTAAACATCAATGTAAGTTAGTGACAGAGCTTTCTTGAAAAATGACTAAGTCCAAAAATTCTCAGAAATTGCACTATGTCCAGCTGTGGGCCTGGTATTATTTTGGGTTACCAGGTAGTGATAGCCTTCACCCACTCTCCGGGGAACACCCCTCTCTATGGGCATGACCTCCAGTGGGGGATACCCCCCACCACAAGCTCTTACACCATCCGAACCAGGGCACCCACCACCATCCGAACCAGGGCACCCACCACCATCCGAACCAGGGCACCCACCACCATCCGAACCAGGGCACCCACCACCATCCGAACCAGGGCACCCACCACCATCCGAACCAGGGCACCCACCACCATCCGAACCAGGGCACCCACCACCATCCGAACCAGGGCACCCACCACCATCCGAACCAGGGCACCCACCACCATCCGAACCAGGGCACCCACCACCATCCGAACCAGGGCACCCACTCTTAAGCACCCTTCCTCGGACACTAAAGCATATAGCCCCGCTGTTACGAACCGCGTGCACCTGGTGATCCAAAACGGCCTTCGTGCACCTGGTCACCCTGCAGCTTACCACTCAGAGACTAAGTCCACACCAGGATTACCAGGTGCTGGTGGTACTTTGCACCCGGGTACCCACCTTCTTTAGTCTGCTTGCCCACTCTCTCTCTGGGCCTCCGGACTCTGCCTCCTGGCCCTTCTCTGTGCACCTGGTAACCAGTTAGAAATAACGGGGGAGGTGGAGGAAGACGCCTTCCGTCCCAAAAAAGCTTGGTTCGAAGGCTACATACCCGCCGGAGATCCCTTACCCCTTGTTACTGGGGCCGACGAGCATCTTTCTGGGGAGATCGGCATGAATCGAGCCCAGCCTCATTTCACACCCTAGCCCGACCTACCCAGCCCTGCCCTTAGAACCAATCTTTACCCCGAAGTTACGGATCTGACTCATCAACTTTCCTTAACATGCATTGTTCTAACATGCCAGAGGATGTTGCCCTTGGAGACCTGCTGCGGATATGGGTACGGCCCGACGTGAGATTTACACCCTCTCTTACGGATTTTCAAGGGCCAGCAAGAGCTCACCGGACGCCGCCGGAACTGCAACTCTTTCCAGGGCTTGGGCCCCTCTCTCGGGTTTCCCGCCCAGCTTCCGTGCTCACCGCGGTGATCGGACAACCGATTTGCACGTCAGGACCGCCCAGGCATAGTTCATCATCTTTCGGGTCCTATCGCACACGCTCACGCTCCACCTCCCCGACAGAGCGGGCGAGACGGGCCGGTGGTGCGCCCAACCCCGTAGGGCCGGGATCCCACCTCAGCCAGCGCGCGCCGGCCCTCACTTTCATTGCGCCACGGGGTGTGTCGGAGAAAACACTCTGACTTGCGCGTGCGTTAGTCTCCTTGGTCCGTGTTTCAAGGGTTGGGAGTTGGGGAGGTTGCCCTCCTTTCCTCCGCCCTTCGCCAGAGCGAGAGGTCATAGTTCAAAGACAGGTAGGTTTAACTTTATGGGGGCCTCCGGGTGCTCCTCTGCCGCCGTCGCCGAAGCGCCGGTGGGGCCGGGGAGACATTAAACCCCCGCCTGCGCCGGGGCGCAGAGCGGTTGACTGGGTTCCCAGTGCCGCGCGAGGATACTGGGTGATACTCAAGCCGCTTAAAAATGTGAGACCATTTCGGGAAGTCCCGGTTCACCGGACACCCCCAGTCCCCCTCGGTAGCGGCCTACACACCCACCCATCGGTGCGTCATCTAGCCGTGCCTAACGGGGAAAGGGGATGGAGCCAGTCGGGCGCATCCCAGGCAAAAAGGAACTGCGGGGAACCGGGCTAGGACCAGTTCACCCGCGCCGAGGGAAGGGAGAGGCGGGAGGCGTGAGCCCCCTACCCTACCCGACCCACAGCAGAGTTTGGTTTGTGTCGGGAGTGGGTAATTTGCACCCCTGCTGCCTTCCTTGGATGTGGTAGCCATTTCTCAGGATCCCTCTCCGGAATCGAACCCATAACTGATTTAATGAGCCAATTCGCAGTTTCACTGTACCGGCCGTGTGTACTTAGACTTGCATGGCTTAATCTTTGAGACAAGCATATGCTACTGGCAGGATCAACCAGGTAGCCACTCACAACATAGAGGTTGTACCCGGGCACACTAAGCGGAGAACAGCCAGGGACCACTCCTATCCCGTGAGGGGAGGAGGCCCTAGGTCAATCCACCGTGCGCCCAGCGGGAGGCCCTGAACTGCCCGTGGCCGGAGCCACAGGTGCCGGGGCACCGCTTAATCAGGTATCTTGTCTTAGCTGGAGGGTTAATTCGGAACGCCATCAACGTGGATAAAAGACAGGGTTTGAGAAATACATGTGTTTCTGGCGCCGGTACGGTATGGGTGAACGTCATCCGCAGGCATCGCTACCTGGGTAGTCCACTCCCCACCAATGTAGGGCCACTGAGACAGACGGGCCGGCTAGATCTCGCACGAACGGAGCGCGGCTGAAGCTTGACATTAAGACGGGGATAACCGTCTCCGACAGGGGCTCCCCCGATAGAGGCAATTCCACATGGGGCGGGAGGAACCGTCCGTCTGAACACCGACCAATGGCCGGCCGACAGGGGCCCTCCCAGGTGGAAACAGATTGCAAATCGGTCAGAAGATGTAAAACAGGCTCGACAACAGAGGACAACCATGGATACGCAACGTGTTGGAAGCTAGGGACGGACACATTCATGGGACAAGAACCATGGTCATGGAGGACCCAAACCCACAAGGTGATAGCTGGGATAGAGCACCTGTCCAGGACAGAGCTCAATATCCTCCCACCACCAAGCTGGGAAAATCGGATCAATACTTAGGACCAATCGGACGCCGGAGGGATATGGTCCAAAGTACCCACGGTTCTGAGGGGCTTGTAACCCTCAAAAGTGTCCATAAAGCACTCCCTATTCGGCCTGAGTAGTAACGACCAATCAGGCGCAGAAGGGATATGAACCAAAGGAACCATGGTTATGAGGGACAAGCAACCCTCAAAAATGTCCATAAAGCACTCCCTATTCGGCCAGAGTAGCAACCACCTATGGGTCGCCGACGGAATGTGGTTCTCCAGTTGTCAAAAACCAGGTTTCTCAAATCGCGCCGGTACCTGTCTGCCCCACACGGTCACGAGTGTGTAAAAATAACTGTCACTCACACAGTTTCAAGGCTATTCCCGATGTCACGGTAGGACACTTTAAACTTGAATAAATCGAAAAGTACAACTCCAATCAGGATGGGGGTTTTTTTGCACGAAAGGGCACACGTAGACGAACATTTCCATCTAATTTAAACCGTTTTTCCATAACAATTTATAATAGAAAATCGAGTTTTAAGTTTGCGAAAAAAAGTTCCGTTTACCGAAAAAATAGGTTCCTATGGAAGCGAAATTTTCTAACCCGGGGCTAATTGTTGCCCATCACGAGAGAGGGTATGAGCCAAAATTTGGGACCTCTAGCCCCCCGGGAAGTATTTTTAATCATTATTTGAAAATTTCAGATTTTGGTCAAAAAAGTTACAAAGTGCCAACTTTTCAGTTCGCTTCAGAGACTAAGTCCAAACGTGCACCTGGTTTTATTCTGGGTTACCAGGACAATTTTTGAAAAACGGTTTTAAATACTTATAGAGGGTATATGGACCTCCATACCCACCCTTAGAGCACCATCCTAAGGGCCCAACTCAATGAGATACAGCAAGAGGGAATTATATAGCTTTTCAAAAAATCTTCAGAAAAATGACTATGTTTTTCTTCTCAGAAATTGCACTAAGTCCAAACGGGCACCTGGTTTTATTCTGGGTTACCAGGACCAATTTTTTAAAAAGGTTTTAAATACTTTTAAAGGCCATCACCACCCCCAGGACACCTGTTTCAGCACCCCACTGCTGTCCCATGTCAGTGGGATAAGTACATTTAAAAAGTCGCTTGATGGCGCCATAGATCAATTTATGGAGCTTTCAAATAATTCTCAGAAAAATGACTAAGTCCAAAAGTCTCACAAAAACGGCTATGTTTCACCTCTCAGAAATTGCACTATGTTTTATGTTTGGGTTACCAGTACCAATTTTTTAAAAAGGTTTTAAATACTTTTAAAGGCCATCACCACCCCCAGGACACATGTTTCAGCACCCCACTGCTGACCCATGTCAGTGGGATAAGTACATTTAAAAAGTCGCTTGATGGCGCCATAGATCAATTTATGGAGGGGTGACATTTTTAAAGGGTATACAGACCTACATGCCCACTCTGAGACCACCATAGGGGGGTTAGGGAGACCCCATAGGGGGACCCACACCCCCCACCAAGGTCACCTGGTAACCCAATACAATTCAATGACAGAGTCATACTTCTCTCTCATTGCACTAAGTCCAGCATGTGTACCTGGTGATTGAACTGGTTACCAAGGCTTACTCTCTCTACCCTGCCTGCCCACCTGCCTGCCCTCTATCTCGGCCTGTCTCTTCAGCTCAGTGCACCTGGTACCCCATAACACCCTGGTATTTCAGACCCTCAGGCCTCCATACATTCTCAACCGTGACCAAATGACACACAAAGACATGGGTGAATTTCAAATAAATGTTCTTTATTTATCAGTGAATCATGGGTTGATTTGTCCCTCAATTAGTGACCGCGCTCGGCTGGCGTTACGAGGCAAATCATGGTACCGGTAGTACCGTGCCTGCGTTTCCAGAGAATGACACATATGGTCAGCCACAGTTCCCCGGTCTGTAACCGAGCCTTGATTAAAGTTCAATGTAGCAACGCTTCGTCGAATTGTACCGAAGGTGACTTTACTTCCAATGCCAAACTCTGCAAATATCTGGCCCACATACTCACAGAGATTGCCGTACGGTTGACCGCAGGACGTGAAAAAGAAGAGTGTTGTGTCTGAGGTGATTCCACTCAGATTAGGCCTGATCTGATGGAATCGTTTAAGCCAAGTGTATTCCTGCTCAGATAGAACAACTCTGCACTCACCGAAGCTATAGTTCGTTTTGTGGCTTGAAATGCACATCTGATAACCCCCACTTTCCGGGGTTACTTCAGTAAATTCCCTCTCACTGAAGGTGGTGACTGGGGATCGTCGAGTGCCATTAAAGATGGCCAACCGGCTGGACATGAGAGCCGCAAACCTACGTCTATCAGCGCAGGTGGCTCGGACCTCCAGCCTACTGAGAACCGAAGGAATAGCTTGATTACTTAGCTCAACAAAGCGGCTTAACTCCGCAGCGCTGAGCACCTCGTCCCTGCACCGTTTGCGGAATTTTGCCCTGTGTGTTGCCTGGCTCTGCCGCGAATCCCTGTCCATCTTTGCCAAGCAGAGTAACAACTTTCGAATTCCACTGGCTTTAGCCTGCAGACCTTTTGGCCGGAACTGAATAAGATAATTCAGGAAACTTCGAACATCAGCTCGGTACATTTTTAACGTGGATGGTGCCAAACAACGGTCTTCACATTCACCATACCACTCATACACACGTCTGTAGTTATCCAGAGAACACAGTCCTTCATCGGCCTTGCCCTCTGACATATAGCGGAGGAATTGTCGTACTCTGGATAGACTGGTGCGACTATTGTCAATTCGTTTAACTGAAGGGTTTTTACCAATAGCAAAGTGTTCATATTCAGTCAAAATTCCATTCCTCCAACCTTCAATTCTGGAGGACACACCGCCGCCTTCATCACTCTCGCTCTCCGTGGAAGTCACCATGACGCAGCCTTGCTCCCTCGGTTCCGAGCATGGTTCACCACCGATCTGACTGGTTGACTGCACCGGCGCAGTCGCCGCCGCCTGCTCACTCTCGTCCCACAGCTGCTGATCCACCACCGCGGACTGCTCACCCTTGTCTACCAGCTGCTGCTCCACGGACAACTCACTTTCAACACACTGGAAATACCCAGGGTTCTCCCAGGGCTCCAGCTGCGGTGCAACACCGTTGTTAGGCTGCATACACTGCCATGATTCGGGCTGCTGTCTCTCAGTTGAACGCCGGCTAGATTGCATAGCACGCTTCCATTCTGTAGTAGCAGGCTTAAGTGCATGGACAGACTTGAAATGTCGGTCTATCCGCACGATATTCCGCTTGGAACAAAGCCCACAATCACGTTTTAGTCTACTGTTCATAGCTTCTCTCTCCTGCGTGCGTGTATGTCTCTTTGTTTGCTCCACCAAACAACGACCTAACCCTAACTAGGGCTTAATGAGCCCCAGGTGTGGGCCAATATCAGACCAATTGGACTGATTGGAAATTTGACCATAAAGATCACCTCGTTGCCTCTTTGTTCGTCAAAGCCCAGTTGGCCATGGGGGTAGCGGCTGTGGCTTACGATCTGACGATCGGTGTTCGAGCCCCGCTGGGGATCACACCGTTTTTTTCCACCGAGAGCCTGGGAACCTAAAGACCCAAGGCCCTAATGCCCTTTGACGGCCCTAATGCCCTCTGACGGCCCTAATGCCCTCTGACGGCCCAAATGCCCTCTGACGGCCCAAATCCTTAGGGCATAATGCCAAGGCCAGACAGCCATGCCCTGGTACTTTCATAGGCTTCCAGGGCCTCTTTGTTCGTCAAAGCCCAGTTGGCCATGGGGGTAGCGGCTGTGGCTTACGATCTGACGATCGGTGTTCGAGCCCCGCTGGGGATCACACCGTTTTTTTCCACCGAGAGCCTGGGAACCTAAAGACCCAAGGCCCTAATGCCCTTTGACGGCCCAAATGCCCTTTGACGGCCCAAATCCTTTACTTTCATAGGCTTCCAGGGCTATACACACTTGTCAATATGCCTGAAAAGAGGCACTCTGATACGGATTCAGAGATTAGTGTACTGCCCTTGAAGGCCCAAACCCATAGGCCCTAATGCCCTTTGACGGCCCAAATCCTTAGGGCATAATGCCAAGGCCAGACAGCCATGCCCTGGTACTTTCATAGGCTTCCAGGGCTATACACACTTGTCAATATGCCTGAAAAGAGGCACTCTGATACGGATTCAGAGATTAGTGTACTGCCCTTGAAGGCCCAAACCCATAGGCCCTAATGCCCTTTGACGGCCCAAATCCTTAGGGCATAATGCCAAGGCCAGACAGCCATGCCCTGGTACTTTCATAGGCTTCCAGGGCTATACACACTTGTCAATATGCCTGAAAAGAGGCACTCTGATACGGATTCAGAGATTAGTGTACTGCCCTTGAAGGCCCAAACCCATAGGCCCTAATGCCCTTTGACGGCCCAAATCCTTAGGGCATAATGCCAAGGCCAGACAGCCATGCCCTGGTACTTTCATAGGCTTCCAGGGCTATACACACTTGTCAATATGCCTGAAAAGAGGCACTCTGATACGGATTCAGAGATTAGTGTACTGCCCTTGAAGGCCCAAACCCATAGGCCCTAATGCCCTTTGACGGCCCAAATCCTTAGGGCATAATGCCAAGGCCAGACAGCCATGCCCTGGTACTTTCATAGGCTTCCAGGGCTATACACACTTGTCAATATGCCTGAAAAGAGGCACTCTGATACGGATTCAGAGATTAGTGTACTGCCCTTGAAGGCCCAAACCCATAGGCCCTAATGCCCTTTGACGGCCCAAATCCTTAGGGCATAATGCCAAGGCCAGACAGCCATGCCCTGGTACTTTCATAGGCTTCCAGGGCTATACACACTTGTCAATATGCCTGAAAAGAGGCACTCTGATACGGATTCAGAGATTAGTGTACAGGGCAGGCGCGGAAGGGATATGGTCCAAAGTACCCACGGTTCTGAGGGGCTTGTAACCCTCAAAAGTGTCCATAAAGCTCTCCCTATTCGGCATGAGTAGTAATCATCAATCGGTCGCCGAAGGGATAAGGACCGAACTACCATGGTTCCGAGGGACAAGCAACCCTCAGAAGTGTCCGTTTCGCATTTATTATATCGGACTAGTAGTTTGCCACTATCCCCGAGCTTCTAGGCCATGGAAGTCGTGTTGTCAAAAACCAGGTTTATGATTTCGCGCCGGTACCTGTCTGCCCCACACGGCTACGAGTGTGTAAAAATAACTGTCACTCACACAGTTTCAAGGCTATTCCCGATGTCACGGTAGGACACTTTAAACTTGAATAAATCGAAAAGTACAACTCCAATCAGGATGGGGGTTTTTTTGCACGAAAGGGCACACGTAGACGAACATTTCCATCTAATTTAAACCGTTTTTCCATAACAATTTATAATAGAAAATCGAGTTTTAAGTTTGCGAAAAAAAGTTCCGTTTACCGAAAAAATAGGTTCCTATAGAAGCGACATTTTCTAACCCGGGGCTAATTGTTGCCCATCACGAGAGAGGGTATGAGCCGAAGTCTGGGACCTCTAGCCCCCCGGGAAGTATTTTTAATCATTATTTGAAAATTTCAGATTTTGGTCAAAAAAGTTACAAAGTGCCAACTTTTCAGTTCGCTTCAGAGACTAAGTCCAAACGTGCACCTGGTTTTATTCTGGGTTACCAGGACAATTTTTGAAAAACGGTTTTAAATACTTATAGAGGGTATATGGACCTCCATACCCACCCTTAGAGCACCATCCTAAGGGCCCAACTCAATGAGATACAGCAAGAGGGAATTATATAGCTTTTAAAAAAATCTTCAGAAAAATGACTATGTTTTTCTTCTCAGAAATTGCACTAAGTCCAAACGGGCACCTGGTTTTATTCTGGGTTACCAGGACCAATTTTTTAAAAAGGTTTTAAATACTTTTAAAGGCCATCACCACCCCCAGGACACCTGTTTCAGCAGCCCACTGCTGTCCCATGTCATTGGGATAAGTACATTTAAAAAGTCGCTTGATGGCGCCATAGATCAATTTATGGAGCTTTCAAATAAGGTCAAAATCATTCAGAATGGTTTTAAATACTTTTAAATGGTACACACATAACATATCTATCTATGTGAGATACATTCTGAAGCCCCATGTCACTGGGATAAAGCATTTCTGATTTATGAGTGTTTTTATGTGTGTTTGGGCATTGGCCACAGCTGTGGGCCTTGTGTTATTTTGGGGTCAAAAGTCTTCAGAATGGTTTTAAATACTTTTAAATGGTACACACATAACATATCTATCTATGTGAGATACATACTGAAGCCCCATGTCACTGGGATAAAGCATTTCTGATTTATGAGGGTTTTCATGTGTTTTTAAGTTACCAGGCCAAATCATGTGATTGTATTATTTTGAGGTCAAAATCATTCAGAATGGTTTTAAATACTTTTAAATGGTACACACATAACATATCTATCTATGTGAGATACATACTGAAGCCCCATGTCACTGGGATAAAGCATTTCTGATTTATGAGTGTTTTTATGTGTGTTTGGGCATTGGCCACAGCTGTGGGCCTTGTGTTATTTTGGGGTCAAAAGTCTTCAGAATGGTTTTAAATACTTTTAAATGGTACACACATAACATATCTATCTATGTGAGATACATACTGAAGCCCCATGTCACTGGGATAAAGCATTTCTGATTTATGAGTGTTTTTATGTGTGTTTGGGCATTGGCCAGATCTGTGGGCCTGGTATAATTGTGGGTTACTAGGCCAAAAAAAAAGGGGGACAGAGCAGCCAACCTCCAGAGAGGCTGACTGCTCTGCCCCCCTTAAGGACAGTGGAACTACGGACCTCCAGGCCTCTAGGCCTTCACTCACTATCCGGGGAACACCCATCTCTCCGGGCATGAGAGTAGAGCTTACTCCCTCAAACTACTATGCCCGGATAGGGAGCACCCTATAGGCGGTCCCATACCCCCCTCTCACACACCCCCCACCCGGGATGTTCCACAAGAGGGCGCCACTGGACATTTTAAACATCAATGTAAGTTAGTGACAGAGCTTTCTTGAAAAATGACTAAGTCCAAAAATTCTCAGAAATTGCACTATGTCCAGCTGTGGGCCTGGTATTATTTTGGGTTACCAGGTAGTGATAGCCTTCACCCACTCTCCGGGGAACACCCCTCTCTATGGGCATGACCTCCAGTGGGGGATACCCCCCACCACAAGCTCTTACACCATCCGAACCAGGGCACCCACCACCATCCGAACCAGGGCACCCACCACCATCCGAACCAGGGCACCCACCACCATCCGAACCAGGGCACCCACCACCATCCGAACCAGGGCACCCACCACCATCCGAACCAGGGCACCCACCACCATCCGAACCAGGGCACCCACCACCATCCGAACCAGGGCACCCACCACCATCCGAACCAGGGCACCCACCACCATCCGAACCAGGGCACCCACCACCATCCGAACCAGGGCACCCACCACCATCCGAACCAGGGCACCCACCACCATCCGAACCAGGGCACCCACCACCATCCGAACCAGGGCACCCACCACCATCCGAACCAGGGCACCCACTCTTAAGCACCCTTCCTCGGACACTAAAGCATATAGCCCCGCTGTTACGAACCGCGTGCACCTGGTGATCCAAAACGGCCTTCGTGCACCTGGTCACCCTGCAGCTTACCACTCAGAGACTAAGTCCACACCAGGATTACCAGGTGCTGGTGGTACTTTGCACCCGGGTACCCACCTTCTTTAGTCTGCTTGCCCACTCTCTCTCTGGGCCTCCGGACTCTGCCTCCTGGCCCTTCTCTGTGCACCTGGTAACCAGTTAGAAATAACGGGGGAGGTGGAGGAAGACGCCTTCCGTCCCAAAAAAGCTTGGTTCGAAGGCTACATACCCGCCGGAGATCCCTTACCCCTTGTTACTGGGGCCGACGAGCATCTTTCTGGGGAGATCGGCATGAATCAAGCCCAGCCTCATTTCACACCCTAGCCCGACCTACCCAGCCCTGCCCTTAGAACCAATCTTTACCCCGAAGTTACGGATCTGACTCATCAACTTTCCTTAACATGCATTGTTCTAACATGCCAGAGGATGTTGCCCTTGGAGACCTGCTGCGGATATGGGTACGGCCCGACGTGAGATTTACACCCTCTCTTACGGATTTTCAAGGGCCAGCAAGAGCTCACCGGACGCCGCCGGAACTGCAACTCTTTCCAGGGCTTGGGCCCCTCTCTCGGGTTTCCCGCCCAGCTTCCGTGCTCACCGCGGTGATCGGACAACCGATTTGCACGTCAGGACCGCCCAGGCATAGTTCATCATCTTTCGGGTCCTATCGCACACGCTCACGCTCCACCTCCCCGACAGAGCGGGCGAGACGGGCCGGTGGTGCGCCCAACCCCGTAGGGCCGGGATCCCACCTCAGCCAGCGCGCGCCGGCCCTCACTTTCATTGCGCCACGGGGTGTGTCGGAGAAAACACTCTGACTTGCGCGTGCGTTAGTCTCCTTGGTCCGTGTTTCAAGGGTTGGGAGTTGGGGAGGTTGCCCTCCTTTCCTCCGCCCTTCGCCAGAGCGAGAGGTCATAGTTCAAAGACAGGTAGGTTTAACTTTATGGGGGCCTCCGGGTGCTCCTCTGCCGCCGTCGCCGAAGCGCCGGTGGGGCCGGGGAGACATTAAACCCCCGCCTGCGCCGGGGCGCAGAGCGGTTGACTGGGTTCCCAGTGCCGCGCGAGGATACTGGGTGATACTCAAGCCGCTTAAAAATGTGAGACCATTTCGGGAAGTCCCGGTTCACCGGACACCCCCAGTCCCCCTCGGTAGCGGCCTACACACCCACCCATCGGTGCGTCATCTAGCCGTGCCTAACGGGGAAAGGGGATGGAGCCAGTCGGGCGCATCCCAGGCAAAAAGGAACTGCGGGGAACCGGGCTAGGACCAGTTCACCCGCGCCGAGGGAAGGGAGAGGCGGGAGGCGTGAGCCCCCTACCCTACCCGACCCACAGCAGAGTTTGGTTTGTGTCGGGAGTGGGTAATTTGCACCCCTGCTGCCTTCCTTGGATGTGGTAGCCATTTCTCAGGATCCCTCTCCGGAATCGAACCCATAACTGATTTAATGAGCCAATTCGCAGTTTCACTGTACCGGCCGTGTGTACTTAGACTTGCATGGCTTAATCTTTGAGACAAGCATATGCTACTGGCAGGATCAACCAGGTAGCCACTCACAACATAGAGGTTGTACCCGGGCACACTAAGCGGAGAACAGCCAGGGACCACTCCTATCCCGTGAGGGGAGGAGGCCCTAGGTCAATCCACCGTGCGCCCAGCGGGAGGCCCTGAACTGCCCGTGGCCGGAGCCACAGGTGCCGGGGCACCGCTTAATCAGGTATCTTGTCTTAGCTGGAGGGTTAATTCGGAACGCCATCAACGTGGATAAAAGACAGGGTTTGAGAAATACATGTGTTTCTGGCGCCGGTACGGTATGGGTGAACGTCATCCGCAGGCATCGCTACCTGGGTAGTCCACTCCCCACCAATGTAGGGCCACTGAGACAGACGGGCCGGCTAGATCTCGCACGAACGGAGCGCGGCTGAAGCTTGACATTAAGACGGGGATAACCGTCTCCGACAGGGGCTCCCCCGATAGAGGCAATTCCACGTGGGGCGGGAGGAACCGTCCGTCTGAACACCGACCAATGGCCGGCCGACAGGGGCCCTCCCAGGTGGAAACAGATTGCAAATCGGTCAGAAGATGTAAAACAGGCTCGACAACAGAGGACAACCATGGATACGCAACGTGTTGGAAGCTAGGGACGGACACATTCATGGGACAAGAACCATGGTCATGGAGGACCCAAACCCACAAGGTGATAGCTGGGATAGAGCACCTGTCCAGGACAGAGCTCAATATCCTCCCACCACCAAGCTGGGAAAATCGGATCAATACTTAGGACCAATCGGACGCCGGAGGGATATGGTCCAAAGTACCCACGGTTCTGAGGGGCTTGTAACCCTCAAAAGTGTCCATAAAGCACTCCCTATTCGGCCTGAGTAGTAACGACCAATCAGGCGCAGAAGGGATATGAACCAAAGGAACCATGGTTATGAGGGACAAGCAACCCTCAAAAATGTCCATAAAGCACTCCCTATTCGGCCAGAGTAGCAACCACCTATGGGTCGCCGACGGAATGTGGTTCTCCAGTTGTCAAAAACCAGGTTTCTCAAATCGCGCCGGTACCTGTCTGCCCCACACGGTCACGAGTGTGTAAAAATAACTGTCACTCACACAGTTTCAAGGCTATTCCCGATGTCACGGTAGGACACTTTAAACTTGAATAAATCGAAAAGTACAACTCCAATCAGGATGGGGGGTTTTTTGCACGAAAGGGCACACGTAGACGAACATTTCCATCTAATTTAAACCGTTTTTCCATAACAATTTATAATAGAAAATCGAGTTTTAAGTTTGCGAAAAAAAGTTCCGTTTACCGAAAAAATAGGTTCCTATGGAAGCGAAATTTTCTAACCCGGGGCTAATTGTTGCCCATCACGAGAGAGGGTATGAGCCAAAATTTGGGACCTCTAGCCCCTCAGGAAGTATTTTTAATCATTATTTGAAAATTTCAGATTTTGGTCAAAAAAGTTACAAAGTGCCAACTTTTCAGTTCGCTTCAGAGACTAAGTCCAAACGTGCACCTGGTTTTATTCTGGGTTACCAGGACAATTTTTGAAAAACGGTTTTAAATACTTATAGAGGGTATATGGACCTCCATACCCACCCTTAGAGCACCATCCTAAGGGCCCAACTCAATGAGATACAGCAAGAGGGAATTATATAGCTTTTAAAAAAATCTTCAGAAAAATGACTATGTTTTTCTTCTCAGAAATTGCACTAAGTCCAAACGGGCACCTGGTTTTATTCTGGGTTACCAGGACCAATTTTTTAAAAAGGTTTTAAATACTTTTAAAGGCCATCACCACCCCCAGGACACCTGTTTCAGCAGCCCACTGCTGTCCCATGTCATTGGGATAAGTACATTTAAAAAGTCGCTTGATGGCGCCATAGATCAATTTATGGAGCTTTCAAATAAGGTCAAAATCATTCAGAATGGTTTTAAATACTTTTAAATGGTACACACATAACATATCTATCTATGTGAGATACATTCTGAAGCCCCATGTCACTGGGATAAAGCATTTCTGATTTATGAGTGTTTTTATGTGTGTTTGGGCATTGGCCACAGCTGTGGGCCTTGTGTTATTTTGGGGTCAAAAGTCTTCAGAATGGTTTTAAATACTTTTAAATGGTACACACATAACATATCTATCTATGTGAGATACATACTGAAGCCCCATGTCACTGGGATAAAGCATTTCTGATTTATGAGGGTTTTCATGTGTTTTTAAGTTACCAGGCCAAATCATGTGATTGTATTATTTTGAGGTCAAAATCATTCAGAATGGTTTTAAATACTTTTAAATGGTACACACATAACATATCTATCTATGTGAGATACATACTGAAGCCCCATGTCACTGGGATAAAGCATTTCTGATTTATGAGTGTTTTTATGTGTGTTTGGGCATTGGCCACAGCTGTGGGCCTTGTGTTATTTTGGGGTCAAAAGTCTTCAGAATGGTTTTAAATACTTTTAAATGGTACACACATAACATATCTATCTATGTGAGATACATACTGAAGCCCCATGTCACTGGGATAAAGCATTTCTGATTTATGAGTGTTTTTATGTGTGTTTGGGCATTGGCCAGATCTGTGGGCCTGGTATAATTGTGGGTTACTAGGCCAAAAAAAAAGGGGGACAGAGCAGCCAACCTCCAGAGAGGCTGACTGCTCTGCCCCCCTTAAGGACAGTGGAACTACGGACCTCCAGGCCTCTAGGCCTTCACTCACTATCCGGGGAACACCCATCTCTCCGGGCATGAGAGTAGAGCTTACTCCCTCAAACTACTATGCCCGGATAGGGAGCACCCTATAGGCGGTCCCATACCCCCCTCTCACACACCCCCCACCCGGGATGTTCCACAAGAGGGCGCCACTGGACATTTTAAACATCAATGTAAGTTAGTGACAGAGCTTTCTTGAAAAATGACTAAGTCCAAAAATTCTCAGAAATTGCACTATGTCCAGCTGTGGGCCTGGTATTATTTTGGGTTACCAGGTAGTGATAGCCTTCACCCACTCTCCGGGGAACACCCCTCTCTATGGGCATGACCTCCAGTGGGGGATACCCCCCACCACAAGCTCTTACACCATCCGAACCAGGGCACCCACCACCATCCGAACCAGGGCACCCACCACCATCCGAACCAGGGCACCCACCACCATCCGAACCAGGGCACCCACCACCATCCGAACCAGGGCACCCACCACCATCCGAACCAGGGCACCCACCACCATCCGAACCAGGGCACCCACCACCATCCGAACCAGGGCACCCACCACCATCCGAACCAGGGCACCCACCACCATCCGAACCAGGGCACCCACCACCATCCGAACCAGGGCACCCACTCTTAAGCACCCTTCCTCGGACACTAAAGCATATAGCCCCGCTGTTACGAACCGCGTGCACCTGGTGATCCAAAACGGCCTTCGTGCACCTGGTCACCCTGCAGCTTACCACTCAGAGACTAAGTCCACACCAGGATTACCAGGTGCTGGTGGTACTTTGCACCCGGGTACCCACCTTCTTTAGTCTGCTTGCCCACTCTCTCTCTGGGCCTCCGGACTCTGCCTCCTGGCCCTTCTCTGTGCACCTGGTAACCAGTTAGAAATAACGGGGGAGGTGGAGGAAGACGCCTTCCGTCCCAAAAAAGCTTGGTTCGAAGGCTACATACCCGCCGGAGATCCCTTACCCCTTGTTACTGGGGCCGACGAGCATCTTTCTGGGGAGATCGGCATGAATCGAGCCCAGCCTCATTTCACACCCTAGCCCGACCTACCCAGCCCTGCCCTTAGAACCAATCTTTACCCCGAAGTTACGGATCTGACTCATCAACTTTCCTTAACATGCATTGTTCTAACATGCCAGAGGATGTTGCCCTTGGAGACCTGCTGCGGATATGGGTACGGCCCGACGTGAGATTTACACCCTCTCTTACGGATTTTCAAGGGCCAGCAAGAGCTCACCGGACGCCGCCGGAACTGCAACTCTTTCCAGGGCTTGGGCCCCTCTCTCGGGTTTCCCGCCCAGCTTCCGTGCTCACCGCGGTGATCGGACAACCGATTTGCACGTCAGGACCGCCCAGGCATAGTTCATCATCTTTCGGGTCCTATCGCACACGCTCACGCTCCACCTCCCCGACAGAGCGGGCGAGACGGGCCGGTGGTGCGCCCAACCCCGTAGGGCCGGGATCCCACCTCAGCCAGCGCGCGCCGGCCCTCACTTTCATTGCGCCACGGGGTGTGTCGGAGAAAACACTCTGACTTGCGCGTGCGTTAGTCTCCTTGGTCCGTGTTTCAAGGGTTGGGAGTTGGGGAGGTTGCCCTCCTTTCCTCCGCCCTTCGCCAGAGCGAGAGGTCATAGTTCAAAGACAGGTAGGTTTAACTTTATGGGGGCCTCCGGGTGCTCCTCTGCCGCCGTCGCCGAAGCGCCGGTGGGGCCGGGGAGACATTAAACCCCCGCCTGCGCCGGGGCGCAGAGCGGTTGACTGGGTTCCCAGTGCCGCGCGAGGATACTGGGTGATACTCAAGCCGCTTAAAAATGTGAGACCATTTCGGGAAGTCCCGGTTCACCGGACACCCCCAGTCCCCCTCGGTAGCGGCCTACACACCCACCCATCGGTGCGTCATCTAGCCGTGCCTAACGGGGAAAGGGGATGGAGCCAGTCGGGCGCATCCCAGGCAAAAAGGAACTGCGGGGAACCGGGCTAGGACCAGTTCACCCGCGCCGAGGGAAGGGAGAGGCGGGAGGCGTGAGCCCCCTACCCTACCCGACCCACAGCAGAGTTTGGTTTGTGTCGGGAGTGGGTAATTTGCACCCCTGCTGCCTTCCTTGGATGTGGTAGCCATTTCTCAGGATCCCTCTCCGGAATCGAACCCATAACTGATTTAATGAGCCAATTCGCAGTTTCACTGTACCGGCCGTGTGTACTTAGACTTGCATGGCTTAATCTTTGAGACAAGCATATGCTACTGGCAGGATCAACCAGGTAGCCACTCACAACATAGAGGTTGTACCCGGGCACACTAAGCGGAGAACAGCCAGGGACCACTCCTATCCCGTGAGGGGAGGAGGCCCTAGGTCAATCCACCGTGCGCCCAGCGGGAGGCCCTGAACTGCCCGTGGCCGGAGCCACAGGTGCCGGGGCACCGCTTAATCAGGTATCTTGTCTTAGCTGGAGGGTTAATTCGGAACGCCATCAACGTGGATAAAAGACAGGGTTTGAGAAATACATGTGTTTCTGGCGCCGGTACGGTATGGGTGAACGTCATCCGCAGGCATCGCTACCTGGGTAGTCCACTCCCCACCAATGTAGGGCCACTGAGACAGACGGGCCGGCTAGATCTCGCACGAACGGAGCGCGGCTGAAGCTTGACATTAAGACGGGGATAACCGTCTCCGACAGGGGCTCCCCCGATAGAGGCAATTCCACGTGGGGCGGGAGGAACCGTCCGTCTGAACACCGACCAATGGCCGGCCGACAGGGGCCCTCCCAGGTGGAAACAGATTGCAAATCGGTCAGAAGATGTAAAACAGGCTCGACAACAGAGGACAACCATGGATACGCAACGTGTTGGAAGCTAGGGACGGACACATTCATGGGACAAGAACCATGGTCATGGAGGACCCAAACCCACAAGGTGATAGCTGGGATAGAGCACCTGTCCAGGACAGAGCTCAATATCCTCCCACCACCAAGCTGGGAAAATCGGATCAATACTTAGGACCAATCGGACGCCGGAGGGATATGGTCCAAAGTACCCACGGTTCTGAGGGGCTTGTAACCCTCAAAAGTGTCCATAAAGCACTCCCTATTCGGCCTGAGTAGTAACGACCAATCAGGCGCAGAAGGGATATGAACCAAAGGAACCATGGTTATGAGGGACAAGCAACCCTCAAAAATGTCCATAAAGCACTCCCTATTCGGCCAGAGTAGCAACCACCTATGGGTCGCCGACGGAATGTGGTTCTCCAGTTGTCAAAAACCAGGTTTCTCAAATCGCGCCGGTACCTGTCTGCCCCACACGGTCACGAGTGTGTAAAAATAACTGTCACTCACACAGTTTCAAGGCTATTCCCGATGTCACGGTAGGACACTTTAAACTTGAATAAATCGAAAAGTACAACTCCAATCAGGATGGGGGTTTTTTTGCACGAAAGGGCACACGTAGACGAACATTTCCATCTAATTTAAACCGTTTTTCCATAACAATTTATAATAGAAAATCGAGTTTTAAGTTTGCGAAAAAAAGTTCCGTTTACCGAAAAAATAGGTTCCTATGGAAGCGAAATTTTCTAACCCGGGGCTAATTGTTGCCCATCACGAGAGAGGGTATGAGCCAAAATTTGGGACCTCTAGCCCCTCAGGAAGTATTTTTAATCATTATTTGAAAATTTCAGATTTTGGTCAAAAAAGTTACAAAGTGCCAACTTTTCAGTTCGCTTCAGAGACTAAGTCCAAACGTGCACCTGGTTTTATTCTGGGTTACCAGGACAATTTTTGAAAAACGGTTTTAAATACTTATAGAGGGTATATGGACCTCCATACCCACCCTTAGAGCACCATCCTAAGGGCCCAACTCAATGAGATACAGCAAGAGGGAATTATATAGCTTTTCAAAAAATCTTCAGAAAAATGACTATGTTTTTCTTCTCAGAAATTGCACTAAGTCCAAACGGGCACCTGGTTTTATTCTGGGTTACCAGGACCAATTTTTTAAAAAGGTTTTAAATACTTTTAAAGGCCATCACCACCCCCAGGACACCTGTTTCAGCACCCCACTGCTGTCCCATGTCAGTGGGATAAGTACATTTAAAAAGTCGCTTGATGGCGCCATAGATCAATTTATGGAGCTTTCAAATAATTCTCAGAAAAATGACTAAGTCCAAAAGTCTCACAAAAACGGCTATGTTTCACCTCTCAGAAATTGCACTATGTTTTATGTTTGGGTTACCAGGACCAATTTTTTAAAAAGGTTTTAAATACTTTTAAAGGCCATCACCACCCCCAGGACACATGTTTCAGCACCCCACTGCTGACCCATGTCAGTGGGATAAGTACATTTAAAAAGTCGCTTGATGGCGCCATAGATCAATTTATGGAGGGGTGACATTTTTAAAGGGTATACAGACCTACATGCCCACTCTGAGACCACCATAGGGGGGTTAGGGAGACCCCATAGGGGGGACCCACACCCCCCACCAAGGTCACCTGGTAACCCAATACAATTCAATGACAGAGTCATACTTCTCTCTCATTGCACTAAGTCCAGCATGTGTACCTGGTGATTGAACTGGTTACCAAGGCTTACTCTCTCTACCCTGCCTGCCCACCTGCCTGCCCTCTATCTCGGCCTGTCTCTTCAGCTCAGTGCACCTGGTACCCCATAACACCCTGGTATTTCAGACCCTCAGGCCTCCATACATTCTCAACCGTGACCAAATGACACACAAAGACATGGGTGAATTTCAAATAAATGTTCTTTATTTATCAGTGAATCATGGGTTGATTTGTCCCTCAATTAGTGACCGCGCTCGGCTGGCGTTACGAGGCAAATCATGGTACCGGTAGTACCGTGCCTGCGTTTCCAGAGAATGACACATATGGTCAGCCACAGTTCCCCGGTCTGTAACCGAGCCTTGATTAAAGTTCAATGTAGCAACGCTTCGTCGAATTGTACCGAAGGTGACTTTACTTCCAATGCCAAACTCTGCAAATATCTGGCCCACATACTCACAGAGATTGCCGTACGGTTGACCGCAGGACGTGAAAAAGAAGAGTGTTGTGTCTGAGGTGATTCCACTCAGATTAGGCCTGATCTGATGGAATCGTTTAAGCCAAGTGTATTCCTGCTCAGATAGAACAACTCTGCACTCACCGAAGCTATAGTTCGTTTTGTGGCTTGAAATGCACATCTGATAACCCCCACTTTCCGGGGTTACTTCAGTAAATTCCCTCTCACTGAAGGTGGTGACTGGGGATCGTCGAGTGCCATTAAAGATGGCCAACCGGCTGGACATGAGAGCCGCAAACCTACGTCTATCAGCGCAGGTGGCTCGGACCTCCAGCCTACTGAGAACCGAAGGAATAGCTTGATTACTTAGCTCAACAAAGCGGCTTAACTCCGCAGCGCTGAGCACCTCGTCCCTGCACCGTTTGCGGAATTTTGCCCTGTGTGTTGCCTGGCTCTGCCGCGAATCCCTGTCCATCTTTGCCAAGCAGAGTAACACCTTTCGAATTCCACTGGCTTTAGCCTGCAGACCTTTTGGCCGGAACTGAATAAGATAATTCAGGAAACTTCGAACATCAGCTCGGTACATTTTTAACGTGGATGGTGCCAAACAACGGTCTTCACATTCACCATACCACTCATACACACGTCTGTAGTTATCCAGAGAACACAGTCCTTCATCGGCCTTGCCCTCTGACATATAGCGGAGGAATTGTCGTACTCTGGATAGACTGGTGCGACTATTGTCAATTCGTTTAACTGAAGGGTTTTTACCAATAGCAAAGTGTTCATATTCAGTCAAAATTCCATTCCTCCAACCTTCAATTCTGGAGGACACACCGCCGCCTTCATCACTCTCGCTCTCCGTGGAAGTCACCATGACGCAGCCTTGCTCCCTCGGTTCCGAGCATGGTTCACCACCGATCTGACTGGTTGACTGCACCGGCGCAGTCGCCGCCGCCTGCTCACTCTCGTCCCACAGCTGCTGATCCACCACCGCGGACTGCTCACCCTTGTCTACCAGCTGCTGCTCCACGGACAACTCACTTTCAACACACTGGAAATACCCAGGGTTCTCCCAGGGCTCCAGCTGCGGTGCAACACCGTTGTTAGGCTGCATACACTGCCATGATTCGGGCTGCTGTCTCTCAGTTGAACGCCGGCTAGATTGCATAGCACGCTTCCATTCTGTAGTAGCAGGCTTAAGTGCATGGACAGACTTGAAATGTCGGTCTATCCGCACGATATTCCGCTTGGAACAAAGCCCACAATCACGTTTTAGTCTACTGTTCATAGCTTCTCTCTCCTGCGTGCGTGTATGTCTCTTTGTTTGCTCCACCAAACAACGACCTAACCCTAACTAGGGCTTAATGAGCCCCAGGTGTGGGCCAATATCAGACCAATTGGACTGATTGGAAATTTGACCATAAAGATCACCTCGTTGCCTCTTTGTTCGTCAAAGCCCAGTTGGCCATGGGGGTAGCGGCTGTGGCTTACGATCTGACGATCGGTGTTCGAGCCCCGCTGGGGATCACACCGTTTTTTTCCACCGAGAGCCTGGGAACCTAAAGACCCAAGGCCCTAATGCCCTTTGACGGCCCTAATGCCCTTTGACGGCCCTAATGCCCTTGACGGCCCTAATGCCCTCTGACGGCCCAAATGCCCTCTGACGGCCCAAATCCTTAGGGCATAATGCCAAGGCCAGACAGCCATGCCCTGGTACTTTCATAGGCTTCCAGGGCCTCTTTGTTCGTCAAAGCCCAGTTGGCCATGGGGGTAGCGGCTGTGGCTTACGATCTGACGATCGGTGTTCGAGCCCCGCTGGGGATCACACCGTTTTTTTCCACCGAGAGCCTGGGAACCTAAAGACCCAAGGCCCTAATGCCCTTTGACGGCCCAAATGCCCTTTGACGGCCCAAATCCTTTACTTTCATAGGCTTCCAGGGCTATACACACTTGTCAATATGCCTGAAAAGAGGCACTCTGATACGGATTCAGAGATTAGTGTACTGCCCTTGAAGGCCCAAACCCATAGGCCCTAATGCCCTTTGACGGCCCAAATCCTTAGGGCATAATGCCAAGGCCAGACAGCCATGCCCTGGTACTTTCATAGGCTTCCAGGGCTATACACACTTGTCAATATGCCTGAAAAGAGGCACTCTGATACGGATTCAGAGATTAGTGTACTGCCCTTGAAGGCCCAAACCCATAGGCCCTAATGCCCTTTGACGGCCCAAATCCTTAGGGCATAATGCCAAGGCCAGACAGCCATGCCCTGGTACTTTCATAGGCTTCCAGGGCTATACACACTTGTCAATATGCCTGAAAAGAGGCACTCTGATACGGATTCAGAGATTAGTGTACTGCCCTTGAAGGCCCAAACCCATAGGCCCTAATGCCCTTTGACGGCCCAAATCCTTAGGGCATAATGCCAAGGCCAGACAGCCATGCCCTGGTACTTTCATAGGCTTCCAGGGCTATACACACTTGTCAATATGCCTGAAAAGAGGCACTCTGATACGGATTCAGAGATTAGTGTACTGCCCTTGAAGGCCCAAACCCATAGGCCCTAATGCCCTTTGACGGCCCAAATCCTTAGGGCATAATGCCAAGGCCAGACAGCCATGCCCTGGTACTTTCATAGGCTTCCAGGGCTATACACACTTGTCAATATGCCTGAAAAGAGGCACTCTGATACGGATTCAGAGATTAGTGTACAGGGCAGGCGCGGAAGGGATATGGTCCAAAGTACCCACGGTTCTGAGGGGCTTGTAACCCTCAAAAGTGTCCATAAAGCTCTCCCTATTCGGCATGAGTAGTAATCATCAATCGGTCGCCGAAGGGATAAGGACCGAACTACCATGGTTCCGAGGGACAAGCAACCCTCAGAAGTGTCCGTTTCGCATTTATTATATCGGACTAGTAGTTTGCCACTATCCCCGAGCTTCTAGGCCATGGAAGTCGTGTTGTCAAAAACCAGGTTTATGATTTCGCGCCGGTACCTGTCTGCCCCACACGGCTACGAGTGTGTAAAAATAACTGTCACTCACACAGTTTCAAGGCTATTCCCGATGTCACGGTAGGACACTTTAAACTTGAATAAATCGAAAAGTACAACTCCAATCAGGATGGGGGTTTTTTTGCACGAAAGGGCACACGTAGACGAACATTTCCATCTAATTTAAACCGTTTTTCCATAACAATTTATAATAGAAAATCGAGTTTTAAGTTTGCGAAAAAAAGTTCCGTTTACCGAAAAAATAGGTTCCTATAGAAGCGACATTTTCTAACCCGGGGCTAATTGTTGCCCATCACGAGAGAGGGTATGAGCCGAAGTCTGGGACCTCTAGCCCCCCGGGAAGTATTTTTAATCATTATTTGAAAATTTCAGATTTTGGTCAAAAAAGTTACAAAGTGCCAACTTTTCAGTTCGCTTCAGAGACTAAGTCCAAACGTGCACCTGGTTTTATTCTGGGTTACCAGGACAATTTTTGAAAAACGGTTTTAAATACTTATAGAGGGTATATGGACCTCCATACCCACCCTTAGAGCACCATCCTAAGGGCCCAACTCAATGAGATACAGCAAGAGGGAATTATATAGCTTTTCAAAAAATCTTCAGAAAAATGACTATGTTTTTCTTCTCAGAAATTGCACTAAGTCCAAACGGGCACCTGGTTTTATTCTGGGTTACCAGGACCAATTTTTTAAAAAGGTTTTAAATACTTTTAAAGGCCATCACCACCCCCAGGACACCTGTTTCAGCAGCCCACTGCTGTCCCATGTCATTGGGATAAGTACATTTAAAAAGTCGCTTGATGGCGCCATAGATCAATTTATGGAGCTTTCAAATAAGGTCAAAATCATTCAGAATGGTTTTAAATACTTTTAAATGGTACACACATAACATATCTATCTATGTGAGATACATACTGAAGCCCCATGTCACTGGGATAAAGCATTTCTGATTTATGAGTGTTTTTATGTGTGTTTGGGCATTGGCCACAGCTGTGGGCCTTGTGTTATTTTGGGGTCAAAAGTCTTCAGAATGGTTTTAAATACTTTTAAATGGTACACACATAACATATCTATCTATGTGAGATACATACTGAAGCCCCATGTCACTGGGATAAAGCATTTCTGATTTATGAGGGTTTTCATGTGTTTTTAAGTTACCAGGCCAAATCATGTGATTGTATTATTTTGAGGTCAAAATCATTCAGAATGGTTTTAAATACTTTTAAATGGTACACACATAACATATCTATCTATGTGAGATACATACTGAAGCCCCATGTCACTGGGATAAAGCATTTCTGATTTATGAGTGTTTTTATGTGTGTTTGGGCATTGGCCACAGCTGTGGGCCTTGTGTTATTTTGGGGTCAAAAGTCTTCAGAATGGTTTTAAATACTTTTAAATGGTACACACATAACATATCTATCTATGTGAGATACATACTGAAGCCCCATGTCACTGGGATAAAGCATTTCTGATTTATGAGTGTTTTTATGTGTGTTTGGGCATTGGCCAGATCTGTGGGCCTGGTATAATTGTGGGTTACTAGGCCAAAAAAAAAGGGGGACAGAGCAGCCAACCTCCAGAGAGGCTGACTGCTCTGCCCCCCTTAAGGACAGTGGAACTACGGACCTCCAGGCCTCTAGGCCTTCACTCACTATCCGGGGAACACCCATCTCTCCGGGCATGAGAGTAGAGCTTACTCCCTCAAACTACTATGCCCGGATAGGGAGCACCCTATAGGCGGTCCCATACCCCCCTCTCACACACCCCCCACCCGGGATGTTCCACAAGAGGGCGCCACTGGACATTTTAAACATCAATGTAAGTTAGTGACAGAGCTTTCTTGAAAAATGACTAAGTCCAAAAATTCTCAGAAATTGCACTATGTCCAGCTGTGGGCCTGGTATTATTTTGGGTTACCAGGTAGTGATAGCCTTCACCCACTCTCCGGGGAACACCCCTCTCTATGGGCATGACCTCCAGTGGGGGATACCCCCCACCACAAGCTCTTACACCATCCGAACCAGGGCACCCACCACCATCCGAACCAGGGCACCCACCACCATCCGAACCAGGGCACCCACCACCATCCGAACCAGGGCACCCACCACCATCCGAACCAGGGCACCCACCACCATCCGAACCAGGGCACCCACCACCATCCGAACCAGGGCACCCACCACCATCCGAACCAGGGCACCCACCACCATCCGAACCAGGGCACCCACCACCATCCGAACCAGGGCACCCACCACCATCCGAACCAGGGCACCCACTCTTAAGCACCCTTCCTCGGACACTAAAGCATATAGCCCCGCTGTTACGAACCGCGTGCACCTGGTGATCCAAAACGGCCTTCGTGCACCTGGTCACCCTGCAGCTTACCACTCAGAGACTAAGTCCACACCAGGATTACCAGGTGCTGGTGGTACTTTGCACCCGGGTACCCACCTTCTTTAGTCTGCTTGCCCACTCTCTCTCTGGGCCTCCGGACTCTGCCTCCTGGCCCTTCTCTGTGCACCTGGTAACCAGTTAGAAATAACGGGGGAGGTGGAGGAAGACGCCTTCCGTCCCAAAAAAGCTTGGTTCGAAGGCTACATACCCGCCGGAGATCCCTTACCCCTTGTTACTGGGGCCGACGAGCATCTTTCTGGGGAGATCGGCATGAATCGAGCCCAGCCTCATTTCACACCCTAGCCCGACCTACCCAGCCCTGCCCTTAGAACCAATCTTTACCCCGAAGTTACGGATCTGACTCATCAACTTTCCTTAACATGCATTGTTCTAACATGCCAGAGGATGTTGCCCTTGGAGACCTGCTGCGGATATGGGTACGGCCCGACGTGAGATTTACACCCTCTCTTACGGATTTTCAAGGGCCAGCAAGAGCTCACCGGACGCCGCCGGAACTGCAACTCTTTCCAGGGCTTGGGCCCCTCTCTCGGGTTTCCCGCCCAGCTTCCGTGCTCACCGCGGTGATCGGACAACCGATTTGCACGTCAGGACCGCCCAGGCATAGTTCATCATCTTTCGGGTCCTATCGCACACGCTCACGCTCCACCTCCCCGACAGAGCGGGCGAGACGGGCCGGTGGTGCGCCCAACCCCGTAGGGCCGGGATCCCACCTCAGCCAGCGCGCGCCGGCCCTCACTTTCATTGCGCCACGGGGTGTGTCGGAGAAAACACTCTGACTTGCGCGTGCGTTAGTCTCCTTGGTCCGTGTTTCAAGGGTTGGGAGTTGGGGAGGTTGCCCTCCTTTCCTCCGCCCTTCGCCAGAGCGAGAGGTCATAGTTCAAAGACAGGTAGGTTTAACTTTATGGGGGCCTCCGGGTGCTCCTCTGCCGCCGTCGCCGAAGCGCCGGTGGGGCCGGGGAGACATTAAACCCCCGCCTGCGCCGGGGCGCAGAGCGGTTGACTGGGTTCCCAGTGCCGCGCGAGGATACTGGGTGATACTCAAGCCGCTTAAAAATGTGAGACCATTTCGGGAAGTCCCGGTTCACCGGACACCCCCAGTCCCCCTCGGTAGCGGCCTACACACCCACCCATCGGTGCGTCATCTAGCCGTGCCTAACGGGGAAAGGGGATGGAGCCAGTCGGGCGCATCCCAGGCAAAAAGGAACTGCGGGGAACCGGGCTAGGACCAGTTCACCCGCGCCGAGGGAAGGGAGAGGCGGGAGGCGTGAGCCCCCTACCCTACCCGACCCACAGCAGAGTTTGGTTTGTGTCGGGAGTGGGTAATTTGCACCCCTGCTGCCTTCCTTGGATGTGGTAGCCATTTCTCAGGATCCCTCTCCGGAATCGAACCCATAACTGATTTAATGAGCCAATTCGCAGTTTCACTGTACCGGCCGTGTGTACTTAGACTTGCATGGCTTAATCTTTGAGACAAGCATATGCTACTGGCAGGATCAACCAGGTAGCCACTCACAACATAGAGGTTGTACCCGGGCACACTAAGCGGAGAACAGCCAGGGACCACTCCTATCCCGTGAGGGGAGGAGGCCCTAGGTCAATCCACCGTGCGCCCAGCGGGAGGCCCTGAACTGCCCGTGGCCGGAGCCACAGGTGCCGGGGCACCGCTTAATCAGGTATCTTGTCTTAGCTGGAGGGTTAATTCGGAACGCCATCAACGTGGATAAAAGACAGGGTTTGAGAAATACATGTGTTTCTGGCGCCGGTACGGTATGGGTGAACGTCATCCGCAGGCATCGCTACCTGGGTAGTCCACTCCCCACCAATGTAGGGCCACTGAGACAGACGGGCCGGCTAGATCTCGCACGAACGGAGCGCGGCTGAAGCTTGACATTAAGACGGGGATAACCGTCTCCGACAGGGGCTCCCCCGATAGAGGCAATTCCACGTGGGGCGGGAGGAACCGTCCGTCTGAACACCGACCAATGGCCGGCCGACAGGGGCCCTCCCAGGTGGAAACAGATTGCAAATCGGTCAGAAGATGTAAAACAGGCTCGACAACAGAGGACAACCATGGATACGCAACGTGTTGGAAGCTAGGGACGGACACATTCATGGGACAAGAACCATGGTCATGGAGGACCCAAACCCACAAGGTGATAGCTGGGATAGAGCACCTGTCCAGGACAGAGCTCAATATCCTCCCACCACCAAGCTGGGAAAATCGGATCAATACTTAGGACCAATCGGACGCCGGAGGGATATGGTCCAAAGTACCCACGGTTCTGAGGGGCTTGTAACCCTCAAAAGTGTCCATAAAGCACTCCCTATTCGGCCTGAGTAGTAACGACCAATCAGGCGCAGAAGGGATATGAACCAAAGGAACCATGGTTATGAGGGACAAGCAACCCTCAAAAATGTCCATAAAGCACTCCCTATTCGGCCAGAGTAGCAACCACCTATGGGTCGCCGACGGAATGTGGTTCTCCAGTTGTCAAAAACCAGGTTTCTCAAATCGCGCCGGTACCTGTCTGCCCCACACGGTCACGAGTGTGTAAAAATAACTGTCACTCACACAGTTTCAAGGCTATTCCCGATGTCACGGTAGGACACTTTAAACTTGAATAAATCGAAAAGTACAACTCCAATCAGGATGGGGGTTTTTTTGCACGAAAGGGCACACGTAGACGAACATTTCCATCTAATTTAAACCGTTTTTCCATAACAATTTATAATAGAAAATCGAGTTTTAAGTTTGCGAAAAAAAGTTCCGTTTACCGAAAAAATAGGTTCCTATGGAAGCGAAATTTTCTAACCCGGGGCTAATTGTTGCCCATCACGAGAGAGGGTATGAGCCAAAATTTGGGACCTCTAGCCCCTCAGGAAGTATTTTTAATCATTATTTGAAAATTTCAGATTTTGGTCAAAAAAGTTACAAAGTGCCAACTTTTCAGTTCGCTTCAGAGACTAAGTCCAAACGTGCACCTGGTTTTATTCTGGGTTACCAGGACAATTTTTGAAAAACGGTTTTAAATACTTATAGAGGGTATATGGACCTCCATACCCACCCTTAGAGCACCATCCTAAGGGCCCAACTCAATGAGATACAGCAAGAGGGAATTATATAGCTTTTCAAAAAATCTTCAGAAAAATGACTATGTTTTTCTTCTCAGAAATTGCACTAAGTCCAAACGGGCACCTGGTTTTATTCTGGGTTACCAGGACCAATTTTTTAAAAAGGTTTTAAATACTTTTAAAGGCCATCACCACCCCCAGGACACCTGTTTCAGCACCCCACTGCTGTCCCATGTCAGTGGGATAAGTACATTTAAAAAGTCGCTTGATGGCGCCATAGATCAATTTATGGAGCTTTCAAATAATTCTCAGAAAAATGACTAAGTCCAAAAGTCTCACAAAAACGGCTATGTTTCACCTCTCAGAAATTGCACTATGTTTTATGTTTGGGTTACCAGGACCAATTTTTTAAAAAGGTTTTAAATACTTTTAAAGGCCATCACCACCCCCAGGACACATGTTTCAGCACCCCACTGCTGACCCATGTCAGTGGGATAAGTACATTTAAAAAGTCGCTTGATGGCGCCATAGATCAATTTATGGAGGGGTGACATTTTTAAAGGGTATACAGACCTACATGCCCACTCTGAGACCACCATAGGGGGGTTAGGGAGACCCCATAGGGGGGACCCACACCCCCCACCAAGGTCACCTGGTAACCCAATACAATTCAATGACAGAGTCATACTTCTCTCTCATTGCACTAAGTCCAGCATGTGTACCTGGTGATTGAACTGGTTACCAAGGCTTACTCTCTCTACCCTGCCTGCCCACCTGCCTGCCCTCTATCTCGGCCTGTCTCTTCAGCTCAGTGCACCTGGTACCCCATAACACCCTGGTATTTCAGACCCTCAGGCCTCCATACATTCTCAACCGTGACCAAATGACACACAAAGACATGGGTGAATTTCAAATAAATGTTCTTTATTTATCAGTGAATCATGGGTTGATTTGTCCCTCAATTAGTGACCGCGCTCGGCTGGCGTTACGAGGCAAATCATGGTACCGGTAGTACCGTGCCTGCGTTTCCAGAGAATGACACATATGGTCAGCCACAGTTCCCCGGTCTGTAACCGAGCCTTGATTAAAGTTCAATGTAGCAACGCTTCGTCGAATTGTACCGAAGGTGACTTTACTTCCAATGCCAAACTCTGCAAATATCTGGCCCACATACTCACAGAGATTGCCGTACGGTTGACCGCAGGACGTGAAAAAGAAGAGTGTTGTGTCTGAGGTGATTCCACTCAGATTAGGCCTGATCTGATGGAATCGTTTAAGCCAAGTGTATTCCTGCTCAGATAGAACAACTCTGCACTCACCGAAGCTATAGTTCGTTTTGTGGCTTGAAATGCACATCTGATAACCCCCACTTTCCGGGGTTACTTCAGTAAATTCCCTCTCACTGAAGGTGGTGACTGGGGATCGTCGAGTGCCATTAAAGATGGCCAACCGGCTGGACATGAGAGCCGCAAACCTACGTCTATCAGCGCAGGTGGCTCGGACCTCCAGCCTACTGAGAACCGAAGGAATAGCTTGATTACTTAGCTCAACAAAGCGGCTTAACTCCGCAGCGCTGAGCACCTCGTCCCTGCACCGTTTGCGGAATTTTGCCCTGTGTGTTGCCTGGCTCTGCCGCGAATCCCTGTCCATCTTTGCCAAGCAGAGTAACAACTTTCGAATTCCACTGGCTTTAGCCTGCAGACCTTTTGGCCGGAACTGAATAAGATAATTCAGGAAACTTCGAACATCAGCTCGGTACATTTTTAACGTGGATGGTGCCAAACAACGGTCTTCACATTCACCATACCACTCATACACACGTCTGTAGTTATCCAGAGAACACAGTCCTTCATCGGCCTTGCCCTCTGACATATAGCGGAGGAATTGTCGTACTCTGGATAGACTGGTGCGACTATTGTCAATTCGTTTAACTGAAGGGTTTTTACCAATAGCAAAGTGTTCATATTCAGTCAAAATTCCATTCCTCCAACCTTCAATTCTGGAGGACACACCGCCGCCTTCATCACTCTCGCTCTCCGTGGAAGTCACCATGACGCAGCCTTGCTCCCTCGGTTCCGAGCATGGTTCACCACCGATCTGACTGGTTGACTGCACCGGCGCAGTCGCCGCCGCCTGCTCACTCTCGTCCCACAGCTGCTGATCCACCACCGCGGACTGCTCACCCTTGTCTACCAGCTGCTGCTCCACGGACAACTCACTTTCAACACACTGGAAATACCCAGGGTTCTCCCAGGGCTCCAGCTGCGGTGCAACACCGTTGTTAGGCTGCATACACTGCCATGATTCGGGCTGCTGTCTCTCAGTTGAACGCCGGCTAGATTGCATAGCACGCTTCCATTCTGTAGTAGCAGGCTTAAGTGCATGGACAGACTTGAAATGTCGGTCTATCCGCACGATATTCCGCTTGGAACAAAGCCCACAATCACGTTTTAGTCTACTGTTCATAGCTTCTCTCTCCTGCGTGCGTGTATGTCTCTTTGTTTGCTCCACCAAACAACGACCTAACCCTAACTAGGGCTTAATGAGCCCCAGGTGTGGGCCAATATCAGACCAATTGGACTGATTGGAAATTTGACCATAAAGATCACCTCGTTGCCTCTTTGTTCGTCAAAGCCCAGTTGGCCATGGGGGTAGCGGCTGTGGCTTACGATCTGACGATCGGTGTTCGAGCCCCGCTGGGGATCACACCGTTTTTTTCCACCGAGAGCCTGGGAACCTAAAGACCCAAGGCCCTAATGCCCTTTGACGGCCCTAATGCCCTGCGGCCCTGCCCACGGCCCTAATGCCCTCTGACGGCCCAAATGCCCTCTGACGGCCCAAATCCTTAGGGCATAATGCCAAGGCCAGACAGCCATGCCCTGGTACTTTCATAGGCTTCCAGGGCCTCTTTGTTCGTCAAAGCCCAGTTGGCCATGGGGGTAGCGGCTGTGGCTTACGATCTGACGATCGGTGTTCGAGCCCCGCTGGGGATCACACCGTTTTTTTCCACCGAGAGCCTGGGAACCTAAAGACCCAAGGCCCTAATGCCCTTTGACGGCCCAAATGCCCTTTGACGGCCCAAATCCTTTACTTTCATAGGCTTCCAGGGCTATACACACTTGTCAATATGCCTGAAAAGAGGCACTCTGATACGGATTCAGAGATTAGTGTACTGCCCTTGAAGGCCCAAACCCATAGGCCCTAATGCCCTTTGACGGCCCAAATCCTTAGGGCATAATGCCAAGGCCAGACAGCCATGCCCTGGTACTTTCATAGGCTTCCAGGGCTATACACACTTGTCAATATGCCTGAAAAGAGGCACTCTGATACGGATTCAGAGATTAGTGTACTGCCCTTGAAGGCCCAAACCCATAGGCCCTAATGCCCTTTGACGGCCCAAATCCTTAGGGCATAATGCCAAGGCCAGACAGCCATGCCCTGGTACTTTCATAGGCTTCCAGGGCTATACACACTTGTCAATATGCCTGAAAAGAGGCACTCTGATACGGATTCAGAGATTAGTGTACTGCCCTTGAAGGCCCAAACCCATAGGCCCTAATGCCCTTTGACGGCCCAAATCCTTAGGGCATAATGCCAAGGCCAGACAGCCATGCCCTGGTACTTTCATAGGCTTCCAGGGCTATACACACTTGTCAATATGCCTGAAAAGAGGCACTCTGATACGGATTCAGAGATTAGTGTACTGCCCTTGAAGGCCCAAACCCATAGGCCCTAATGCCCTTTGACGGCCCAAATCCTTAGGGCATAATGCCAAGGCCAGACAGCCATGCCCTGGTACTTTCATAGGCTTCCAGGGCTATACACACTTGTCAATATGCCTGAAAAGAGGCACTCTGATACGGATTCAGAGATTAGTGTACAGGGCAGGCGCGGAAGGGATATGGTCCAAAGTACCCACGGTTCTGAGGGGCTTGTAACCCTCAAAAGTGTCCATAAAGCTCTCCCTATTCGGCATGAGTAGTAATCATCAATCGGTCGCCGAAGGGATAAGGACCGAACTACCATGGTTCCGAGGGACAAGCAACCCTCAGAAGTGTCCGTTTCGCATTTATTATATCGGACTAGTAGTTTGCCACTATCCCCGAGCTTCTAGGCCATGGAAGTCGTGTTGTCAAAAACCAGGTTTATGATTTCGCGCCGGTACCTGTCTGCCCCACACGGCTACGAGTGTGTAAAAATAACTGTCACTCACACAGTTTCAAGGCTATTCCCGATGTCACGGTAGGACACTTTAAACTTGAATAAATCGAAAAGTACAACTCCAATCAGGATGGGGGTTTTTTTGCACGAAAGGGCACACGTAGACGAACATTTCCATCTAATTTAAACCGTTTTTCCATAACAATTTATAATAGAAAATCGAGTTTTAAGTTTGCGAAAAAAAGTTCCGTTTACCGAAAAAATAGGTTCCTATAGAAGCGACATTTTCTAACCCGGGGCTAATTGTTGCCCATCACGAGAGAGGGTATGAGCCGAAGTCTGGGACCTCTAGCCCCCCGGGAAGTATTTTTAATCATTATTTGAAAATTTCAGATTTTGGTCAAAAAAGTTACAAAGTGCCAACTTTTCAGTTCGCTTCAGAGACTAAGTCCAAACGTGCACCTGGTTTTATTCTGGGTTACCAGGACAATTTTTGAAAAACGGTTTTAAATACTTATAGAGGGTATATGGACCTCCATACCCACCCTTAGAGCACCATCCTAAGGGCCCAACTCAATGAGATACAGCAAGAGGGAATTATATAGCTTTTAAAAAAATCTTCAGAAAAATGACTATGTTTTTCTTCTCAGAAATTGCACTAAGTCCAAACGGGCACCTGGTTTTATTCTGGGTTACCAGGACCAATTTTTTAAAAAGGTTTTAAATACTTTTAAAGGCCATCACCACCCCCAGGACACCTGTTTCAGCAGCCCACTGCTGTCCCATGTCATTGGGATAAGTACATTTAAAAAGTCGCTTGATGGCGCCATAGATCAATTTATGGAGCTTTCAAATAAGGTCAAAATCATTCAGAATGGTTTTAAATACTTTTAAATGGTACACACATAACATATCTATCTATGTGAGATACATACTGAAGCCCCATGTCACTGGGATAAAGCATTTCTGATTTATGAGTGTTTTTATGTGTGTTTGGGCATTGGCCACAGCTGTGGGCCTTGTGTTATTTTGGGGTCAAAAGTCTTCAGAATGGTTTTAAATACTTTTAAATGGTACACACATAACATATCTATCTATGTGAGATACATACTGAAGCCCCATGTCACTGGGATAAAGCATTTCTGATTTATGAGGGTTTTCATGTGTTTTTAAGTTACCAGGCCAAATCATGTGATTGTATTATTTTGAGGTCAAAATCATTCAGAATGGTTTTAAATACTTTTAAATGGTACACACATAACATATCTATCTATGTGAGATACATACTGAAGCCCCATGTCACTGGGATAAAGCATTTCTGATTTATGAGTGTTTTTATGTGTGTTTGGGCATTGGCCACAGCTGTGGGCCTTGTGTTATTTTGGGGTCAAAAGTCTTCAGAATGGTTTTAAATACTTTTAAATGGTACACACATAACATATCTATCTATGTGAGATACATACTGAAGCCCCATGTCACTGGGATAAAGCATTTCTGATTTATGAGTGTTTTTATGTGTGTTTGGGCATTGGCCAGATCTGTGGGCCTGGTATAATTGTGGGTTACTAGGCCAAAAAAAAAGGGGGACAGAGCAGCCAACCTCCAGAGAGGCTGACTGCTCTGCCCCCCTTAAGGACAGTGGAACTACGGACCTCCAGGCCTCTAGGCCTTCACTCACTATCCGGGGAACACCCATCTCTCCGGGCATGAGAGTAGAGCTTACTCCCTCAAACTACTATGCCCGGATAGGGAGCACCCTATAGGCGGTCCCATACCCCCCTCTCACACACCCCCCACCCGGGATGTTCCACAAGAGGGCGCCACTGGACATTTTAAACATCAATGTAAGTTAGTGACAGAGCTTTCTTGAAAAATGACTAAGTCCAAAAATTCTCAGAAATTGCACTATGTCCAGCTGTGGGCCTGGTATTATTTTGGGTTACCAGGTAGTGATAGCCTTCACCCACTCTCCGGGGAACACCCCTCTCTATGGGCATGACCTCCAGTGGGGGATACCCCCCACCACAAGCTCTTACACCATCCGAACCAGGGCACCCACCACCATCCGAACCAGGGCACCCACCACCATCCGAACCAGGGCACCCACCACCATCCGAACCAGGGCACCCACCACCATCCGAACCAGGGCACCCACCACCATCCGAACCAGGGCACCCACCACCATCCGAACCAGGGCACCCACCACCATCCGAACCAGGGCACCCACCACCATCCGAACCAGGGCACCCACCACCATCCGAACCAGGGCACCCACCACCATCCGAACCAGGGCACCCACTCTTAAGCACCCTTCCTCGGACACTAAAGCATATAGCCCCGCTGTTACGAACCGCGTGCACCTGGTGATCCAAAACGGCCTTCGTGCACCTGGTCACCCTGCAGCTTACCACTCAGAGACTAAGTCCACACCAGGATTACCAGGTGCTGGTGGTACTTTGCACCCGGGTACCCACCTTCTTTAGTCTGCTTGCCCACTCTCTCTCTGGGCCTCCGGACTCTGCCTCCTGGCCCTTCTCTGTGCACCTGGTAACCAGTTAGAAATAACGGGGGAGGTGGAGGAAGACGCCTTCCGTCCCAAAAAAGCTTGGTTCGAAGGCTACATACCCGCCGGAGATCCCTTACCCCTTGTTACTGGGGCCGACGAGCATCTTTCTGGGGAGATCGGCATGAATCGAGCCCAGCCTCATTTCACACCCTAGCCCGACCTACCCAGCCCTGCCCTTAGAACCAATCTTTACCCCGAAGTTACGGATCTGACTCATCAACTTTCCTTAACATGCATTGTTCTAACATGCCAGAGGATGTTGCCCTTGGAGACCTGCTGCGGATATGGGTACGGCCCGACGTGAGATTTACACCCTCTCTTACGGATTTTCAAGGGCCAGCAAGAGCTCACCGGACGCCGCCGGAACTGCAACTCTTTCCAGGGCTTGGGCCCCTCTCTCGGGTTTCCCGCCCAGCTTCCGTGCTCACCGCGGTGATCGGACAACCGATTTGCACGTCAGGACCGCCCAGGCATAGTTCATCATCTTTCGGGTCCTATCGCACACGCTCACGCTCCACCTCCCCGACAGAGCGGGCGAGACGGGCCGGTGGTGCGCCCAACCCCGTAGGGCCGGGATCCCACCTCAGCCAGCGCGCGCCGGCCCTCACTTTCATTGCGCCACGGGGTGTGTCGGAGAAAACACTCTGACTTGCGCGTGCGTTAGTCTCCTTGGTCCGTGTTTCAAGGGTTGGGAGTTGGGGAGGTTGCCCTCCTTTCCTCCGCCCTTCGCCAGAGCGAGAGGTCATAGTTCAAAGACAGGTAGGTTTAACTTTATGGGGGCCTCCGGGTGCTCCTCTGCCGCCGTCGCCGAAGCGCCGGTGGGGCCGGGGAGACATTAAACCCCCGCCTGCGCCGGGGCGCAGAGCGGTTGACTGGGTTCCCAGTGCCGCGCGAGGATACTGGGTGATACTCAAGCCGCTTAAAAATGTGAGACCATTTCGGGAAGTCCCGGTTCACCGGACACCCCCAGTCCCCCTCGGTAGCGGCCTACACACCCACCCATCGGTGCGTCATCTAGCCGTGCCTAACGGGGAAAGGGGATGGAGCCAGTCGGGCGCATCCCAGGCAAAAAGGAACTGCGGGGAACCGGGCTAGGACCAGTTCACCCGCGCCGAGGGAAGGGAGAGGCGGGAGGCGTGAGCCCCCTACCCTACCCGACCCACAGCAGAGTTTGGTTTGTGTCGGGAGTGGGTAATTTGCACCCCTGCTGCCTTCCTTGGATGTGGTAGCCATTTCTCAGGATCCCTCTCCGGAATCGAACCCATAACTGATTTAATGAGCCAATTCGCAGTTTCACTGTACCGGCCGTGTGTACTTAGACTTGCATGGCTTAATCTTTGAGACAAGCATATGCTACTGGCAGGATCAACCAGGTAGCCACTCACAACATAGAGGTTGTACCCGGGCACACTAAGCGGAGAACAGCCAGGGACCACTCCTATCCCGTGAGGGGAGGAGGCCCTAGGTCAATCCACCGTGCGCCCAGCGGGAGGCCCTGAACTGCCCGTGGCCGGAGCCACAGGTGCCGGGGCACCGCTTAATCAGGTATCTTGTCTTAGCTGGAGGGTTAATTCGGAACGCCATCAACGTGGATAAAAGACAGGGTTTGAGAAATACATGTGTTTCTGGCGCCGGTACGGTATGGGTGAACGTCATCCGCAGGCATCGCTACCTGGGTAGTCCACTCCCCACCAATGTAGGGCCACTGAGACAGACGGGCCGGCTAGATCTCGCACGAACGGAGCGCGGCTGAAGCTTGACATTAAGACGGGGATAACCGTCTCCGACAGGGGCTCCCCCGATAGAGGCAATTCCACGTGGGGCGGGAGGAACCGTCCGTCTGAACACCGACCAATGGCCGGCCGACAGGGGCCCTCCCAGGTGGAAACAGATTGCAAATCGGTCAGAAGATGTAAAACAGGCTCGACAACAGAGGACAACCATGGATACGCAACGTGTTGGAAGCTAGGGACGGACACATTCATGGGACAAGAACCATGGTCATGGAGGACCCAAACCCACAAGGTGATAGCTGGGATAGAGCACCTGTCCAGGACAGAGCTCAATATCCTCCCACCACCAAGCTGGGAAAATCGGATCAATACTTAGGACCAATCGGACGCCGGAGGGATATGGTCCAAAGTACCCACGGTTCTGAGGGGCTTGTAACCCTCAAAAGTGTCCATAAAGCACTCCCTATTCGGCCTGAGTAGTAACGACCAATCAGGCGCAGAAGAGATATGAACCAAAGGAACCATGGTTATGAGGGACAAGCAACCCTCAAAAATGTCCATAAAGCACTCCCTATTCGGCCAGAGTAGCAACCACCTATGGGTCGCCGACGGAATGTGGTTCTCCAGTTGTCAAAAACCAGGTTTCTCAAATCGCGCCGGTACCTGTCTGCCCCACACGGTCACGAGTGTGTAAAAATAACTGTCACTCACACAGTTTCAAGGCTATTCCCGATGTCACGGTAGGACACTTTAAACTTGAATAAATCGAAAAGTACAACTCCAATCAGGATGGGGGTTTTTTTGCACGAAAGGGCACACGTAGACGAACATTTCCATCTAATTTAAACCGTTTTTCCATAACAATTTATAATAGAAAATCGAGTTTTAAGTTTGCGAAAAAAAGTTCCGTTTACCGAAAAAATAGGTTCCTATGGAAGCGAAATTTTCTAACCCGGGGCTAATTGTTGCCCATCACGAGAGAGGGTATGAGCCAAAATTTGGGACCTCTAGCCCCTCAGGAAGTATTTTTAATCATTATTTGAAAATTTCAGATTTTGGTCAAAAAAGTTACAAAGTGCCAACTTTTCAGTTCGCTTCAGAGACTAAGTCCAAACGTGCACCTGGTTTTATTCTGGGTTACCAGGACAATTTTTGAAAAACGGTTTTAAATACTTATAGAGGGTATATGGACCTCCATACCCACCCTTAGAGCACCATCCTAAGGGCCCAACTCAATGAGATACAGCAAGAGGGAATTATATAGCTTTTCAAAAAATCTTCAGAAAAATGACTATGTTTTTCTTCTCAGAAATTGCACTAAGTCCAAACGGGCACCTGGTTTTATTCTGGGTTACCAGGACCAATTTTTTAAAAAGGTTTTAAATACTTTTAAAGGCCATCACCACCCCCAGGACACCTGTTTCAGCACCCCACTGCTGTCCCATGTCAGTGGGATAAGTACATTTAAAAAGTCGCTTGATGGCGCCATAGATCAATTTATGGAGCTTTCAAATAATTCTCAGAAAAATGACTAAGTCCAAAAGTCTCACAAAAACGGCTATGTTTCACCTCTCAGAAATTGCACTATGTTTTATGTTTGGGTTACCAGGACCAATTTTTTAAAAAGGTTTTAAATACTTTTAAAGGCCATCACCACCCCCAGGACACATGTTTCAGCACCCCACTGCTGACCCATGTCAGTGGGATAAGTACATTTAAAAAGTCGCTTGATGGCGCCATAGATCAATTTATGGAGGGGTGACATTTTTAAAGGGTATACAGACCTACATGCCCACTCTGAGACCACCATAGGGGGGTTAGGGAGACCCCATAGGGGGGACCCACACCCCCCACCAAGGTCACCTGGTAACCCAATACAATTCAATGACAGAGTCATACTTCTCTCTCATTGCACTAAGTCCAGCATGTGTACCTGGTGATTGAACTGGTTACCAAGGCTTACTCTCTCTACCCTGCCTGCCCACCTGCCTGCCCTCTATCTCGGCCTGTCTCTTCAGCTCAGTGCACCTGGTACCCCATAACACCCTGGTATTTCAGACCCTCAGGCCTCCATACATTCTCAACCGTGACCAAATGACACACAAAGACATGGGTGAATTTCAAATAAATGTTCTTTATTTATCAGTGAATCATGGGTTGATTTGTCCCTCAATTAGTGACCGCGCTCGGCTGGCGTTACGAGGCAAATCATGGTACCGGTAGTACCGTGCCTGCGTTTCCAGAGAATGACACATATGGTCAGCCACAGTTCCCCGGTCTGTAACCGAGCCTTGATTAAAGTTCAATGTAGCAACGCTTCGTCGAATTGTACCGAAGGTGACTTTACTTCCAATGCCAAACTCTGCAAATATCTGGCCCACATACTCACAGAGATTGCCGTACGGTTGACCGCAGGACGTGAAAAAGAAGAGTGTTGTGTCTGAGGTGATTCCACTCAGATTAGGCCTGATCTGATGGAATCGTTTAAGCCAAGTGTATTCCTGCTCAGATAGAACAACTCTGCACTCACCGAAGCTATAGTTCGTTTTGTGGCTTGAAATGCACATCTGATAACCCCCACTTTCCGGGGTTACTTCAGTAAATTCCCTCTCACTGAAGGTGGTGACTGGGGATCGTCGAGTGCCATTAAAGATGGCCAACCGGCTGGACATGAGAGCCGCAAACCTACGTCTATCAGCGCAGGTGGCTCGGACCTCCAGCCTACTGAGAACCGAAGGAATAGCTTGATTACTTAGCTCAACAAAGCGGCTTAACTCCGCAGCGCTGAGCACCTCGTCCCTGCACCGTTTGCGGAATTTTGCCCTGTGTGTTGCCTGGCTCTGCCGCGAATCCCTGTCCATCTTTGCCAAGCAGAGTAACAACTTTCGAATTCCACTGGCTTTAGCCTGCAGACCTTTTGGCCGGAACTGAATAAGATAATTCAGGAAACTTCGAACATCAGCTCGGTACATTTTTAACGTGGATGGTGCCAAACAACGGTCTTCACATTCACCATACCACTCATACACACGTCTGTAGTTATCCAGAGAACACAGTCCTTCATCGGCCTTGCCCTCTGACATATAGCGGAGGAATTGTCGTACTCTGGATAGACTGGTGCGACTATTGTCAATTCGTTTAACTGAAGGGTTTTTACCAATAGCAAAGTGTTCATATTCAGTCAAAATTCCATTCCTCCAACCTTCAATTCTGGAGGACACACCGCCGCCTTCATCACTCTCGCTCTCCGTGGAAGTCACCATGACGCAGCCTTGCTCCCTCGGTTCCGAGCATGGTTCACCACCGATCTGACTGGTTGACTGCACCGGCGCAGTCGCCGCCGCCTGCTCACTCTCGTCCCACAGCTGCTGATCCACCACCGCGGACTGCTCACCCTTGTCTACCAGCTGCTGCTCCACGGACAACTCACTTTCAACACACTGGAAATACCCAGGGTTCTCCCAGGGCTCCAGCTGCGGTGCAACACCGTTGTTAGGCTGCATACACTGCCATGATTCGGGCTGCTGTCTCTCAGTTGAACGCCGGCTAGATTGCATAGCACGCTTCCATTCTGTAGTAGCAGGCTTAAGTGCATGGACAGACTTGAAATGTCGGTCTATCCGCACGATATTCCGCTTGGAACAAAGCCCACAATCACGTTTTAGTCTACTGTTCATAGCTTCTCTCTCCTGCGTGCGTGTATGTCTCTTTGTTTGCTCCACCAAACAACGACCTAACCCTAACTAGGGCTTAATGAGCCCCAGGTGTGGGCCAATATCAGACCAATTGGACTGATTGGAAATTTGACCATAAAGATCACCTCGTTGCCTCTTTGTTCGTCAAAGCCCAGTTGGCCATGGGGGTAGCGGCTGTGGCTTACGATCTGACGATCGGTGTTCGAGCCCCGCTGGGGATCACACCGTTTTTTTCCACCGAGAGCCTGGGAACCTAAAGACCCAAGGCCCTAATGCCCTTTGACGGCCCTAATGCCCTCTGACGGCCCAAATGCCCTCTGACGGCCCAAATCCTTAGGGCATAATGCCAAGGCCAGACAGCCATGCCCTGGTACTTTCATAGGCTTCCAGGGCCTCTTTGTTCGTCAAAGCCCAGTTGGCCATGGGGGTAGCGGCTGTGGCTTACGATCTGACGATCGGTGTTCGAGCCCCGCTGGGGATCACACCGTTTTTTTCCACCGAGAGCCTGGGAACCTAAAGACCCAAGGCCCTAATGCCCTTTGACGGCCCAAATGCCCTTTGACGGCCCAAATCCTTTACTTTCATAGGCTTCCAGGGCTATACACACTTGTCAATATGCCTGAAAAGAGGCACTCTGATACGGATTCAGAGATTAGTGTACTGCCCTTGAAGGCCCAAACCCATAGGCCCTAATGCCCTTTGACGGCCCAAATCCTTAGGGCATAATGCCAAGGCCAGACAGCCATGCCCTGGTACTTTCATAGGCTTCCAGGGCTATACACACTTGTCAATATGCCTGAAAAGAGGCACTCTGATACGGATTCAGAGATTAGTGTACTGCCCTTGAAGGCCCAAACCCATAGGCCCTAATGCCCTTTGACGGCCCAAATCCTTAGGGCATAATGCCAAGGCCAGACAGCCATGCCCTGGTACTTTCATAGGCTTCCAGGGCTATACACACTTGTCAATATGCCTGAAAAGAGGCACTCTGATACGGATTCAGAGATTAGTGTACTGCCCTTGAAGGCCCAAACCCATAGGCCCTAATGCCCTTTGACGGCCCAAATCCTTAGGGCATAATGCCAAGGCCAGACAGCCATGCCCTGGTACTTTCATAGGCTTCCAGGGCTATACACACTTGTCAATATGCCTGAAAAGAGGCACTCTGATACGGATTCAGAGATTAGTGTACTGCCCTTGAAGGCCCAAACCCATAGGCCCTAATGCCCTTTGACGGCCCAAATCCTTAGGGCATAATGCCAAGGCCAGACAGCCATGCCCTGGTACTTTCATAGGCTTCCAGGGCTATACACACTTGTCAATATGCCTGAAAAGAGGCACTCTGATACGGATTCAGAGATTAGTGTACTGCCCTTGAAGGCCCAAACCCATAGGCCCTAATGCCCTTTGACGGCCCAAATCCTTAGGGCATAATGCCAAGGCCAGACAGCCATGCCCTGGTACTTTCATAGGCTTCCAGGGCTATACACACTTGTCAATATGCCTGAAAAGAGGCACTCTGATACGGATTCAGAGATTAGTGTACAGGGCAGGCGCGGAAGGGATATGGTCCAAAGTACCCACGGTTCTGAGGGGCTTGTAACCCTCAAAAGTGTCCATAAAGCTCTCCCTATTCGGCATGAGTAGTAATCATCAATCGGTCGCCGAAGGGATAAGGACCGAACTACCATGGTTCCGAGGGACAAGCAACCCTCAGAAGTGTCCGTTTCGCATTTATTATATCGGACTAGTAGTTTGCCACTATCCCCGAGCTTCTAGGCCATGGAAGTCGTGTTGTCAAAAACCAGGTTTATGATTTCGCGCCGGTACCTGTCTGCCCCACACGGCTACGAGTGTGTAAAAATAACTGTCACTCACACAGTTTCAAGGCTATTCCCGATGTCACGGTAGGACACTTTAAACTTGAATAAATCGAAAAGTACAACTCCAATCAGGATGGGGGTTTTTTTGCACGAAAGGGCACACGTAGACGAACATTTCCATCTAATTTAAACCGTTTTTCCATAACAATTTATAATAGAAAATCGAGTTTTAAGTTTGCGAAAAAAAGTTCCGTTTACCGAAAAAATAGGTTCCTATAGAAGCGACATTTTCTAACCCGGGGCTAATTGTTGCCCATCACGAGAGAGGGTATGAGCCGAAGTCTGGGACCTCTAGCCCCCCGGGAAGTATTTTTAATCATTATTTGAAAATTTCAGATTTTGGTCAAAAAAGTTACAAAGTGCCAACTTTTCAGTTCGCTTCAGAGACTAAGTCCAAACGTGCACCTGGTTTTATTCTGGGTTACCAGGACAATTTTTGAAAAACGGTTTTAAATACTTATAGAGGGTATATGGACCTCCATACCCACCCTTAGAGCACCATCCTAAGGGCCCAACTCAATGAGATACAGCAAGAGGGAATTATATAGCTTTTAAAAAAATCTTCAGAAAAATGACTATGTTTTTCTTCTCAGAAATTGCACTAAGTCCAAACGGGCACCTGGTTTTATTCTGGGTTACCAGGACCAATTTTTTAAAAAGGTTTTAAATACTTTTAAAGGCCATCACCACCCCCAGGACACCTGTTTCAGCAGCCCACTGCTGTCCCATGTCATTGGGATAAGTACATTTAAAAAGTCGCTTGATGGCGCCATAGATCAATTTATGGAGCTTTCAAATAAGGTCAAAATCATTCAGAATGGTTTTAAATACTTTTAAATGGTACACACATAACATATCTATCTATGTGAGATACATACTGAAGCCCCATGTCACTGGGATAAAGCATTTCTGATTTATGAGGGTTTTCATGTGTTTTTAGGTTACCAGGCCAAATCATGTGATGGTATTATTTTGAGGTCAAAATCATTCAGAATGGTTTTAAATACTTTTAAATGGTACACACATAACATATCTATCTATGTGAGATACATACTGAAGCCCCATGTCACTGGGATAAAGCATTTCTGATTTATGAGTGTTTTTATGTGTGTTTGGGCATTGGCCACAGCTGTGGGCCTTGTGTTATTTTGGGGTCAAAAGTCTTCAGAATGGTTTTAAATACTTTTAAATGGTACACACATAACATATCTATCTATGTGAGATACATACTGAAGCCCCATGTCACTGGGATAAAGCATTTCTGATTTATGAGGGTTTTCATGTGTTTTTAAGTTACCAGGCCAAATCATGTGATTGTATTATTTTGAGGTCAAAATCATTCAGAATGGTTTTAAATACTTTTAAATGGTACACACATAACATATCTATCTATGTGAGATACATACTGAAGCCCCATGTCACTGGGATAAAGCATTTCTGATTTATGAGTGTTTTTATGTGTGTTTGGGCATTGGCCAGATCTGTGGGCCTGGTATAATTGTGGGTTACTAGGCCAAAAAAAAAGGGGGACAGAGCAGCCAACCTCCAGAGAGGCTGACTGCTCTGCCCCCCTTAAGGACAGTGGAACTACGGACCTCCAGGCCTCTAGGCCTTCACTCACTATCCGGGGAACACCCATCTCTCCGGGCATGAGAGTAGAGCTTACTCCCTCAAACTACTATGCCCGGATAGGGAGCACCCCATAGGCGGTCCCATACCCCCCTCTCACACACCCCCCACCCGGGATGTTCCACAAGAGGGCGCCACTGGACATTTTAAACATCAATGTAAGTTAGTGACAGAGCTTTCTTGAAAAATGACTAAGTCCAAAAATTCTCAGAAATTGCACTATGTCCAGCTGTGGGCCTGGTATTATTTTGGGTTACCAGGTAGTGATAGCCTTCACCCACTCTCCGGGGAACACCCCTCTCTATGGGCATGACCTCCAGTGGGGGATACCCCCCACCACAAGCTCTTACACCATCCGAACCAGGGCACCCACCACCATCCGAACCAGGGCACCCACCACCATCCGAACCAGGGCACCCACCACCATCCGAACCAGGGCACCCACCACCATCCGAACCAGGGCACCCACCACCATCCGAACCAGGGCACCCACCACCATCCGAACCAGGGCACCCACCACCATCCGAACCAGGGCACCCACCACCATGCGAACCAGGGCACCCACCACCATCCGAACCAGGGCACCCACCACCATCCGAACCAGGGCACCCACCACCATGCGAACCAGGGCACCCACCACCATCCGAACCAGGGCACCCACCACCATCCGAACCAGGGCACCCACCACCATCCGAACCAGGGCACCCACTCTTAAGCACCCTTCCTCGGACACTAAAGCATATAGCCCCGCTGTTACGAACCGCGTGCACCTGGTGATCCAAAACGGCCTTCGTGCACCTGGTCACCCTGCAGCTTACCACTCAGAGACTAAGTCCACACCAGGATTACCAGGTGCTGGTGGTACTTTGCACCCGGGTACCCACCTTCTTTAGTCTGCTTGCCCACTCTCTCTCTGGGCCTCCGGACTCTGCCTCCTGGCCCTTCTCTGTGCACCTGGTAACCAGTTAGAAATAACGGGGGAGGTGGAGGAAGACGCCTTCTGTCCCAAAAAAGCTTGGTTCGAAGGCTACATACCCGCCGGAGATCCCTTACCCCTTGTTACTGGGGCCGACGAGCATCTTTCTGGGGAGATCGGCATGAATCGAGCCCAGCCTCATTTCACACCCTAGCCCGACCTACCCAGCCCTGCCCTTAGAACCAATCTTTACCCCGAAGTTACGGATCTGACTCATCAACTTTCCTTAACATGCATTGTTCTAACATGCCAGAGGATGTTGCCCTTGGAGACCTGCTGCGGATATGGGTACGGCCCGACGTGAGATTTACACCCTCTCTTACGGATTTTCAAGGGCCAGCAAGAGCTCACCGGACGCCGCCGGAACTGCAACTCTTTCCAGGGCTTGGGCCCCTCTCTCGGGTTTCCCGCCCAGCTTCCGTGCTCACCGCGGTGATCGGACAACCGATTTGCACGTCAGGACCGCCCAGGCATAGTTCATCATCTTTCGGGTCCTATCGCACACGCTCACGCTCCACCTCCCCGACAGAGCGGGCGAGACGGGCCGGTGGTGCGCCCAACCCCGTAGGGCCGGGATCCCACCTCAGCCAGCGCGCGCCGGCCCTCACTTTCATTGCGCCACGGGGTGTGTCGGAGAAAACACTCTGACTTGCGCGTGCGTTAGTCTCCTTGGTCCGTGTTTCAAGGGTTGGGAGTTGGGGAGGTTGCCCTCCTTTCCTCCGCCCTTCGCCAGAGCGAGAGGTCATAGTTCAAAGACAGGTAGGTTTAACTTTATGGGGGCCTCCGGGTGCTCCTCTGCCGCCGTCGCCGAAGCGCCGGTGGGGCCGGGGAGACATTAAACCCCCGCCTGCGCCGGGGCGCAGAGCGGTTGACTGGGTTCCCAGTGCCGCGCGAGGATACTGGGTGATACTCAAGCCGCTTAAAAATGTGAGACCATTTCGGGAAGTCCCGGTTCACCGGACACCCCCAGTCCCCCTCGGTAGCGGCCTACACACCCACCCATCGGTGCGTCATCTAGCCGTGCCTAACGGGGAAAGGGGATGGAGCCAGTCGGGCGCATCCCAGGCAAAAAGGAACTGCGGGGAACCGGGCTAGGACCAGTTCACCCGCGCCGAGGGAAGGGAGAGGCGGGAGGCGTGAGCCCCCTACCCTACCCGACCCACAGCAGAGTTTGGTTTGTGTCGGGAGTGGGTAATTTGCACCCCTGCTGCCTTCCTTGGATGTGGTAGCCATTTCTCAGGATCCCTCTCCGGAATCGAACCCATAACTGATTTAATGAGCCATTCGCAGTTTCACTGTACCGGCCGTGTGTACTTAGACTTGCATGGCTTAATCTTTGAGACAAGCATATGCTACTGGCAGGATCAACCAGGTAGCCACTCACAACATAGAGGTTGTACCCGGGCACACTAAGCGGAGAACAGCCAGGGACCACTCCTATCCCGTGAGGGGAGGAGGCCCTAGGTCAATCCACCGTGCGCCCAGCGGGAGGCCCTGAACTGCCCGTGGCCGGAGCCACAGGTGCCGGGGCACCGCTTAATCAGGTATCTTGTCTTAGCTGGAGGGTTAATTCGGAACGCCATCAACGTGGATAAAAGACAGGGTTTGAGAAATACATGTGTTTCTGGCGCCGGTACGGTATGGGTGAACGTCATCCGCAGGCATCGCTACCTGGGTAGTCCACTCCCCACCAATGTAGGGCCACTGAGACAGACGGGCCGGCTAGATCTCGCACGAACGGAGCGCGGCTGAAGCTTGACATTAAGACGGGGATAACCGTCTCCGACAGGGGCTCCCCCGATAGAGGCAATTCCACGTGGGGCGGGAGGAACCGTCCGTCTGAACACCGACCAATGGCCGGCCGACAGGGGCCCTCCCAGGTGGAAACAGATTGCAAATCGGTCAGAAGATGTAAAACAGGCTCGACAACAGAGGACAACCATGGATACGCAACGTGTTGGAAGCTAGGGACGGACACATTCATGGGACAAGAACCATGGTCATGGAGGACCCAAACCCACAAGGTGATAGCTGGGATAGACCACCTGTCCAGGACAGAGCTCAATATCCTCCCACCACCAAGCTGGGAAAATCGGATCAATACTTAGGACCAATCGGGCGCCGGAGGGATATGGTCCAAAGTACCCACGGTTCTGAGGGGCTTGTAACCCTCAAAAGTGTCCATAAAGCACTCCCTATTCGGCCTGAGTAGTAACGACCAATCAGGCGCAGAAGGGATATGAACCAAAGGAACCATGGTTATGAGGGACAAGCAACCCTCAAAAATGTCCATAAATCACTCCCTATTCGGCCAGAGTAGTAATCATCAATCGGTCGCCGAAGGGATAAGGACCGAACTACCATGGTTCCGAGGGGCTTGTAACCCTCAAAAGTGTCCATAAAGCTCTCCCTATTCGGCATGAGTAGTAATCATCAATCGGTCGCCGAAGGGATAAGGACCGAACTACCATGGTTCCGAGGGGCTTGTAACCCTCAAAAGTGTCCATAAAGCTCTCCCTATTCGGCATGAGTAGTAATCATCAATCGGTCGCCGAAGGGATAAGGACCGAACTACCATGGTTCCGAGGGGCTTGTAACCCTCAAAAGTGTCCATAAAGCACTCCCTATTCGGCCAGAGTAGCAACCACCTATGGGTCGCCGACGGAATGTGGTTCTCCAGTTGTCAAAAACCAGGTTTCTCAAATCGCGCCGGTACCTGTCTGCCCCACACGGCCACGAGTGTGTAAAAATAACTCTCACTCACACAGTTTCAAGGCTATTCCCGATGTCACGGTAGGACACTTTAAACTTGAATAAATCGAAAAGTACAACTCCAATCAGGATGGGGGTTTTTTTGCACGAAAGGGCACACGTAGACGAACATTTCCATCTAATTTAAACCGTTTTTCCATAACAATTTATAATAGAAAATCGAGTTTTAAGTTTGCGAAAAAAAGTTCCGTTTACCGAAAAAATAGGTTCCTATGGAAGCGAAATTTTCTGACCCGGGGCTAATTGTTGCCCATCACGAGAGAGGGTATGAGCCAAAATTTGGGACCTCTAGCCCCTCAGGAAGTATTTTTAATCATTATTTGAAAATTTCAGATTTTGGTCAAAAAAGTTACAAAGTGCCAACTTTTCAGTTCGCTTCAGAGACTAAGTCCAAACGTGCACCTGGTTTTATTCTGGGTTACCAGGACAATTTTTGAAAAACGGTTTTAAATACTTATAGAGGGTATATGGACCTCCATACCCACCCTTAGAGCACCATCCTAAGGGCCCAACTCAATGAGATACAGCAAGAGGGAATTATATAGCTTTTCAAAAAATCTTCAGAAAAATGACTATGTTTTTCTTCTCAGAAATTGCACTAAGTCCAAACGGGCACCTGGTTTTATTCTGGGTTACCAGGACAATTTTTGAAAAACGGTTTTAAATACTTATAGAGGGCATATGGACCTCCATACCCACCCTTAGAGCACCATCCTAAGGGCCCAACTCAATGAGATACAGCAAGAGGGAATTATATAGCTTTTCAAAAAATCTTCAGAAAAATGACTATGTTTTTCTTCTCAGAAATTGCACTAAGTCCAAACGGGCACCTGGTTTTATTCTGGGTTACCAGGACAATTTTTGAAAAACGGTTTTAAATACTTATAGAGGGCATATGGACCTCCATACCCACCCTTAGAGCACCATCCTAAGGGCCCAACTCAATGAGATACAGCAAGAGGGAATTATATAGCTTTTCAAAAAATCTTCAGAAAAATGACTATGTTTTTCTTCTCAGAAATTGCACTAAGTCCAAACGGGCACCTGGTTTTATTCTGGGTTACCAGGACCAATTTTTTAAAAAGGTTTTAAATACTTTTAAAGGCCATCACCACCCCCAGGACACATGTTTCAGCACCCCACTGCTGTCCCATGTCAGTGGGATAAGTACATTTAAAAAGTCGCTTGATGGCGCCATAGATCAATTTATGGAGGGGTGACATTTTTAAAGGGTATACAGACCTACATGCCCACTCTGAGACCACCATAGGGGGGTTAGGGAGACCCCATAGGGGGGACCCACACCCCCCACCAAGGTCACCTGGTAACCCAATACAATTCAATGACAGAGTCATACTTCTCTCTCATTGCACTAAGTCCAGCATGTGTACCTGGTGATTGAACTGGTTACCAAGGCTTACTCTCTCTACCCTGCCTGCCCACCTGCCTGCCCTCTATCTCGGCCTGTCTCTTCAGCTCAGTGCACCTGGTACCCCATAACACCCTGGTATTTCAGACCCTCAGGCCTCCATACATTCTCAACCGTGACCAAATGACACACAAAGACATGGGTGAATTTCAAATAAATGTTCTTTATTTATCAGTGAATCATGGGTTGATTTGTCCCTCAATTAGTGACCGCGCTCGGCTGGCGTTACGAGGCAAATCATGGTACCGGTAGTACCGTGCCTGCGTTTCCAGAGAATGACACATATGGTCAGCCACAGTTCCCCGGTCTGTAACCGAGCCTTGATTAAAGTTCAATGTAGCAACGCTTCGTCGAATTGTACCGAAGGTGACTTTACTTCCAATGCCAAACTCTGCAAATATCTGGCCCACATACTCACAGAGATTGCCGTACGGTTGACCGCAGGACGTGAAAAAGAAGAGTGTTGTGTCTGAGGTGATTCCACTCAGATTAGGCCTGATCTGATGGAATCGTTTAAGCCAAGTGTATTCCTGCTCAGATAGAACAACTCTGCACTCACCGAAGCTATAGTTCGTTTTGTGGCTTGAAATGCACATCTGATAACCCCCACTTTCCGGGGTTACTTCAGTAAATTCCCTCTCACTGAAGGTGGTGACTGGGGATCGTCGAGTGCCATTAAAGATGGCCAACCGGCTGGACATGAGAGCCGCAAACCTACGTCTATCAGCGCAGGTGGCTCGGACCTCCAGCCTACTGAGAACCGAAGGAATAGCTTGATTACTTAGCTCAACAAACCGGCTTAACTCCGCAGCGCTGAGCACCTCGTCCCTGCACCGTTTGCGGAATTTTGCCCTGTGTGTTGCCTGGCTCTGCCGCGAATCCCTGTCCATCTTTGCCAAGCAGAGTAACAACTTTCGAATTCCACTGGCTTTAGCCTGCAGACCTTTTGGCCGGAACTGAATAAGATAATTCAGGAAACTTCGAACATCAGCTCGGTACATTTTTAACGTGGATGGTGCCAAACAACGGTCTTCACATTCACCATACCACTCATACACACGTCTGTAGTTATCCAGAGAACACAGTCCTTCATCGGCCTTGCCCTCTGACATATAGCGGAGGAATTGTCGTACTCTGGATAGACTGGTGCGACTATTGTCAATTCGTTTAACTGAAGGGTTTTTACCAATAGCAAAGTGTTCATATTCAGTCAAAATTCCATTCCTCCAACCTTCAATTCTGGAGGACACACCGCCGCCTTCATCACTCTCGCTCTCCGTGGAAGTCACCATGACGCAGCCTTGCTCCCTCGGTTCCGAGCATGGTTCACCACCGATCTGACTGGTTGACTGCACCGGCGCAGTCGCCGCCGCCTGCTCACTCTCGTCCCACAGCTGCTGATCCACCACCGCGGACTGCTCACCCTTGTCTACCAGCTGCTGCTCCACGGACAACTCACTTTCAACACACTGGAAATACCCAGGGTTCTCCCAGGGCTCCAGCTGCGGTGCAACACCGTTGTTAGGCTGCATACACTGCCATGATTCGGGCTGCTGTCTCTCAGTTGAACGCCGGCTAGATTGCATAGCACGCTTCCATTCTGTAGTAGCAGGCTTAAGTGCATGGACAGACTTGAAATGTCGGTCTATCCGCACGATATTCCGCTTGGAACAAAGCCCACAATCACGTTTTAGTCTACTGTTCATAGCTTCTCTCTCCTGCGTGCGTGTATGTCTCTTTGTTTGCTCCACCAAACAACGACCTAACCCTAACTAGGGCTTAATGAGCCCCAGGTGTGGGCCAATATCAGACCAATTGGACTGATTGGAAATTTGACCATAAAGATCACCTCGTTGCCTCTTTGTTCGTCAAAGCCCAGTTGGCCATGGGGGTAGCGGCTGTGGCTTACGATCTGACGATCGGTGTTCGAGCCCCGCTGGGGATCACACCGTTTTTTTCCACCGAGAGCCTGGGAACCTAAAGACCCAAGGCCCTAATGCCCTTTGACGGCCCTAATGCCCTCTGACGGCCCAAATGCCCTCTGACGGCCCAAATCCTTAGGGCATAATGCCAAGGCCAGACAGCCATGCCCTGGTACTTTCATAGGCTTCCAGGGCCTCTTTGTTCGTCAAAGCCCAGTTGGCCATGGGGGTAGCGGCTGTGGCTTACGATCTGACGATCGGTGTTCGAGCCCCGCTGGGGATCACACCGTTTTTTTCCACCGAGAGCCTGGGAACCTAAAGACCCAAGGCCCTAATGCCCTTTGACGGCCCAAATGCCCTTTGACGGCCCAAATCCTTTACTTTCATAGGCTTCCAGGGCTATACACACTTGTCAATATGCCTGAAAAGAGGCACTCTGATACGGATTCAGAGATTAGTGTACTGCCCTTGAAGGCCCAAACCCATAGGCCCTAATGCCCTTTGACGGCCCAAATCCTTAGGGCATAATGCCAAGGCCAGACAGCCATGCCCTGGTACTTTCATAGGCTTCCAGGGCTATACACACTTGTCAATATGCCTGAAAAGAGGCACTCTGATACGGATTCAGAGATTAGTGTACTGCCCTTGAAGGCCCAAACCCATAGGCCCTAATGCCCTTTGACGGCCCAAATCCTTAGGGCATAATGCCAAGGCCAGACAGCCATGCCCTGGTACTTTCATAGGCTTCCAGGGCTATACACACTTGTCAATATGCCTGAAAAGAGGCACTCTGATACGGATTCAGAGATTAGTGTACTGCCCTTGAAGGCCCAAACCCATAGGCCCTAATGCCCTTTGACGGCCCAAATCCTTAGGGCATAATGCCAAGGCCAGACAGCCATGCCCTGGTACTTTCATAGGCTTCCAGGGCTATACACACTTGTCAATATGCCTGAAAAGAGGCACTCTGATACGGATTCAGAGATTAGTGTACTGCCCTTGAAGGCCCAAACCCATAGGCCCTAATGCCCTTTGACGGCCCAAATCCTTAGGGCATAATGCCAAGGCCAGACAGCCATGCCCTGGTACTTTCATAGGCTTCCAGGGCTATACACACTTGTCAATATGCCTGAAAAGAGGCACTCTGATACGGATTCAGAGATTAGTGTACAGGGCAGGCGCGGAAGGGATATGGTCCAAAGTACCCACGGTTCTGAGGGGCTTGTAACCCTCAAAAGTGTCCATAAAGCTCTCCCTATTCGGCATGAGTAGTAATCATCAATCGGTCGCCGAAGGGATAAGGACCGAACTACCATGGTTCCGAGGGACAAGCAACCCTCAGAAGTGTCCGTTTCGCATTTATTATATCGGACTAGTAGTTTGCCACTATCCCCGAGCTTCTAGGCCATGGAAGTCGTGTTGTCAAAAACCAGGTTTATGATTTCGCGCCGGTACCTGTCTGCCCCACACGGCTACGAGTGTGTAAAAATAACTGTCACTCACACAGTTTCAAGGCTATTCCCGATGTCACGGTAGGACACTTTAAACTTGAATAAATCGAAAAGTACAACTCCAATCAGGATGGGGGTTTTTTTGCACGAAAGGGCACACGTAGACGAACATTTCCATCTAATTTAAACCGTTTTTCCATAACAATTTATAATAGAAAATCGAGTTTTAAGTTTGCGAAAAAAAGTTCCGTTTACCGAAAAAATAGGTTCCTATAGAAGCGACATTTTCTAACCCGGGGCTAATTGTTGCCCATCACGAGAGAGGGTATGAGCCGAAGTCTGGGACCTCTAGCCCCCCGGGAAGTATTTTTAATCATTATTTGAAAATTTCAGATTTTGGTCAAAAAAGTTACAAAGTGCCAACTTTTCAGTTCGCTTCAGAGACTAAGTCCAAACGTGCACCTGGTTTTATTCTGGGTTACCAGGACAATTTTTGAAAAACGGTTTTAAATACTTATAGAGGGTATATGGACCTCCATACCCACCCTTAGAGCACCATCCTAAGGGCCCAACTCAATGAGATACAGCAAGAGGGAATTATATAGCTTTTCAAAAAATCTTCAGAAAAATGACTATGTTTTTCTTCTCAGAAATTGCACTAAGTCCAAACGGGCACCTGGTTTTATTCTGGGTTACCAGGACCAATTTTTTAAAAAGGTTTTAAATACTTTTAAAGGCCATCACCACCCCCAGGACACCTGTTTCAGCAGCCCACTGCTGTCCCATGTCATTGGGATAAGTACATTTAAAAAGTCGCTTGATGGCGCCATAGATCAATTTATGGAGCTTTCAAATAAGGTCAAAATCATTCAGAATGGTTTTAAATACTTTTAAATGGTACACACATAACATATCTATCTATGTGAGATACATACTGAAGCCCCATGTCACTGGGATAAAGCATTTCTGATTTATGAGTGTTTTTATGTGTGTTTGGGCATTGGCCACAGCTGTGGGCCTTGTGTTATTTTGGGGTCAAAAGTCTTCAGAATGGTTTTAAATACTTTTAAATGGTACACACATAACATATCTATCTATGTGAGATACATACTGAAGCCCCATGTCACTGGGATAAAGCATTTCTGATTTATGAGGGTTTTCATGTGTTTTTAAGTTACCAGGCCAAATCATGTGATTGTATTATTTTGAGGTCAAAATCATTCAGAATGGTTTTAAATACTTTTAAATGGTACACACATAACATATCTATCTATGTGAGATACATACTGAAGCCCCATGTCACTGGGATAAAGCATTTCTGATTTATGAGTGTTTTTATGTGTGTTTGGGCATTGGCCACAGCTGTGGGCCTTGTGTTATTTTGGGGTCAAAAGTCTTCAGAATGGTTTTAAATACTTTTAAATGGTACACACATAACATATCTATCTATGTGAGATACATACTGAAGCCCCATGTCACTGGGATAAAGCATTTCTGATTTATGAGTGTTTTTATGTGTGTTTGGGCATTGGCCAGATCTGTGGGCCTGGTATAATTGTGGGTTACTAGGCCAAAAAAAAAGGGGGACAGAGCAGCCAACCTCCAGAGAGGCTGACTGCTCTGCCCCCCTTAAGGACAGTGGAACTACGGACCTCCAGGCCTCTAGGCCTTCACTCACTATCCGGGGAACACCCATCTCTCCGGGCATGAGAGTAGAGCTTACTCCCTCAAACTACTATGCCCGGATAGGGAGCACCCTATAGGCGGTCCCATACCCCCCTCTCACACACCCCCCACCCGGGATGTTCCACAAGAGGGCGCCACTGGACATTTTAAACATCAATGTAAGTTAGTGACAGAGCTTTCTTGAAAAATGACTAAGTCCAAAAATTCTCAGAAATTGCACTATGTCCAGCTGTGGGCCTGGTATTATTTTGGGTTACCAGGTAGTGATAGCCTTCACCCACTCTCCGGGGAACACCCCTCTCTATGGGCATGACCTCCAGTGGGGGATACCCCCCACCACAAGCTCTTACACCATCCGAACCAGGGCACCCACCACCATCCGAACCAGGGCACCCACCACCATCCGAACCAGGGCACCCACCACCATCCGAACCAGGGCACCCACCACCATCCGAACCAGGGCACCCACCACCATCCGAACCAGGGCACCCACCACCATCCGAACCAGGGCACCCACCACCATCCGAACCAGGGCACCCACCACCATCCGAACCAGGGCACCCACCACCATCCGAACCAGGGCACCCACCACCATCCGAACCAGGGCACCCACCACCATCCGAACCAGGGCACCCACCACCATCCGAACCAGGGCACCCACCACCATCCGAACCAGGGCACCCACCACCATCCGAACCAGGGCACCCACCACCATCCGAACCAGGGCACCCACCACCATCCGAACCAGGGCACCCACTCTTAAGCACCCTTCCTCGGACACTAAAGCATATAGCCCCGCTGTTACGAACCGCGTGCACCTGGTGATCCAAAACGGCCTTCGTGCACCTGGTCACCCTGCAGCTTACCACTCAGAGACTAAGTCCACACCAGGATTACCAGGTGCTGGTGGTACTTTGCACCCGGGTACCCACCTTCTTTAGTCTGCTTGCCCACTCTCTCTCTGGGCCTCCGGACTCTGCCTCCTGGCCCTTCTCTGTGCACCTGGTAACCAGTTAGAAATAACGGGGGAGGTGGAGGAAGACGCCTTCTGTCCCAAAAAAGCTTGGTTCGAAGGCTACATACCCGCCGGAGATCCCTTACCCCTTGTTACTGGGGCCGACGAGCATCTTTCTGGGGAGATCGGCATGAATCGAGCCCAGCCTCATTTCACACCCTAGCCCGACCTACCCAGCCCTGCCCTTAGAACCAATCTTTACCCCGAAGTTACGGATCTGACTCATCAACTTTCCTTAACATGCATTGTTCTAACATGCCAGAGGATGTTGCCCTTGGAGACCTGCTGCGGATATGGGTACGGCCCGACGTGAGATTTACACCCTCTCTTACGGATTTTCAAGGGCCAGCAAGAGCTCACCGGACGCCGCCGGAACTGCAACTCTTTCCAGGGCTTGGGCCCCTCTCTCGGGTTTCCCGCCCAGCTTCCGTGCTCACCGCGGTGATCGGACAACCGATTTGCACGTCAGGACCGCCCAGGCATAGTTCATCATCTTTCGGGTCCTATCGCACACGCTCACGCTCCACCTCCCCGACAGAGCGGGCGAGACGGGCCGGTGGTGCGCCCAACCCCGTAGGGCCGGGATCCCACCTCAGCCAGCGCGCGCCGGCCCTCACTTTCATTGCGCCACGGGGTGTGTCGGAGAAAACACTCTGACTTGCGCGTGCGTTAGTCTCCTTGGTCCGTGTTTCAAGGGTTGGGAGTTGGGGAGGTTGCCCTCCTTTCCTCCGCCCTTCGCCAGAGCGAGAGGTCATAGTTCAAAGACAGGTAGGTTTAACTTTATGGGGGCCTCCGGGTGCTCCTCTGCCGCCGTCGCCGAAGCGCCGGTGGGGCCGGGGAGACATTAAACCCCCGCCTGCGCCGGGGCGCAGAGCGGTTGACTGGGTTCCCAGTGCCGCGCGAGGATACTGGGTGATACTCAAGCCGCTTAAAAATGTGAGACCATTTCGGGAAGTCCCGGTTCACCGGACACCCCCAGTCCCCCTCGGTAGCGGCCTACACACCCACCCATCGGTGCGTCATCTAGCCGTGCCTAACGGGGAAAGGGGATGGAGCCAGTCGGGCGCATCCCAGGCAAAAAGGAACTGCGGGGAACCGGGCTAGGACCAGTTCACCCGCGCCGAGGGAAGGGAGAGGCGGGAGGCGTGAGCCCCCTACCCTACCCGACCCACAGCAGAGTTTGGTTTGTGTCGGGAGTGGGTAATTTGCACCCCTGCTGCCTTCCTTGGATGTGGTAGCCATTTCTCAGGATCCCTCTCCGGAATCGAACCCATAACTGATTTAATGAGCCATTCGCAGTTTCACTGTACCGGCCGTGTGTACTTAGACTTGCATGGCTTAATCTTTGAGACAAGCATATGCTACTGGCAGGATCAACCAGGTAGCCACTCACAACATAGAGGTTGTACCCGGGCACACTAAGCGGAGAACAGCCAGGGACCACTCCTATCCCGTGAGGGGAGGAGGCCCTAGGTCAATCCACCGTGCGCCCAGCGGGAGGCCCTGAACTGCCCGTGGCCGGAGCCACAGGTGCCGGGGCACCGCTTAATCAGGTATCTTGTCTTAGCTGGAGGGTTAATTCGGAACGCCATCAACGTGGATAAAAGACAGGGTTTGAGAAATACATGTGTTTCTGGCGCCGGTACGGTATGGGTGAACGTCATCCGCAGGCATCGCTACCTGGGTAGTCCACTCCCCACCAATGTAGGGCCACTGAGACAGACGGGCCGGCTAGATCTCGCACGAACGGAGCGCGGCTGAAGCTTGACATTAAGACGGGGATAACCGTCTCCGACAGGGGCTCCCCCGATAGAGGCAATTCCACGTGGGGCGGGAGGAACCGTCCGTCTGAACACCGACCAATGGCCGGCCGACAGGGGCCCTCCCAGGTGGAAACAGATTGCAAATCGGTCAGAAGATGTAAAACAGGCTCGACAACAGAGGACAACCATGGATACGCAACGTGTTGGAAGCTAGGGACGGACACATTCATGGGACAAGAACCATGGTCATGGAGGACCCAAACCCACAAGGTGATAGCTGGGATAGACCACCTGTCCAGGACAGAGCTCAATATCCTCCCACCACCAAGCTGGGAAAATCGGATCAATACTTAGGACCAATCGGGCGCCGGAGGGATATGGTCCAAAGTACCCACGGTTCTGAGGGGCTTGTAACCCTCAAAAGTGTCCATAAAGCACTCCCTATTCGGCCTGAGTAGTAACGACCAATCAGGCGCAGAAGGGATATGAACCAAAGGAACCATGGTTATGAGGGACAAGCAACCCTCAAAAATGTCCATAAATCACTCCCTATTCGGCCAGAGTAGTAATCATCAATCGGTCGCCGAAGGGATAAGGACCGAACTACCATGGTTCCGAGGGGCTTGTAACCCTCAAAAGTGTCCATAAAGCTCTCCCTATTCGGCATGAGTAGTAATCATCAATCGGTCGCCGAAGGGATAAGGACCGAACTACCATGGTTCCGAGGGGCTTGTAACCCTCAAAAGTGTCCATAAAGCTCTCCCTATTCGGCATGAGTAGTAATCATCAATCGGTCGCCGAAGGGATAAGGACCGAACTACCATGGTTCCGAGGGGCTTGTAACCCTCAAAAGTGTCCATAAAGCACTCCCTATTCGGCCAGAGTAGCAACCACCTATGGGTCGCCGACGGAATGTGGTTCTCCAGTTGTCAAAAACCAGGTTTCTCAAATCGCGCCGGTACCTGTCTGCCCCACACGGCCACGAGTGTGTAAAAATAACTCTCACTCACACAGTTTCAAGGCTATTCCCGATGTCACGGTAGGACACTTTAAACTTGAATAAATCGAAAAGTACAACTCCAATCAGGATGGGGGTTTTTTTGCACGAAAGGGCACACGTAGACGAACATTTCCATCTAATTTAAACCGTTTTTCCATAACAATTTATAATAGAAAATCGAGTTTTAAGTTTGCGAAAAAAAGTTCCGTTTACCGAAAAAATAGGTTCCTATGGAAGCGAAATTTTCTGACCCGGGGCTAATTGTTGCCCATCACGAGAGAGGGTATGAGCCAAAATTTGGGACCTCTAGCCCCTCAGGAAGTATTTTTAATCATTATTTGAAAATTTCAGATTTTGGTCAAAAAAGTTACAAAGTGCCAACTTTTCAGTTCGCTTCAGAGACTAAGTCCAAACGTGCACCTGGTTTTATTCTGGGTTACCAGGACAATTTTTGAAAAACGGTTTTAAATACTTATAGAGGGCATATGGACCTCCATACCCACCCTTAGAGCACCATCCTAAGGGCCCAACTCAATGAGATACAGCAAGAGGGAATTATATAGCTTTTCAAAAAATCTTCAGAAAAATGACTATGTTTTTCTTCTCAGAAATTGCACTAAGTCCAAACGGGCACCTGGTTTTATTCTGGGTTACCAGGACAATTTTTGAAAAACGGTTTTAAATACTTATAGAGGGCATATGGACCTCCATACCCACCCTTAGAGCACCATCCTAAGGGCCCAACTCAATGAGATACAGCAAGAGGGAATTATATAGCTTTTCAAAAAATCTTCAGAAAAATGACTATGTTTTTCTTCTCAGAAATTGCACTAAGTCCAAACGGGCACCTGGTTTTATTCTGGGTTACCAGGACCAATTTTTTAAAAAGGTTTTAAATACTTTTAAAGGCCATCACCACCCCCAGGACACATGTTTCAGCACCCCACTGCTGTCCCATGTCAGTGGGATAAGTACATTTAAAAAGTCGCTTGATGGCGCCATAGATCAATTTATGGAGGGGTGACATTTTTAAAGGGTATACAGACCTACATGCCCACTCTGAGACCACCATAGGGGGGTTAGGGAGACCCCATAGGGGGGACCCACACCCCCCACCAAGGTCACCTGGTAACCCAATACAATTCAATGACAGAGTCATACTTCTCTCTCATTGCACTAAGTCCAGCATGTGTACCTGGTGATTGAACTGGTTACCAAGGCTTACTCTCTCTACCCTGCCTGCCCACCTGCCTGCCCTCTATCTCGGCCTGTCTCTTCAGCTCAGTGCACCTGGTACCCCATAACACCCTGGTATTTCAGACCCTCAGGCCTCCATACATTCTCAACCGTGACCAAATGACACACAAAGACATGGGTGAATTTCAAATAAATGTTCTTTATTTATCAGTGAATCATGGGTTGATTTGTCCCTCAATTAGTGACCGCGCTCGGCTGGCGTTACGAGGCAAATCATGGTACCGGTAGTACCGTGCCTGCGTTTCCAGAGAATGACACATATGGTCAGCCACAGTTCCCCGGTCTGTAACCGAGCCTTGATTAAAGTTCAATGTAGCAACGCTTCGTCGAATTGTACCGAAGGTGACTTTACTTCCAATGCCAAACTCTGCAAATATCTGGCCCACATACTCACAGAGATTGCCGTACGGTTGACCGCAGGACGTGAAAAAGAAGAGTGTTGTGTCTGAGGTGATTCCACTCAGATTAGGCCTGATCTGATGGAATCGTTTAAGCCAAGTGTATTCCTGCTCAGATAGAACAACTCTGCACTCACCGAAGCTATAGTTCGTTTTGTGGCTTGAAATGCACATCTGATAACCCCCACTTTCCGGGGTTACTTCAGTAAATTCCCTCTCACTGAAGGTGGTGACTGGGGATCGTCGAGTGCCATTAAAGATGGCCAACCGGCTGGACATGAGAGCCGCAAACCTACGTCTATCAGCGCAGGTGGCTCGGACCTCCAGCCTACTGAGAACCGAAGGAATAGCTTGATTACTTAGCTCAACAAAGCGGCTTAACTCCGCAGCGCTGAGCACCTCGTCCCTGCACCGTTTGCGGAATTTTGCCCTGTGTGTTGCCTGGCTCTGCCGCGAATCCCTGTCCATCTTTGCCAAGCAGAGTAACAACTTTCGAATTCCACTGGCTTTAGCCTGCAGACCTTTTGGCCGGAACTGAATAAGATAATTCAGGAAACTTCGAACATCAGCTCGGTACATTTTTAACGTGGATGGTGCCAAACAACGGTCTTCACATTCACCATACCACTCATACACACGTCTGTAGTTATCCAGAGAACACAGTCCTTCATCGGCCTTGCCCTCTGACATATAGCGGAGGAATTGTCGTACTCTGGATAGACTGGTGCGACTATTGTCAATTCGTTTAACTGAAGGGTTTTTACCAATAGCAAAGTGTTCATATTCAGTCAAAATTCCATTCCTCCAACCTTCAATTCTGGAGGACACACCGCCGCCTTCATCACTCTCGCTCTCCGTGGAAGTCACCATGACGCAGCCTTGCTCCCTCGGTTCCGAGCATGGTTCACCACCGATCTGACTGGTTGACTGCACCGGCGCAGTCGCCGCCGCCTGCTCACTCTCGTCCCACAGCTGCTGATCCACCACCGCGGACTGCTCACCCTTGTCTACCAGCTGCTGCTCCACGGACAACTCACTTTCAACACACTGGAAATACCCAGGGTTCTCCCAGGGCTCCAGCTGCGGTGCAACACCGTTGTTAGGCTGCATACACTGCCATGATTCGGGCTGCTGTCTCTCAGTTGAACGCCGGCTAGATTGCATAGCACGCTTCCATTCTGTAGTAGCAGGCTTAAGTGCATGGACAGACTTGAAATGTCGGTCTATCCGCACGATATTCCGCTTGGAACAAAGCCCACAATCACGTTTTAGTCTACTGTTCATAGCTTCTCTCTCCTGCGTGCGTGTATGTCTCTTTGTTTGCTCCACCAAACAACGACCTAACCCTAACTAGGGCTTAATGAGCCCCAGGTGTGGGCCAATATCAGACCAATTGGACTGATTGGAAATTTGACCATAAAGATCACCTCGTTGCCTCTTTGTTCGTCAAAGCCCAGTTGGCCATGGGGGTAGCGGCTGTGGCTTACGATCTGACGATCGGTGTTCGAGCCCCGCTGGGGATCACACCGTTTTTTTCCACCGAGAGCCTGGGAACCTAAAGACCCAAGGCCCTAATGCCCTTTGACGGCCCAAGTGCCCTCTGACGGCCCAAATCCTTAGGGCATAATGCCAAGGCCAGACAGCCATGCCCTGGTACTTTCATAGGCTTCCAGGGCCTCTTTGTTCGTCAAAGCCCAGTTGGCCATGGGGGTAGCGGCTGTGGCTTACGATCTGACGATCGGTGTTCGAGCCCCGCTGGGGATCACACCGTTTTTTTCCACCGAGAGCCTGGGAACCTAAAGACCCAAGGCCCTAATGCCCTTTGACGGCCCAAATGCCCTTTGACGGCCCAAATCCTTTACTTTCATAGGCTTCCAGGGCTATACACACTTGTCAATATGCCTGAAAAGAGGCACTCTGATACGGATTCAGAGATTAGTGTACTGCCCTTGAAGGCCCAAACCCATAGGCCCTAATGCCCTTTGACGGCCCAAATCCTTAGGGCATAATGCCAAGGCCAGACAGCCATGCCCTGGTACTTTCATAGGCTTCCAGGGCTATACACACTTGTCAATATGCCTGAAAAGAGGCACTCTGATACGGATTCAGAGATTAGTGTACTGCCCTTGAAGGCCCAAACCCATAGGCCCTAATGCCCTTTGACGGCCCAAATCCTTAGGGCATAATGCCAAGGCCAGACAGCCATGCCCTGGTACTTTCATAGGCTTCCAGGGCTATACACACTTGTCAATATGCCTGAAAAGAGGCACTCTGATACGGATTCAGAGATTAGTGTACTGCCCTTGAAGGCCCAAACCCATAGGCCCTAATGCCCTTTGACGGCCCAAATCCTTAGGGCATAATGCCAAGGCCAGACAGCCATGCCCTGGTACTTTCATAGGCTTCCAGGGCTATACACACTTGTCAATATGCCTGAAAAGAGGCACTCTGATACGGATTCAGAGATTAGTGTACTGCCCTTGAAGGCCCAAACCCATAGGCCCTAATGCCCTTTGACGGCCCAAATCCTTAGGGCATAATGCCAAGGCCAGACAGCCATGCCCTGGTACTTTCATAGGCTTCCAGGGCTATACACACTTGTCAATATGCCTGAAAAGAGGCACTCTGATACGGATTCAGAGATTAGTGTACTGCCCTTGAAGGCCCAAACCCATAGGCCCTAATGCCCTTTGACGGCCCAAATCCTTAGGGCATAATGCCAAGGCCAGACAGCCATGCCCTGGTACTTTCATAGGCTTCCAGGGCTATACACACTTGTCAATATGCCTGAAAAGAGGCACTCTGATACGGATTCAGAGATTAGTGTACAGGGCAGGCGCGGAAGGGATATGGTCCAAAGTACCCACGGTTCTGAGGGGCTTGTAACCCTCAAAAGTGTCCATAAAGCTCTCCCTATTCGGCATGAGTAGTAATCATCAATCGGTCGCCGAAGGGATAAGGACCGAACTACCATGGTTCCGAGGGACAAGCAACCCTCAGAAGTGTCCGTTTCGCATTTATTATATCGGACTAGTAGTTTGCCACTATCCCCGAGCTTCTAGGCCATGGAAGTCGTGTTGTCAAAAACCAGGTTTATGATTTCGCGCCGGTACCTGTCTGCCCCACACGGCTACGAGTGTGTAAAAATAACTGTCACTCACACAGTTTCAAGGCTATTCCCGATGTCACGGTAGGACACTTTAAACTTGAATAAATCGAAAAGTACAACTCCAATCAGGATGGGGGTTTTTTTGCACGAAAGGGCACACGTAGACGAACATTTCCATCTAATTTAAACCGTTTTTCCATAACAATTTATAATAGAAAATCGAGTTTTAAGTTTGCGAAAAAAAGTTCCGTTTACCGAAAAAATAGGTTCCTATAGAAGCGACATTTTCTAACCCGGGGCTAATTGTTGCCCATCACGAGAGAGGGTATGAGCCGAAGTCTGGGACCTCTAGCCCCCCGGGAAGTATTTTTAATCATTATTTGAAAATTTCAGATTTTGGTCAAAAAAGTTACAAAGTGCCAACTTTTCAGTTCGCTTCAGAGACTAAGTCCAAACGTGCACCTGGTTTTATTCTGGGTTACCAGGACAATTTTTGAAAAACGGTTTTAAATACTTATAGAGGGTATATGGACCTCCATACCCACCCTTAGAGCACCATCCTAAGGGCCCAACTCAATGAGATACAGCAAGAGGGAATTATATAGCTTTTCAAAAAATCTTCAGAAAAATGACTATGTTTTTCTTCTCAGAAATTGCACTAAGTCCAAACGGGCACCTGGTTTTATTCTGGGTTACCAGGACCAATTTTTTAAAAAGGTTTTAAATACTTTTAAAGGCCATCACCACCCCCAGGACACCTGTTTCAGCAGCCCACTGCTGTCCCATGTCATTGGGATAAGTACATTTAAAAAGTCGCTTGATGGCGCCATAGATCAATTTATGGAGCTTTCAAATAAGGTCAAAATCATTCAGAATGGTTTTAAATACTTTTAAATGGTACACACATAACATATCTATCTATGTGAGATACATACTGAAGCCCCATGTCACTGGGATAAAGCATTTCTGATTTATGAGTGTTTTTATGTGTGTTTGGGCATTGGCCACAGCTGTGGGCCTTGTGTTATTTTGGGGTCAAAAGTCTTCAGAATGGTTTTAAATACTTTTAAATGGTACACACATAACATATCTATCTATGTGAGATACATACTGAAGCCCCATGTCACTGGGATAAAGCATTTCTGATTTATGAGGGTTTTCATGTGTTTTTAAGTTACCAGGCCAAATCATGTGATTGTATTATTTTGAGGTCAAAATCATTCAGAATGGTTTTAAATACTTTTAAATGGTACACACATAACATATCTATCTATGTGAGATACATACTGAAGCCCCATGTCACTGGGATAAAGCATTTCTGATTTATGAGTGTTTTTATGTGTGTTTGGGCATTGGCCACAGCTGTGGGCCTTGTGTTATTTTGGGGTCAAAAGTCTTCAGAATGGTTTTAAATACTTTTAAATGGTACACACATAACATATCTATCTATGTGAGATACATACTGAAGCCCCATGTCACTGGGATAAAGCATTTCTGATTTATGAGTGTTTTTATGTGTGTTTGGGCATTGGCCAGATCTGTGGGCCTGGTATAATTGTGGGTTACTAGGCCAAAAAAAAAGGGGGACAGAGCAGCCAACCTCCAGAGAGGCTGACTGCTCTGCCCCCCTTAAGGACAGTGGAACTACGGACCTCCAGGCCTCTAGGCCTTCACTCACTATCCGGGGAACACCCATCTCTCCGGGCATGAGAGTAGAGCTTACTCCCTCAAACTACTATGCCCGGATAGGGAGCACCCTATAGGCGGTCCCATACCCCCCTCTCACACACCCCCCACCCGGGATGTTCCACAAGAGGGCGCCACTGGACATTTTAAACATCAATGTAAGTTAGTGACAGAGCTTTCTTGAAAAATGACTAAGTCCAAAAATTCTCAGAAATTGCACTATGTCCAGCTGTGGGCCTGGTATTATTTTGGGTTACCAGGTAGTGATAGCCTTCACCCACTCTCCGGGGAACACCCCTCTCTATGGGCATGACCTCCAGTGGGGGATACCCCCCACCACAAGCTCTTACACCATCCGAACCAGGGCACCCACCACCATCCGAACCAGGGCACCCACCACCATCCGAACCAGGGCACCCACCACCATCCGAACCAGGGCACCCACCACCATCCGAACCAGGGCACCCACCACCATCCGAACCAGGGCACCCACCACCATCCGAACCAGGGCACCCACCACCATCCGAACCAGGGCACCCACCACCATCCGAACCAGGGCACCCACCACCATCCGAACCAGGGCACCCACCACCATCCGAACCAGGGCACCCACCACCATCCGAACCAGGGCACCCACCCCACCGACCGGGCCCCCCCTCCGAACCAGGGCACCCACCACCATCCGAACCAGGGCACCCACCACCATCCGAACCAGGGCACCCACCACCATCCGAACCAGGGCACCCACCACCATCCGAACCAGGGCACCCACTCTTAAGCACCCTTCCTCGGACACTAAAGCATATAGCCCCGCTGTTACGAACCGCGTGCACCTGGTGATCCAAAACGGCCTTCGTGCACCTGGTCACCCTGCAGCTTACCACTCAGAGACTAAGTCCACACCAGGATTACCAGGTGCTGGTGGTACTTTGCACCCGGGTACCCACCTTCTTTAGTCTGCTTGCCCACTCTCTCTCTGGGCCTCCGGACTCTGCCTCCTGGCCCTTCTCTGTGCACCTGGTAACCAGTTAGATATAACGGGGGAGGTGGAGGAAGACGCCTTCTGTCCCAAAAAAGCTTGGTTCGAAGGCTACATACCCGCCGGAGATCCCTTACCCCTTGTTACTGGGGCCGACGAGCATCTTTCTGGGGAGATCGGCATGAATCGAGCCCAGCCTCATTTCACACCCTAGCCCGACCTACCCAGCCCTGCCCTTAGAACCAATCTTTACCCCGAAGTTACGGATCTGACTCATCAACTTTCCTTAACATGCATTGTTCTAACATGCCAGAGGATGTTGCCCTTGGAGACCTGCTGCGGATATGGGTACGGCCCGACGTGAGATTTACACCCTCTCTTACGGATTTTCAAGGGCCAGCAAGAGCTCACCGGACGCCGCCGGAACTGCAACTCTTTCCAGGGCTTGGGCCCCTCTCTCGGGTTTCCCGCCCAGCTTCCGTGCTCACCGCGGTGATCGGACAACCGATTTGCACGTCAGGACCGCCCAGGCATAGTTCATCATCTTTCGGGTCCTATCGCACACGCTCACGCTCCACCTCCCCGACAGAGCGGGCGAGACGGGCCGGTGGTGCGCCCAACCCCGTAGGGCCGGGATCCCACCTCAGCCAGCGCGCGCCGGCCCTCACTTTCATTGCGCCACGGGGTGTGTCGGAGAAAACACTCTGACTTGCGCGTGCGTTAGTCTCCTTGGTCCGTGTTTCAAGGGTTGGGAGTTGGGGAGGTTGCCCTCCTTTCCTCCGCCCTTCGCCAGAGCGAGAGGTCATAGTTCAAAGACAGGTAGGTTTAACTTTATGGGGGCCTCCGGGTGCTCCTCTGCCGCCGTCGCCGAAGCGCCGGTGGGGCCGGGGAGACATTAAACCCCCGCCTGCGCCGGGGCGCAGAGCGGTTGACTGGGTTCCCAGTGCCGCGCGAGGATACTGGGTGATACTCAAGCCGCTTAAAAATGTGAGACCATTTCGGGAAGTCCCGGTTCACCGGACACCCCCAGTCCCCCTCGGTAGCGGCCTACACACCCACCCATCGGTGCGTCATCTAGCCGTGCCTAACGGGGAAAGGGGATGGAGCCAGTCGGGCGCATCCCAGGCAAAAAGGAACTGCGGGGAACCGGGCTAGGACCAGTTCACCCGCGCCGAGGGAAGGGAGAGGCGGGAGGCGTGAGCCCCCTACCCTACCCGACCCACAGCAGAGTTTGGTTTGTGTCGGGAGTGGGTAATTTGCACCCCTGCTGCCTTCCTTGGATGTGGTAGCCATTTCTCAGGATCCCTCTCCGGAATCGAACCCATAACTGATTTAATGAGCCATTCGCAGTTTCACTGTACCGGCCGTGTGTACTTAGACTTGCATGGCTTAATCTTTGAGACAAGCATATGCTACTGGCAGGATCAACCAGGTAGCCACTCACAACATAGAGGTTGTACCCGGGCACACTAAGCGGAGAACAGCCAGGGACCACTCCTATCCCGTGAGGGGAGGAGGCCCTAGGTCAATCCACCGTGCGCCCAGCGGGAGGCCCTGAACTGCCCGTGGCCGGAGCCACAGGTGCCGGGGCACCGCTTAATCAGGTATCTTGTCTTAGCTGGAGGGTTAATTCGGAACGCCATCAACGTGGATAAAAGACAGGGTTTGAGAAATACATGTGTTTCTGGCGCCGGTACGGTATGGGTGAACGTCATCCGCAGGCATCGCTACCTGGGTAGTCCACTCCCCACCAATGTAGGGCCACTGAGACAGACGGGCCGGCTAGATCTCGCACGAACGGAGCGCGGCTGAAGCTTGACATTAAGACGGGGATAACCGTCTCCGACAGGGGCTCCCCCGATAGAGGCAATTCCACGTGGGGCGGGAGGAACCGTCCGTCTGAACACCGACCAATGGCCGGCCGACAGGGGCCCTCCCAGGTGGAAACAGATTGCAAATCGGTCAGAAGATGTAAAACAGGCTCGACAACAGAGGACAACCATGGATACGCAACGTGTTGGAAGCTAGGGACGGACACATTCATGGGACAAGAACCATGGTCATGGAGGACCCAAACCCACAAGGTGATAGCTGGGATAGAGCACCTGTCCAGGACAGAGCTCAATATCCTCCCACCACCAAGCTGGGAAAATCGGATCAATACTTAGGACCAATCGGGCGCCGGAGGGATATGGTCCAAAGTACCCACGGTTCTGAGGGGCTTGTAACCCTCAAAAGTGTCCATAAAGCACTCCCTATTCGGCCTGAGTAGTAACGACCAATCAGGCGCAGAAGGGATATGAACCAAAGGAACCATGGTTATGAGGGACAAGCAACCCTCAAAAATGTCCATAAAGCACTCCCTATTCGGCCAGAGTAGTAATCATCAATCGGTCGCCGAAGGGATAAGGACCGAACTACCATGGTTCCGAGGGGCTTGTAACCCTCAAAAGTGTCCATAAAGCTCTCCCTATTCGGCATGAGTAGTAATCATCAATCGGTCGCCGAAGGGATAAGGACCGAACTACCATGGTTCCGAGGGGCTTGTAACCCTCAAAAGTGTCCATAAAGCTCTCCCTATTCGGCATGAGTAGTAATCATCAATCGGTCGCCGAAGGGATAAGGACCGAACTACCATGGTTCCGAGGGGCTTGTAACCCTCAAAAGTGTCCATAAAGCACTCCCTATTCGGCCAGAGTAGCAACCACCTATGGGTCGCCGACGGAATGTGGTTCTCCAGTTGTCAAAAACCAGGTTTCTCAAATCGCGCCGGTACCTGTCTGCCCCACACGGCCACGAGTGTGTAAAAATAACTCTCACTCACACAGTTTCAAGGCTATTCCCGATGTCACGGTAGGACACTTTAAACTTGAATAAATCGAAAAGTACAACTCCAATCAGGATGGGGGTTTTTTTGCACGAAAGGGCACACGTAGACGAACATTTCCATCTAATTTAAACCGTTTTTCCATAACAATTTATAATAGAAAATCGAGTTTTAAGTTTGCGAAAAAAAGTTCCGTTTACCGAAAAAATAGGTTCCTATGGAAGCGAAATTTTCTAACCCGGGGCTAATTGTTGCCCATCACGAGAGAGGGTATGAGCCAAAATTTGGGACCTCTAGCCCCTCAGGAAGTATTTTTAATCATTATTTGAAAATTTCAGATTTTGGTCAAAAAAGTTACAAAGTGCCAACTTTTCAGTTCGCTTCAGAGACTAAGTCCAAACGTGCACCTGGTTTTATTCTGGGTTACCAGGACAATTTTTGAAAAACGGTTTTAAATACTTATAGAGGGCATATGGACCTCCATACCCACCCTTAGAGCACCATCCTAAGGGCCCAACTCAATGAGATACAGCAAGAGGGAATTATATAGCTTTTCAAAAAATCTTCAGAAAAATGACTATGTTTTTCTTCTCAGAAATTGCACTAAGTCCAAACGGGCACCTGGTTTTATTCTGGGTTACCAGGACAATTTTTGAAAAACGGTTTTAAATACTTATAGAGGGCATATGGACCTCCATACCCACCCTTAGAGCACCATCCTAAGGGCCCAACTCAATGAGATACAGCAAGAGGGAATTATATAGCTTTTCAAAAAATCTTCAGAAAAATGACTATGTTTTTCTTCTCAGAAATTGCACTAAGTCCAAACGGGCACCTGGTTTTATTCTGGGTTACCAGGACCAATTTTTTTAAAAGGTTTTAAATACTTTTAAAGGCCATCACCACCCCCAGGACACATGTTTCAGCACCCCACTGCTGTCCCATGTCAGTGGGATAAGTACATTTAAAAAGTCGCTTGATGGCGCCATAGATCAATTTATGGAGGGGTGACATTTTTAAAGGGTATACAGACCTACATGCCCACTCTGAGACCACCATAGGGGGGTTAGGGAGACCCCATAGGGGGGACCCACACCCCCCACCAAGGTCACCTGGTAACCCAATACAATTCAATGACAGAGTCATACTTCTCTCTCATTGCACTAAGTCCAGCATGTGTACCTGGTGATTGAACTGGTTACCAAGGCTTACTCTCTCTACCCTGCCTGCCCACCTGCCTGCCCTCTATCTCGGCCTGTCTCTTCAGCTCAGTGCACCTGGTACCCCATAACACCCTGGTATTTCAGACCCTCAGGCCTCCATACATTCTCAACCGTGACCAAATGACACACAAAGACATGGGTGAATTTCAAATAAATGTTCTTTATTTATCAGTGAATCATGGGTTGATTTGTCCCTCAATTAGTGACCGCGCTCGGCTGGCGTTACGAGGCAAATCATGGTACCGGTAGTACCGTGCCTGCGTTTCCAGAGAATGACACATATGGTCAGCCACAGTTCCCCGGTCTGTAACCGAGCCTTGATTAAAGTTCAATGTAGCAACGCTTCGTCGAATTGTACCGAAGGTGACTTTACTTCCAATGCCAAACTCTGCAAATATCTGGCCCACATACTCACAGAGATTGCCGTACGGTTGACCGCAGGACGTGAAAAAGAAGAGTGTTGTGTCTGAGGTGATTCCACTCAGATTAGGCCTGATCTGATGGAATCGTTTAAGCCAAGTGTATTCCTGCTCAGATAGAACAACTCTGCACTCACCGAAGCTATAGTTCGTTTTGTGGCTTGAAATGCACATCTGATAACCCCCACTTTCCGGGGTTACTTCAGTAAATTCCCTCTCACTGAAGGTGGTGACTGGGGATCGTCGAGTGCCATTAAAGATGGCCAACCGGCTGGACATGAGAGCCGCAAACCTACGTCTATCAGCGCAGGTGGCTCGGACCTCCAGCCTACTGAGAACCGAAGGAATAGCTTGATTACTTAGCTCAACAAAGCGGCTTAACTCCGCAGCGCTGAGCACCTCGTCCCTGCACCGTTTGCGGAATTTTGCCCTGTGTGTTGCCTGGCTCTGCCGCGAATCCCTGTCCATCTTTGCCAAGCAGAGTAACAACTTTCGAATTCCACTGGCTTTAGCCTGCAGACCTTTTGGCCGGAACTGAATAAGATAATTCAGGAAACTTCGAACATCAGCTCGGTACATTTTTAACGTGGATGGTGCCAAACAACGGTCTTCACATTCACCATACCACTCATACACACGTCTGTAGTTATCCAGAGAACACAGTCCTTCATCGGCCTTGCCCTCTGACATATAGCGGAGGAATTGTCGTACTCTGGATAGACTGGTGCGACTATTGTCAATTCGTTTAACTGAAGGGTTTTTACCAATAGCAAAGTGTTCATATTCAGTCAAAATTCCATTCCTCCAACCTTCAATTCTGGAGGACACACCGCCGCCTTCATCACTCTCGCTCTCCGTGGAAGTCACCATGACGCAGCCTTGCTCCCTCGGTTCCGAGCATGGTTCACCACCGATCTGACTGGTTGACTGCACCGGCGCAGTCGCCGCCGCCTGCTCACTCTCGTCCCACAGCTGCTGATCCACCACCGCGGACTGCTCACCCTTGTCTACCAGCTGCTGCTCCACGGACAACTCACTTTCAACACACTGGAAATACCCAGGGTTCTCCCAGGGCTCCAGCTGCGGTGCAACACCGTTGTTAGGCTGCATACACTGCCATGATTCGGGCTGCTGTCTCTCAGTTGAACGCCGGCTAGATTGCATAGCACGCTTCCATTCTGTAGTAGCAGGCTTAAGTGCATGGACAGACTTGAAATGTCGGTCTATCCGCACGATATTCCGCTTGGAACAAAGCCCACAATCACGTTTTAGTCTACTGTTCATAGCTTCTCTCTCCTGCGTGCGTGTATGTCTCTTTGTTTGCTCCACCAAACAACGACCTAACCCTAACTAGGGCTTAATGAGCCCCAGGTGTGGGCCAATATCAGACCAATTGGACTGATTGGAAATTTGACCATAAAGATCACCTCGTTGCCTCTTTGTTCGTCAAAGCCCAGTTGGCCATGGGGGTAGCGGCTGTGGCTTACGATCTGACGATCGGTGTTCGAGCCCCGCTGGGGATCACACCGTTTTTTTCCACCGAGAGCCTGGGAACCTAAAGACCCAAGGCCCTAATGCCCTTTGACGGCCCAAATCCTTAGGGCATAATGCCAAGGCCAGACAGCCATGCCCTGGTACTTTCATAGGCTTCCAGGGCCTCTTTGTTCGTCAAAGCCCAGTTGGCCATGGGGGTAGCGGCTGTGGCTTACGATCTGACGATCGGTGTTCGAGCCCCGCTGGGGATCACACCGTTTTTTTCCACCGAGAGCCTGGGAACCTAAAGACCCAAGGCCCTAATGCCCTTTGACGGCCCAAATGCCCTTTGACGGCCCAAATCCTTTACTTTCATAGGCTTCCAGGGCTATACACACTTGTCAATATGCCTGAAAAGAGGCACTCTGATACGGATTCAGAGATTAGTGTACTGCCCTTGAAGGCCCAAACCCATAGGCCCTAATGCCCTTTGACGGCCCAAATCCTTAGGGCATAATGCCAAGGCCAGACAGCCATGCCCTGGTACTTTCATAGGCTTCCAGGGCTATACACACTTGTCAATATGCCTGAAAAGAGGCACTCTGATACGGATTCAGAGATTAGTGTACTGCCCTTGAAGGCCCAAACCCATAGGCCCTAATGCCCTTTGACGGCCCAAATCCTTAGGGCATAATGCCAAGGCCAGACAGCCATGCCCTGGTACTTTCATAGGCTTCCAGGGCTATACACACTTGTCAATATGCCTGAAAAGAGGCACTCTGATACGGATTCAGAGATTAGTGTACTGCCCTTGAAGGCCCAAACCCATAGGCCCTAATGCCCTTTGACGGCCCAAATCCTTAGGGCATAATGCCAAGGCCAGACAGCCATGCCCTGGTACTTTCATAGGCTTCCAGGGCTATACACACTTGTCAATATGCCTGAAAAGAGGCACTCTGATACGGATTCAGAGATTAGTGTACAGGGCAGGCGCGGAAGGGATATGGTCCAAAGTACCCACGGTTCTGAGGGGCTTGTAACCCTCAAAAGTGTCCATAAAGCTCTCCCTATTCGGCATGAGTAGTAATCATCAATCGGTCGCCGAAGGGATAAGGACCGAACTACCATGGTTCCGAGGGACAAGCAACCCTCAGAAGTGTCCGTTTCGCATTTATTATATCGGACTAGTAGTTTGCCACTATCCCCGAGCTTCTAGGCCATGGAAGTCGTGTTGTCAAAAACCAGGTTTATGATTTCGCGCCGGTACCTGTCTGCCCCACACGGCTACGAGTGTGTAAAAATAACTGTCACTCACACAGTTTCAAGGCTATTCCCGATGTCACGGTAGGACACTTTAAACTTGAATAAATCGAAAAGTACAACTCCAATCAGGATGGGGGTTTTTTTGCACGAAAGGGCACACGTAGACGAACATTTCCATCTAATTTAAACCGTTTTTCCATAACAATTTATAATAGAAAATCGAGTTTTAAGTTTGCGAAAAAAAGTTCCGTTTACCGAAAAAATAGGTTCCTATAGAAGCGACATTTTCTAACCCGGGGCTAATTGTTGCCCATCACGAGAGAGGGTATGAGCCGAAGTCTGGGACCTCTAGCCCCCCGGGAAGTATTTTTAATCATTATTTGAAAATTTCAGATTTTGGTCAAAAAAGTTACAAAGTGCCAACTTTTCAGTTCGCTTCAGAGACTAAGTCCAAACGTGCACCTGGTTTTATTCTGGGTTACCAGGACAATTTTTGAAAAACGGTTTTAAATACTTATAGAGGGTATATGGACCTCCATACCCACCCTTAGAGCACCATCCTAAGGGCCCAACTCAATGAGATACAGCAAGAGGGAATTATATAGCTTTTCAAAAAATCTTCAGAAAAATGACTATGTTTTTCTTCTCAGAAATTGCACTAAGTCCAAACGGGCACCTGGTTTTATTCTGGGTTACCAGGACCAATTTTTTAAAAAGGTTTTAAATACTTTTAAAGGCCATCACCACCCCCAGGACACCTGTTTCAGCAGCCCACTGCTGTCCCATGTCATTGGGATAAGTACATTTAAAAAGTCGCTTGATGGCGCCATAGATCAATTTATGGAGCTTTCAAATAAGGTCAAAATCATTCAGAATGGTTTTAAATACTTTTAAATGGTACACACATAACATATCTATCTATGTGAGATACATACTGAAGCCCCATGTCACTGGGATAAAGCATTTCTGATTTATGAGTGTTTTTATGTGTGTTTGGGCATTGGCCACAGCTGTGGGCCTTGTGTTATTTTGGGGTCAAAAGTCTTCAGAATGGTTTTAAATACTTTTAAATGGTACACACATAACATATCTATCTATGTGAGATACATACTGAAGCCCCATGTCACTGGGATAAAGCATTTCTGATTTATGAGGGTTTTCATGTGTTTTTAAGTTACCAGGCCAAATCATGTGATTGTATTATTTTGAGGTCAAAATCATTCAGAATGGTTTTAAATACTTTTAAATGGTACACACATAACATATCTATCTATGTGAGATACATACTGAAGCCCCATGTCACTGGGATAAAGCATTTCTGATTTATGAGTGTTTTTATGTGTGTTTGGGCATTGGCCACAGCTGTGGGCCTTGTGTTATTTTGGGGTCAAAAGTCTTCAGAATGGTTTTAAATACTTTTAAATGGTACACACATAACATATCTATCTATGTGAGATACATACTGAAGCCCCATGTCACTGGGATAAAGCATTTCTGATTTATGAGTGTTTTTATGTGTGTTTGGGCATTGGCCAGATCTGTGGGCCTGGTATAATTGTGGGTTACTAGGCCAAAAAAAAAGGGGGACAGAGCAGCCAACCTCCAGAGAGGCTGACTGCTCTGCCCCCCTTAAGGACAGTGGAACTACGGACCTCCAGGCCTCTAGGCCTTCACTCACTATCCGGGGAACACCCATCTCTCCGGGCATGAGAGTAGAGCTTACTCCCTCAAACTACTATGCCCGGATAGGGAGCACCCTATAGGCGGTCCCATACCCCCCTCTCACACACCCCCCACCCGGGATGTTCCACAAGAGGGCGCCACTGGACATTTTAAACATCAATGTAAGTTAGTGACAGAGCTTTCTTGAAAAATGACTAAGTCCAAAAATTCTCAGAAATTGCACTATGTCCAGCTGTGGGCCTGGTATTATTTTGGGTTACCAGGTAGTGATAGCCTTCACCCACTCTCCGGGGAACACCCCTCTCTATGGGCATGACCTCCAGTGGGGGATACCCCCCACCACAAGCTCTTACACCATCCGAACCAGGGCACCCACCACCATCCGAACCAGGGCACCCACCACCATCCGAACCAGGGCACCCACCACCATCCGAACCAGGGCACCCACCACCATCCGAACCAGGGCACCCACCACCATCCGAACCAGGGCACCCACCACCATCCGAACCAGGGCACCCACCACCATCCGAACCAGGGCACCCACCACCATCCGAACCAGGGCACCCACCACCATCCGAACCAGGGCACCCACCACCATCCGAACCAGGGCACCCACCACCATCCGAACCAGGGCACCCACCACCATCCGAACCAGGGCACCCACCACCATCCGAACCAGGGCACCCACCACCATCCGAACCAGGGCACCCACCACCATCCGAACCAGGGCACCCACCACCATCCGAACCAGGGCACCCACTCTTAAGCACCCTTCCTCGGACACTAAAGCATATAGCCCCGCTGTTACGAACCGCGTGCACCTGGTGATCCAAAACGGCCTTCGTGCACCTGGTCACCCTGCAGCTTACCACTCAGAGACTAAGTCCACACCAGGATTACCAGGTGCTGGTGGTACTTTGCACCCGGGTACCCACCTTCTTTAGTCTGCTTGCCCACTCTCTCTCTGGGCCTCCGGACTCTGCCTCCTGGCCCTTCTCTGTGCACCTGGTAACCAGTTAGATATAACGGGGGAGGTGGAGGAAGACGCCTTCTGTCCCAAAAAAGCTTGGTTCGAAGGCTACATACCCGCCGGAGATCCCTTACCCCTTGTTACTGGGGCCGACGAGCATCTTTCTGGGGAGATCGGCATGAATCGAGCCCAGCCTCATTTCACACCCTAGCCCGACCTACCCAGCCCTGCCCTTAGAACCAATCTTTACCCCGAAGTTACGGATCTGACTCATCAACTTTCCTTAACATGCATTGTTCTAACATGCCAGAGGATGTTGCCCTTGGAGACCTGCTGCGGATATGGGTACGGCCCGACGTGAGATTTACACCCTCTCTTACGGATTTTCAAGGGCCAGCAAGAGCTCACCGGACGCCGCCGGAACTGCAACTCTTTCCAGGGCTTGGGCCCCTCTCTCGGGTTTCCCGCCCAGCTTCCGTGCTCACCGCGGTGATCGGACAACCGATTTGCACGTCAGGACCGCCCAGGCATAGTTCATCATCTTTCGGGTCCTATCGCACACGCTCACGCTCCACCTCCCCGACAGAGCGGGCGAGACGGGCCGGTGGTGCGCCCAACCCCGTAGGGCCGGGATCCCACCTCAGCCAGCGCGCGCCGGCCCTCACTTTCATTGCGCCACGGGGTGTGTCGGAGAAAACACTCTGACTTGCGCGTGCGTTAGTCTCCTTGGTCCGTGTTTCAAGGGTTGGGAGTTGGGGAGGTTGCCCTCCTTTCCTCCGCCCTTCGCCAGAGCGAGAGGTCATAGTTCAAAGACAGGTAGGTTTAACTTTATGGGGGCCTCCGGGTGCTCCTCTGCCGCCGTCGCCGAAGCGCCGGTGGGGCCGGGGAGACATTAAACCCCCGCCTGCGCCGGGGCGCAGAGCGGTTGACTGGGTTCCCAGTGCCGCGCGAGGATACTGGGTGATACTCAAGCCGCTTAAAAATGTGAGACCATTTCGGGAAGTCCCGGTTCACCGGACACCCCCAGTCCCCCTCGGTAGCGGCCTACACACCCACCCATCGGTGCGTCATCTAGCCGTGCCTAACGGGGAAAGGGGATGGAGCCAGTCGGGCGCATCCCAGGCAAAAAGGAACTGCGGGGAACCGGGCTAGGACCAGTTCACCCGCGCCGAGGGAAGGGAGAGGCGGGAGGCGTGAGCCCCCTACCCTACCCGACCCACAGCAGAGTTTGGTTTGTGTCGGGAGTGGGTAATTTGCACCCCTGCTGCCTTCCTTGGATGTGGTAGCCATTTCTCAGGATCCCTCTCCGGAATCGAACCCATAACTGATTTAATGAGCCATTCGCAGTTTCACTGTACCGGCCGTGTGTACTTAGACTTGCATGGCTTAATCTTTGAGACAAGCATATGCTACTGGCAGGATCAACCAGGTAGCCACTCACAACATAGAGGTTGTACCCGGGCACACTAAGCGGAGAACAGCCAGGGACCACTCCTATCCCGTGAGGGGAGGAGGCCCTAGGTCAATCCACCGTGCGCCCAGCGGGAGGCCCTGAACTGCCCGTGGCCGGAGCCACAGGTGCCGGGGCACCGCTTAATCAGGTATCTTGTCTTAGCTGGAGGGTTAATTCGGAACGCCATCAACGTGGATAAAAGACAGGGTTTGAGAAATACATGTGTTTCTGGCGCCGGTACGGTATGGGTGAACGTCATCCGCAGGCATCGCTACCTGGGTAGTCCACTCCCCACCAATGTAGGGCCACTGAGACAGACGGGCCGGCTAGATCTCGCACGAACGGAGCGCGGCTGAAGCTTGACATTAAGACGGGGATAACCGTCTCCGACAGGGGCTCCCCCGATAGAGGCAATTCCACGTGGGGCGGGAGGAACCGTCCGTCTGAACACCGACCAATGGCCGGCCGACAGGGGCCCTCCCAGGTGGAAACAGATTGCAAATCGGTCAGAAGATGTAAAACAGGCTCGACAACAGAGGACAACCATGGATACGCAACGTGTTGGAAGCTAGGGACGGACACATTCATGGGACAAGAACCATGGTCATGGAGGACCCAAACCCACAAGGTGATAGCTGGGATAGAGCACCTGTCCAGGACAGAGCTCAATATCCTCCCACCACCAAGCTGGGAAAATCGGATCAATACTTAGGACCAATCGGGCGCCGGAGGGATATGGTCCAAAGTACCCACGGTTCTGAGGGGCTTGTAACCCTCAAAAGTGTCCATAAAGCACTCCCTATTCGGCCTGAGTAGTAACGACCAATCAGGCGCAGAAGGGATATGAACCAAAGGAACCATGGTTATGAGGGACAAGCAACCCTCAAAAATGTCCATAAAGCACTCCCTATTCGGCCAGAGTAGTAATCATCAATCGGTCGCCGAAGGGATAAGGACCGAACTACCATGGTTCCGAGGGGCTTGTAACCCTCAAAAGTGTCCATAAAGCTCTCCCTATTCGGCATGAGTAGTAATCATCAATCGGTCGCCGAAGGGATAAGGACCGAACTACCATGGTTCCGAGGGGCTTGTAACCCTCAAAAGTGTCCATAAAGCTCTCCCTATTCGGCATGAGTAGTAATCATCAATCGGTCGCCGAAGGGATAAGGACCGAACTACCATGGTTCCGAGGGGCTTGTAACCCTCAAAAGTGTCCATAAAGCACTCCCTATTCGGCCAGAGTAGCAACCACCTATGGGTCGCCGACGGAATGTGGTTCTCCAGTTGTCAAAAACCAGGTTTCTCAAATCGCGCCGGTACCTGTCTGCCCCACACGGCCACGAGTGTGTAAAAATAACTCTCACTCACACAGTTTCAAGGCTATTCCCGATGTCACGGTAGGACACTTTAAACTTGAATAAATCGAAAAGTACAACTCCAATCAGGATGGGGGTTTTTTTGCACGAAAGGGCACACGTAGACGAACATTTCCATCTAATTTAAACCGTTTTTCCATAACAATTTATAATAGAAAATCGAGTTTTAAGTTTGCGAAAAAAAGTTCCGTTTACCGAAAAAATAGGTTCCTATGGAAGCGAAATTTTCTAACCCGGGGCTAATTGTTGCCCATCACGAGAGAGGGTATGAGCCAAAATTTGGGACCTCTAGCCCCTCAGGAAGTATTTTTAATCATTATTTGAAAATTTCAGATTTTGGTCAAAAAAGTTACAAAGTGCCAACTTTTCAGTTCGCTTCAGAGACTAAGTCCAAACGTGCACCTGGTTTTATTCTGGGTTACCAGGACAATTTTTGAAAAACGGTTTTAAATACTTATAGAGGGTATATGGACCTCCATACCCACCCTTAGAGCACCATCCTAAGGGCCCAACTCAATGAGATACAGCAAGAGGGAATTATATAGCTTTTCAAAAAATCTTCAGAAAAATGACTATGTTTTTCTTCTCAGAAATTGCACTAAGTCCAAACGGGCACCTGGTTTTATTCTGGGTTACCAGGACCAATTTTTGAAAAACGGTTTTAAATACTTTTAGAGGCCATCACCGACCCCCAGGACCCACCTGTTTCAGCACCCCACTGCTGTCCCATGTCAGTGGGATACAGTACATTAAAGAGTCGCTTGATGGCGCCATAGATCAATTTATGGAGCTTTCAAATAATCTCTCAGAAAAATGACTAAGTCCAAAGTCTCACAGAAACGGCTATGTTTCACCTCTCAGAACTTGCACTATGGTTTTATGTTTGGGTTACCAGGACCAATTTTTTAAAAAGGTTTTAAATACTTTTAAAGGCCATCACCACCCCCAGGACACATGTTTCAGCACCCCACTGCTGACCCATGTCAGTGGGATAAGTACATTTAAAAAGTCGCTTGATGGCGCCATAGATCAATTTATGGAGGGGTGACATTTTTAAAGGGTATACAGACCTACATGCCCACTCTGAGACCACCATAGGGGGGTTAGGGAGACCCCATAGGGGGGACCCACACCCCCCACCAAGGTCACCTGGTAACCCAATACAATTCAATGACAGAGTCATACTTCTCTCTCATTGCACTAAGTCCAGCATGTGTACCTGGTGATTGAACTGGTTACCAAGGCTTACTCTCTCTACCCTGCCTGCCCACCTGCCTGCCCTCTATCTCGGCCTGTCTCTTCAGCTCAGTGCACCTGGTACCCCATAACACCCTGGTATTTCAGACCCTCAGGCCTCCATACATTCTCAACCGTGACCAAATGACACACAAAGACATGGGTGAATTTCAAATAAATGTTCTTTATTTATCAGTGAATCATGGGTTGATTTGTCCCTCAATTAGTGACCGCGCTCGGCTGGCGTTACGAGGCAAATCATGGTACCGGTAGTACCGTGCCTGCGTTTCCAGAGAATGACACATATGGTCAGCCACAGTTCCCCGGTCTGTAACCGAGCCTTGATTAAAGTTCAATGTAGCAACGCTTCGTCGAATTGTACCGAAGGTGACTTTACTTCCAATGCCAAACTCTGCAAATATCTGGCCCACATACTCACAGAGATTGCCGTACGGTTGACCGCAGGACGTGAAAAAGAGGAGTGTTGTGTCTGAGGTGATTCCACTCAGATTAGGCCTGATCTGATGGAATCGTTTAAGCCAAGTGTATTCCTGCTCAGATAGAACAACTCTGCACTCACCGAAGCTATAGTTCGTTTTGTGGCTTGAAATGCACATCTGATAACCCCCACTTTCCGGGGTTACTTCAGTAAATTCCCTCTCACTGAAGGTGGTGACTGGGGATCGTCGAGTGCCATTAAAGATGGCCAACCGGCTGGACATGAGAGCCGCAAACCTACGTCTATCAGCGCAGGTGGCTCGGACCTCCAGCCTACTGAGAACCGAAGGAATAGCTTGATTACTTAGCTCAACAAAGCGGCTTAACTCCGCAGCGCTGAGCACCTCGTCCCTGCACCGTTTGCGGAATTTTGCCCTGTGTGTTGCCTGGCTCTGCCGCGAATCCCTGTCCATCTTTGCCAAGCAGAGTAACAACTTTCGAATTCCACTGGCTTTAGCCTGCAGACCTTTTGGCCGGAACTGAATAAGATAATTCAGGAAACTTCGAACATCAGCTCGGTACATTTTTAACGTGGATGGTGCCAAACAACGGTCTTCACATTCACCATACCACTCATACACACGTCTGTAGTTATCCAGAGAACACAGTCCTTCATCGGCCTTGCCCTCTGACATATAGCGGAGGAATTGTCGTACTCTGGATAGACTGGTGCGACTATTGTCAATTCGTTTAACTGAAGGGTTTTTACCAATAGCAAAGTGTTCATATTCAGTCAAAATTCCATTCCTCCAACCTTCAATTCTGGAGGACACACCGCCGCCTTCATCACTCTCGCTCTCCGTGGAAGTCACCATGACGCAGCCTTGCTCCCTCGGTTCCGAGCATGGTTCACCACCGATCTGACTGGTTGACTGCACCGGCGCAGTCGCCGCCGCCTGCTCACTCTCGTCCCACAGCTGCTGATCCACCACCGCGGACTGCTCACCCTTGTCTACCAGCTGCTGCTCCACGGACAACTCACTTTCAACACACTGGAAATACCCAGGGTTCTCCCAGGGCTCCAGCTGCGGTGCAACACCGTTGTTAGGCTGCATACACTGCCATGATTCGGGCTGCTGTCTCTCAGTTGAACGCCGGCTAGATTGCATAGCACGCTTCCATTCTGTAGTAGCAGGCTTAAGTGCATGGACAGACTTGAAATGTCGGTCTATCCGCACGATATTCCGCTTGGAACAAAGCCCACAATCACGTTTTAGTCTACTGTTCATAGCTTCTCTCTCCTGCGTGCGTGTATGTCTCTTTGTTTGCTCCACCAAACAACGACCTAACCCTAACTAGGGCTTAATGAGCCCCAGGTGTGGGCCAATATCAGACCAATTGGACTGATTGGAAATTTGACCATAAAGATCACCTCGTTGCCTCTTTGTTCGTCAAAGCCCAGTTGGCCATGGGGGTAGCGGCTGTGGCTTACGATCTGACGATCGGTGTTCGAGCCCCGCTGGGGATCACACCGTTTTTTTCCACCGAGAGCCTGGGAACCTAAAGACCCAAGGCCCTAATGCCCTTTGACGGCCCTAATGCCCTCTGACGGCCCAAATGCCCTCTGACGGCCCAAATCCTTAGGGCATAATGCCAAGGCCAGACAGCCATGCCCTGGTACTTTCATAGGCTTCCAGGGCCTCTTTGTTCGTCAAAGCCCAGTTGGCCATGGGGGTAGCGGCTGTGGCTTACGATCTGACGATCGGTGTTCGAGCCCCGCTGGGGATCACACCGTTTTTTTCCACCGAGAGCCTGGGAACCTAAAGACCCAAGGCCCTAATGCCCTTTGACGGCCCAAATGCCCTTTGACGGCCCAAATCCTTTACTTTCATAGGCTTCCAGGGCTATACACACTTGTCAATATGCCTGAAAAGAGGCACTCTGATACGGATTCAGAGATTAGTGTACTGCCCTTGAAGGCCCAAACCCATAGGCCCTAATGCCCTTTGACGGCCCAAATCCTTAGGGCATAATGCCAAGGCCAGACAGCCATGCCCTGGTACTTTCATAGGCTTCCAGGGCTATACACACTTGTCAATATGCCTGAAAAGAGGCACTCTGATACGGATTCAGAGATTAGTGTACTGCCCTTGAAGGCCCAAACCCATAGGCCCTAATGCCCTTTGACGGCCCAAATCCTTAGGGCATAATGCCAAGGCCAGACAGCCATGCCCTGGTACTTTCATAGGCTTCCAGGGCTATACACACTTGTCAATATGCCTGAAAAGAGGCACTCTGATACGGATTCAGAGATTAGTGTACTGCCCTTGAAGGCCCAAACCCATAGGCCCTAATGCCCTTTGACGGCCCAAATCCTTAGGGCATAATGCCAAGGCCAGACAGCCATGCCCTGGTACTTTCATAGGCTTCCAGGGCTATACACACTTGTCAATATGCCTGAAAAGAGGCACTCTGATACGGATTCAGAGATTAGTGTACTGCCCTTGAAGGCCCAAACCCATAGGCCCTAATGCCCTTTGACGGCCCAAATCCTTAGGGCATAATGCCAAGGCCAGACAGCCATGCCCTGGTACTTTCATAGGCTTCCAGGGCTATACACACTTGTCAATATGCCTGAAAAGAGGCACTCTGATACGGATTCAGAGATTAGTGTACTGCCCTTGAAGGCCCAAACCCATAGGCCCTAATGCCCTTTGACGGCCCAAATCCTTAGGGCATAATGCCAAGGCCAGACAGCCATGCCCTGGTACTTTCATAGGCTTCCAGGGCTATACACACTTGTCAATATGCCTGAAAAGAGGCACTCTGATACGGATTCAGAGATTAGTGTACTGCCCTTGAAGGCCCAAACCCATAGGCCCTAATGCCCTTTGACGGCCCAAATCCTTAGGGCATAATGCCAAGGCCAGACAGCCATGCCCTGGTACTTTCATAGGCTTCCAGGGCTATACACACTTGTCAATATGCCTGAAAAGAGGCACTCTGATACGGATTCAGAGATTAGTGTACTGCCCTTGAAGGCCCAAACCCATAGGCCCTAATGCCCTTTGACGGCCCAAATCCTTAGGGCATAATGCCAAGGCCAGACAGCCATGCCCTGGTACTTTCATAGGCTTCCAGGGCTATACACACTTGTCAATATGCCTGAAAAGAGGCACTCTGATACGGATTCAGAGATTAGTGTACTGCCCTTGAAGGCCCAAACCCATAGGCCCTAATGCCCTTTGACGGCCCAAATCCTTAGGGCATAATGCCAAGGCCAGACAGCCATGCCCTGGTACTTTCATAGGCTTCCAGGGCTATACACACTTGTCAATATGCCTGAAAAGAGGCACTCTGATACGGATTCAGAGATTAGTGTACTGCCCTTGAAGGCCCAAACCCATAGGCCCTAATGCCCTTTGACGGCCCAAATCCTTAGGGCATAATGCCAAGGCCAGACAGCCATGCCCTGGTACTTTCATAGGCTTCCAGGGCTATACACACTTGTCAATATGCCTGAAAAGAGGCACTCTGATACGGATTCAGAGATTAGTGTACTGCCCTTGAAGGCCCAAACCCATAGGCCCTAATGCCCTTTGACGGCCCAAATCCTTAGGGCATAATGCCAAGGCCAGACAGCCATGCCCTGGTACTTTCATAGGCTTCCAGGGCTATACACACTTGTCAATATGCCTGAAAAGAGGCACTCTGATACGGATTCAGAGATTAGTGTACTGCCCTTGAAGGCCCAAACCCATAGGCCCTAATGCCCTTTGACGGCCCAAATCCTTAGGGCATAATGCCAAGGCCAGACAGCCATGCCCTGGTACTTTCATAGGCTTCCAGGGCTATACACACTTGTCAATATGCCTGAAAAGAGGCACTCTGATACGGATTCAGAGATTAGTGTACAGGGCAGGCGCGGAAGGGATATGGTCCAAAGTACCCACGGTTCTGAGGGGCTTGTAACCCTCAAAAGTGTCCATAAAGCTCTCCCTATTCGGCATGAGTAGTAATCATCAATCGGTCGCCGAAGGGATAAGGACCGAACTACCATGGTTCCGAGGGGCTTGTAACCCTCAAAAGTGTCCATAAAGCACTCCCTATTCGGCCAGAGTAGCAACCACCTATGGGTCGCCGACGGAATGTGGTTCTCCAGTTGTCAAAAACCAGGTTTCTCAAATCGCGCCGGTACCTGTCTGCCCCACACGGCCACGAGTGTGTAAAAATAACTCTCACTCACACAGTTTCAAGGCTATTCCCGATGTCACGGTAGGACACTTTAAACTTGAATAAATCGAAAAGTACAACTCCAATCAGGATGGGGGTTTTTTTGCACGAAAGGGCACACGTAGACGAACATTTCCATCTAATTTAAACCGTTTTTCCATAACAATTTATAATAGAAAATCGAGTTTTAAGTTTGCGAAAAAAAGTTCCGTTTACCGAAAAAATAGGTTCCTATGGAAGCGAAATTTTCTGACCCGGGGCTAATTGTTGCCCATCACGAGAGAGGGTATGAGCCAAAATTTGGGACCTCTAGCCCCTCAGGAAGTATTTTTAATCATTATTTGAAAATTTCAGATTTTGGTCAAAAAAGTTACAAAGTGCCAACTTTTCAGTTCGCTTCAGAGACTAAGTCCAAACGTGCACCTGGTTTTATTCTGGGTTACCAGGACAATTTTTGAAAAACGGTTTTAAATACTTATAGAGGGTATATGGACCTCCATACCCACCCTTAGAGCACCATCCTAAGGGCCCAACTCAATGAGATACAGCAAGAGGGAATTATATAGCTTTTCAAAAAATCTTCAGAAAAATGACTATGTTTTTCTTCTCAGAAATTGCACTAAGTCCAAACGGGCACCTGGTTTTATTCTGGGTTACCAGGACAATTTTTGAAAAACGGTTTTAAATACTTATAGAGGGCATATGGACCTCCATACCCACCCTTAGAGCACCATCCTAAGGGCCCAACTCAATGAGATACAGCAAGAGGGAATTATATAGCTTTTCAAAAAATCTTCAGAAAAATGACTATGTTTTTCTTCTCAGAAATTGCACTAAGTCCAAACGGGCACCTGGTTTTATTCTGGGTTACCAGGACAATTTTTGAAAAACGGTTTTAAATACTTATAGAGGGCATATGGACCTCCATACCCACCCTTAGAGCACCATCCTAAGGGCCCAACTCAATGAGATACAGCAAGAGGGAATTATATAGCTTTTCAAAAAATCTTCAGAAAAATGACTATGTTTTTCTTCTCAGAAATTGCACTAAGTCCAAACGGGCACCTGGTTTTATTCTGGGTTACCAGGACCAATTTTTTAAAAAGGTTTTAAATACTTTTAAAGGCCATCACCACCCCCAGGACACATGTTTCAGCACCCCACTGCTGTCCCATGTCAGTGGGATAAGTACATTTAAAAAGTCGCTTGATGGCGCCATAGATCAATTTATGGAGGGGTGACATTTTTAAAGGGTATACAGACCTACATGCCCACTCTGAGACCACCATAGGGGGGTTAGGGAGACCCCATAGGGGGGACCCACACCCCCCACCAAGGTCACCTGGTAACCCAATACAATTCAATGACAGAGTCATACTTCTCTCTCATTGCACTAAGTCCAGCATGTGTACCTGGTGATTGAACTGGTTACCAAGGCTTACTCTCTCTACCCTGCCTGCCCACCTGCCTGCCCTCTATCTCGGCCTGTCTCTTCAGCTCAGTGCACCTGGTACCCCATAACACCCTGGTATTTCAGACCCTCAGGCCTCCATACATTCTCAACCGTGACCAAATGACACACAAAGACATGGGTGAATTTCAAATAAATGTTCTTTATTTATCAGTGAATCATGGGTTGATTTGTCCCTCAATTAGTGACCGCGCTCGGCTGGCGTTACGAGGCAAATCATGGTACCGGTAGTACCGTGCCTGCGTTTCCAGAGAATGACACATATGGTCAGCCACAGTTCCCCGGTCTGTAACCGAGCCTTGATTAAAGTTCAATGTAGCAACGCTTCGTCGAATTGTACCGAAGGTGACTTTACTTCCAATGCCAAACTCTGCAAATATCTGGCCCACATACTCACAGAGATTGCCGTACGGTTGACCGCAGGACGTGAAAAAGAAGAGTGTTGTGTCTGAGGTGATTCCACTCAGATTAGGCCTGATCTGATGGAATCGTTTAAGCCAAGTGTATTCCTGCTCAGATAGAACAACTCTGCACTCACCGAAGCTATAGTTCGTTTTGTGGCTTGAAATGCACATCTGATAACCCCCACTTTCCGGGGTTACTTCAGTAAATTCCCTCTCACTGAAGGTGGTGACTGGGGATCGTCGAGTGCCATTAAAGATGGCCAACCGGCTGGACATGAGAGCCGCAAACCTACGTCTATCAGCGCAGGTGGCTCGGACCTCCAGCCTACTGAGAACCGAAGGAATAGCTTGATTACTTAGCTCAACAAACCGGCTTAACTCCGCAGCGCTGAGCACCTCGTCCCTGCACCGTTTGCGGAATTTTGCCCTGTGTGTTGCCTGGCTCTGCCGCGAATCCCTGTCCATCTTTGCCAAGCAGAGTAACAACTTTCGAATTCCACTGGCTTTAGCCTGCAGACCTTTTGGCCGGAACTGAATAAGATAATTCAGGAAACTTCGAACATCAGCTCGGTACATTTTTAACGTGGATGGTGCCAAACAACGGTCTTCACATTCACCATACCACTCATACACACGTCTGTAGTTATCCAGAGAACACAGTCCTTCATCGGCCTTGCCCTCTGACATATAGCGGAGGAATTGTCGTACTCTGGATAGACTGGTGCGACTATTGTCAATTCGTTTAACTGAAGGGTTTTTACCAATAGCAAAGTGTTCATATTCAGTCAAAATTCCATTCCTCCAACCTTCAATTCTGGAGGACACACCGCCGCCTTCATCACTCTCGCTCTCCGTGGAAGTCACCATGACGCAGCCTTGCTCCCTCGGTTCCGAGCATGGTTCACCACCGATCTGACTGGTTGACTGCACCGGCGCAGTCGCCGCCGCCTGCTCACTCTCGTCCCACAGCTGCTGATCCACCACCGCGGACTGCTCACCCTTGTCTACCAGCTGCTGCTCCACGGACAACTCACTTTCAACACACTGGAAATACCCAGGGTTCTCCCAGGGCTCCAGCTGCGGTGCAACACCGTTGTTAGGCTGCATACACTGCCATGATTCGGGCTGCTGTCTCTCAGTTGAACGCCGGCTAGATTGCATAGCACGCTTCCATTCTGTAGTAGCAGGCTTAAGTGCATGGACAGACTTGAAATGTCGGTCTATCCGCACGATATTCCGCTTGGAACAAAGCCCACAATCACGTTTTAGTCTACTGTTCATAGCTTCTCTCTCCTGCGTGCGTGTATGTCTCTTTGTTTGCTCCACCAAACAACGACCTAACCCTAACTAGGGCTTAATGAGCCCCAGGTGTGGGCCAATATCAGACCAATTGGACTGATTGGAAATTTGACCATAAAGATCACCTCGTTGCCTCTTTGTTCGTCAAAGCCCAGTTGGCCATGGGGGTAGCGGCTGTGGCTTACGATCTGACGATCGGTGTTCGAGCCCCGCTGGGGATCACACCGTTTTTTTCCACCGAGAGCCTGGGAACCTAAAGACCCAAGGCCCTAATGCCCTTTGACGGCCCTAATGCCCTCTGACGGCCCTAATGCCCTCTGACGGCCCAAATGCCCTCTGACGGCCCAAATCCTTAGGGCATAATGCCAAGGCCAGACAGCCATGCCCTGGTACTTTCATAGGCTTCCAGGGCCTCTTTGTTCGTCAAAGCCCAGTTGGCCATGGGGGTAGCGGCTGTGGCTTACGATCTGACGATCGGTGTTCGAGCCCCGCTGGGGATCACACCGTTTTTTTCCACCGAGAGCCTGGGAACCTAAAGACCCAAGGCCCTAATGCCCTTTGACGGCCCAAATGCCCTTTGACGGCCCAAATCCTTTACTTTCATAGGCTTCCAGGGCTATACACACTTGTCAATATGCCTGAAAAGAGGCACTCTGATACGGATTCAGAGATTAGTGTACTGCCCTTGAAGGCCCAAACCCATAGGCCCTAATGCCCTTTGACGGCCCAAATCCTTAGGGCATAATGCCAAGGCCAGACAGCCATGCCCTGGTACTTTCATAGGCTTCCAGGGCTATACACACTTGTCAATATGCCTGAAAAGAGGCACTCTGATACGGATTCAGAGATTAGTGTACTGCCCTTGAAGGCCCAAACCCATAGGCCCTAATGCCCTTTGACGGCCCAAATCCTTAGGGCATAATGCCAAGGCCAGACAGCCATGCCCTGGTACTTTCATAGGCTTCCAGGGCTATACACACTTGTCAATATGCCTGAAAAGAGGCACTCTGATACGGATTCAGAGATTAGTGTACTGCCCTTGAAGGCCCAAACCCATAGGCCCTAATGCCCTTTGACGGCCCAAATCCTTAGGGCATAATGCCAAGGCCAGACAGCCATGCCCTGGTACTTTCATAGGCTTCCAGGGCTATACACACTTGTCAATATGCCTGAAAAGAGGCACTCTGATACGGATTCAGAGATTAGTGTACAGGGCAGGCGCGGAAGGGATATGGTCCAAAGTACCCACGGTTCTGAGGGGCTTGTAACCCTCAAAAGTGTCCATAAAGCTCTCCCTATTCGGCATGAGTAGTAATCATCAATCGGTCGCCGAAGGGATAAGGACCGAACTACCATGGTTCCGAGGGACAAGCAACCCTCAGAAGTGTCCGTTTCGCATTTATTATATCGGACTAGTAGTTTGCCACTATCCCCGAGCTTCTAGGCCATGGAAGTCGTGTTGTCAAAAACCAGGTTTATGATTTCGCGCCGGTACCTGTCTGCCCCACACGGCTACGAGTGTGTAAAAATAACTGTCACTCACACAGTTTCAAGGCTATTCCCGATGTCACGGTAGGACACTTTAAACTTGAATAAATCGAAAAGTACAACTCCAATCAGGATGGGGGTTTTTTTGCACGAAAGGGCACACGTAGACGAACATTTCCATCTAATTTAAACCGTTTTTCCATAACAATTTATAATAGAAAATCGAGTTTTAAGTTTGCGAAAAAAAGTTCCGTTTACCGAAAAAATAGGTTCCTATAGAAGCGACATTTTCTAACCCGGGGCTAATTGTTGCCCATCACGAGAGAGGGTATGAGCCGAAGTCTGGGACCTCTAGCCCCCCGGGAAGTATTTTTAATCATTATTTGAAAATTTCAGATTTTGGTCAAAAAAGTTACAAAGTGCCAACTTTTCAGTTCGCTTCAGAGACTAAGTCCAAACGTGCACCTGGTTTTATTCTGGGTTACCAGGACAATTTTTGAAAAACGGTTTTAAATACTTATAGAGGGTATATGGACCTCCATACCCACCCTTAGAGCACCATCCTAAGGGCCCAACTCAATGAGATACAGCAAGAGGGAATTATATAGCTTTTAAAAAAATCTTCAGAAAAATGACTATGTTTTTCTTCTCAGAAATTGCACTAAGTCCAAACGGGCACCTGGTTTTATTCTGGGTTACCAGGACCAATTTTTTAAAAAGGTTTTAAATACTTTTAAAGGCCATCACCACCCCCAGGACACCTGTTTCAGCAGCCCACTGCTGTCCCATGTCATTGGGATAAGTACATTTAAAAAGTCGCTTGATGGCGCCATAGATCAATTTATGGAGCTTTCAAATAAGGTCAAAATCATTCAGAATGGTTTTAAATACTTTTAAATGGTACACACATAACATATCTATCTATGTGAGATACATACTGAAGCCCCATGTCACTGGGATAAAGCATTTCTGATTTATGAGTGTTTTTATGTGTGTTTGGGCATTGGCCACAGCTGTGGGCCTTGTGTTATTTTGGGGTCAAAAGTCTTCAGAATGGTTTTAAATACTTTTAAATGGTACACACATAACATATCTATCTATGTGAGATACATACTGAAGCCCCATGTCACTGGGATAAAGCATTTCTGATTTATGAGGGTTTTCATGTGTTTTTAAGTTACCAGGCCAAATCATGTGATTGTATTATTTTGAGGTCAAAATCATTCAGAATGGTTTTAAATACTTTTAAATGGTACACACATAACATATCTATCTATGTGAGATACATACTGAAGCCCCATGTCACTGGGATAAAGCATTTCTGATTTATGAGTGTTTTTATGTGTGTTTGGGCATTGGCCACAGCTGTGGGCCTTGTGTTATTTTGGGGTCAAAAGTCTTCAGAATGGTTTTAAATACTTTTAAATGGTACACACATAACATATCTATCTATGTGAGATACATACTGAAGCCCCATGTCACTGGGATAAAGCATTTCTGATTTATGAGTGTTTTTATGTGTGTTTGGGCATTGGCCAGATCTGTGGGCCTGGTATAATTGTGGGTTACTAGGCCAAAAAAAAAGGGGGACAGAGCAGCCAACCTCCAGAGAGGCTGACTGCTCTGCCCCCCTTAAGGACAGTGGAACTACGGACCTCCAGGCCTCTAGGCCTTCACTCACTATCCGGGGAACACCCATCTCTCCGGGCATGAGAGTAGAGCTTACTCCCTCAAACTACTATGCCCGGATAGGGAGCACCCCATAGGCGGTCCCATACCCCCCTCTCACACACCCCCCACCCGGGATGTTCCACAAGAGGGCGCCACTGGACATTTTAAACATCAATGTAAGTTAGTGACAGAGCTTTCTTGAAAAATGACTAAGTCCAAAAATTCTCAGAAATTGCACTATGTCCAGCTGTGGGCCTGGTATTATTTTGGGTTACCAGGTAGTGATAGCCTTCACCCACTCTCCGGGGAACACCCCTCTCTATGGGCATGACCTCCAGTGGGGGATACCCCCCACCACAAGCTCTTACACCATCCGAACCAGGGCACCCACCACCATCCGAACCAGGGCACCCACCACCATCCGAACCAGGGCACCCACCACCATCCGAACCAGGGCACCCACCACCATCCGAACCAGGGCACCCACCACCATCCGAACCAGGGCACCCACCACCATCCGAACCAGGGCACCCACCACCATCCGAACCAGGGCACCCACCACCATCCGAACCAGGGCACCCACCACCATCGCCGGGCACCCACCACCCCGCCGGGCACCCACCACCATCCGAACCAGGGCACCCACCACCATCCGAACCAGGGCACCCACTCTTAAGCACCCTTCCTCGGACACTAAAGCATATAGCCCCGCTGTTACGAACCGCGTGCACCTGGTGATCCAAAACGGCCTTCGTGCACCTGGTCACCCTGCAGCTTACCACTCAGAGACTAAGTCCACACCAGGATTACCAGGTGCTGGTGGTACTTTGCACCCGGGTACCCACCTTCTTTAGTCTGCTTGCCCACTCTCTCTCTGGGCCTCCGGACTCTGCCTCCTGGCCCTTCTCTGTGCACCTGGTAACCAGTTAGAAATAACGGGGGAGGTGGAGGAAGACGCCTTCTGTCCCAAAAAAGCTTGGTTCGAAGGCTACATACCCGCCGGAGATCCCTTACCCCTTGTTACTGGGGCCGACGAGCATCTTTCTGGGGAGATCGGCATGAATCGAGCCCAGCCTCATTTCACACCCTAGCCCGACCTACCCAGCCCTGCCCTTAGAACCAATCTTTACCCCGAAGTTACGGATCTGACTCATCAACTTTCCTTAACATGCATTGTTCTAACATGCCAGAGGATGTTGCCCTTGGAGACCTGCTGCGGATATGGGTACGGCCCGACGTGAGATTTACACCCTCTCTTACGGATTTTCAAGGGCCAGCAAGAGCTCACCGGACGCCGCCGGAACTGCAACTCTTTCCAGGGCTTGGGCCCCTCTCTCGGGTTTCCCGCCCAGCTTCCGTGCTCACCGCGGTGATCGGACAACCGATTTGCACGTCAGGACCGCCCAGGCATAGTTCATCATCTTTCGGGTCCTATCGCACACGCTCACGCTCCACCTCCCCGACAGAGCGGGCGAGACGGGCCGGTGGTGCGCCCAACCCCGTAGGGCCGGGATCCCACCTCAGCCAGCGCGCGCCGGCCCTCACTTTCATTGCGCCACGGGGTGTGTCGGAGAAAACACTCTGACTTGCGCGTGCGTTAGTCTCCTTGGTCCGTGTTTCAAGGGTTGGGAGTTGGGGAGGTTGCCCTCCTTTCCTCCGCCCTTCGCCAGAGCGAGAGGTCATAGTTCAAAGACAGGTAGGTTTAACTTTATGGGGGCCTCCGGGTGCTCCTCTGCCGCCGTCGCCGAAGCGCCGGTGGGGCCGGGGAGACATTAAACCCCCGCCTGCGCCGGGGCGCAGAGCGGTTGACTGGGTTCCCAGTGCCGCGCGAGGATACTGGGTGATACTCAAGCCGCTTAAAAATGTGAGACCATTTCGGGAAGTCCCGGTTCACCGGACACCCCCAGTCCCCCTCGGTAGCGGCCTACACACCCACCCATCGGTGCGTCATCTAGCCGTGCCTAACGGGGAAAGGGGATGGAGCCAGTCGGGCGCATCCCAGGCAAAAAGGAACTGCGGGGAACCGGGCTAGGACCAGTTCACCCGCGCCGAGGGAAGGGAGAGGCGGGAGGCGTGAGCCCCCTACCCTACCCGACCCACAGCAGAGTTTGGTTTGTGTCGGGAGTGGGTAATTTGCACCCCTGCTGCCTTCCTTGGATGTGGTAGCCATTTCTCAGGATCCCTCTCCGGAATCGAACCCATAACTGATTTAATGAGCCATTCGCAGTTTCACTGTACCGGCCGTGTGTACTTAGACTTGCATGGCTTAATCTTTGAGACAAGCATATGCTACTGGCAGGATCAACCAGGTAGCCACTCACAACATAGAGGTTGTACCCGGGCACACTAAGCGGAGAACAGCCAGGGACCACTCCTATCCCGTGAGGGGAGGAGGCCCTAGGTCAATCCACCGTGCGCCCAGCGGGAGGCCCTGAACTGCCCGTGGCCGGAGCCACAGGTGCCGGGGCACCGCTTAATCAGGTATCTTGTCTTAGCTGGAGGGTTAATTCGGAACGCCATCAACGTGGATAAAAGACAGGGTTTGAGAAATACATGTGTTTCTGGCGCCGGTACGGTATGGGTGAACGTCATCCGCAGGCATCGCTACCTGGGTAGTCCACTCCCCACCAATGTAGGGCCACTGAGACAGACGGGCCGGCTAGATCTCGCACGAACGGAGCGCGGCTGAAGCTTGACATTAAGACGGGGATAACCGTCTCCGACAGGGGCTCCCCCGATAGAGGCAATTCCACGTGGGGCGGGAGGAACCGTCCGTCTGAACACCGACCAATGGCCGGCCGACAGGGGCCCTCCCAGGTGGAAACAGATTGCAAATCGGTCAGAAGATGTAAAACAGGCTCGACAACAGAGGACAACCATGGATACGCAACGTGTTGGAAGCTAGGGACGGACACATTCATGGGACAAGAACCATGGTCATGGAGGACCCAAACCCACAAGGTGATAGCTGGGATAGACCACCTGTCCAGGACAGAGCTCAATATCCTCCCACCACCAAGCTGGGAAAATCGGATCAATACTTAGGACCAATCGGGCGCCGGAGGGATATGGTCCAAAGTACCCACGGTTCTGAGGGGCTTGTAACCCTCAAAAGTGTCCATAAAGCACTCCCTATTCGGCCTGAGTAGTAACGACCAATCAGGCGCAGAAGGGATATGAACCAAAGGAACCATGGTTATGAGAGACAAGCAACCCTCAAAAATGTCCATAAATCACTCCCTATTCGGCCAGAGTAGTAATCATCAATCGGTCGCCGAAGGGATAAGGACCGAACTACCATGGTTCCGAGGGGCTTGTAACCCTCAAAAGTGTCCATAAAGCTCTCCCTATTCGGCATGAGTAGTAATCATCAATCGGTCGCCGAAGGGATAAGGACCGAACTACCATGGTTCCGAGGGGCTTGTAACCCTCAAAAGTGTCCATAAAGCACTCCCTATTCGGCCAGAGTAGCAACCACCTATGGGTCGCCGACGGAATGTGGTTCTCCAGTTGTCAAAAACCAGGTTTCTCAAATCGCGCCGGTACCTGTCTGCCCCACACGGCCACGAGTGTGTAAAAATAACTCTCACTCACACAGTTTCAAGGCTATTCCCGATGTCACGGTAGGACACTTTAAACTTGAATAAATCGAAAAGTACAACTCCAATCAGGATGGGGGTTTTTTTGCACGAAAGGGCACACGTAGACGAACATTTCCATCTAATTTAAACCGTTTTTCCATAACAATTTATAATAGAAAATCGAGTTTTAAGTTTGCGAAAAAAAGTTCCGTTTACCGAAAAAATAGGTTCCTATGGAAGCGAAATTTTCTAACCCGGGGCTAATTGTTGCCCATCACGAGAGAGGGTATGAGCCAAAATTTGGGACCTCTAGCCCCTCAGGAAGTATTTTTAATCATTATTTGAAAATTTCAGATTTTGGTCAAAAAAGTTACAAAGTGCCAACTTTTCAGTTCGCTTCAGAGACTAAGTCCAAACGTGCACCTGGTTTTATTCTGGGTTACCAGGACAATTTTTGAAAAACGGTTTTAAATACTTATAGAGGGCATATGGACCTCCATACCCACCCTTAGAGCACCATCCTAAGGGCCCAACTCAATGAGATACAGCAAGAGGGAATTATATAGCTTTTCAAAAAATCTTCAGAAAAATGACTATGTTTTTCTTCTCAGAAATTGCACTAAGTCCAAACGGGCACCTGGTTTTATTCTGGGTTACCAGGACAATTTTTGAAAAACGGTTTTAAATACTTATAGAGGGCATATGGACCTCCATACCCACCCTTAGAGCACCATCCTAAGGGCCCAACTCAATGAGATACAGCAAGAGGGAATTATATAGCTTTTCAAAAAATCTTCAGAAAAATGACTATGTTTTTCTTCTCAGAAATTGCACTAAGTCCAAACGGGCACCTGGTTTTATTCTGGGTTACCAGGACCAATTTTTTAAAAAGGTTTTAAATACTTTTAAAGGCCATCACCACCCCCAGGACACATGTTTCAGCACCCCACTGCTGTCCCATGTCAGTGGGATAAGTACATTTAAAAAGTCGCTTGATGGCGCCATAGATCAATTTATGGAGGGGTGACATTTTTAAAGGGTATACAGACCTACATGCCCACTCTGAGACCACCATAGGGGGGTTAGGGAGACCCCATAGGGGGGACCCACACCCCCCACCAAGGTCACCTGGTAACCCAATACAATTCAATGACAGAGTCATACTTCTCTCTCATTGCACTAAGTCCAGCATGTGTACCTGGTGATTGAACTGGTTACCAAGGCTTACTCTCTCTACCCTGCCTGCCCACCTGCCTGCCCTCTATCTCGGCCTGTCTCTTCAGCTCAGTGCACCTGGTACCCCATAACACCCTGGTATTTCAGACCCTCAGGCCTCCATACATTCTCAACCGTGACCAAATGACACACAAAGACATGGGTGAATTTCAAATAAATGTTCTTTATTTATCAGTGAATCATGGGTTGATTTGTCCCTCAATTAGTGACCGCGCTCGGCTGGCGTTACGAGGCAAATCATGGTACCGGTAGTACCGTGCCTGCGTTTCCAGAGAATGACACATATGGTCAGCCACAGTTCCCCGGTCTGTAACCGAGCCTTGATTAAAGTTCAATGTAGCAACGCTTCGTCGAATTGTACCGAAGGTGACTTTACTTCCAATGCCAAACTCTGCAAATATCTGGCCCACATACTCACAGAGATTGCCGTACGGTTGACCGCAGGACGTGAAAAAGAAGAGTGTTGTGTCTGAGGTGATTCCACTCAGATTAGGCCTGATCTGATGGAATCGTTTAAGCCAAGTGTATTCCTGCTCAGATAGAACAACTCTGCACTCACCGAAGCTATAGTTCGTTTTGTGGCTTGAAATGCACATCTGATAACCCCCACTTTCCGGGGTTACTTCAGTAAATTCCCTCTCACTGAAGGTGGTGACTGGGGATCGTCGAGTGCCATTAAAGATGGCCAACCGGCTGGACATGAGAGCCGCAAACCTACGTCTATCAGCGCAGGTGGCTCGGACCTCCAGCCTACTGAGAACCGAAGGAATAGCTTGATTACTTAGCTCAACAAACCGGCTTAACTCCGCAGCGCTGAGCACCTCGTCCCTGCACCGTTTGCGGAATTTTGCCCTGTGTGTTGCCTGGCTCTGCCGCGAATCCCTGTCCATCTTTGCCAAGCAGAGTAACAACTTTCGAATTCCACTGGCTTTAGCCTGCAGACCTTTTGGCCGGAACTGAATAAGATAATTCAGGAAACTTCGAACATCAGCTCGGTACATTTTTAACGTGGATGGTGCCAAACAACGGTCTTCACATTCACCATACCACTCATACACACGTCTGTAGTTATCCAGAGAACACAGTCCTTCATCGGCCTTGCCCTCTGACATATAGCGGAGGAATTGTCGTACTCTGGATAGACTGGTGCGACTATTGTCAATTCGTTTAACTGAAGGGTTTTTACCAATAGCAAAGTGTTCATATTCAGTCAAAATTCCATTCCTCCAACCTTCAATTCTGGAGGACACACCGCCGCCTTCATCACTCTCGCTCTCCGTGGAAGTCACCATGACGCAGCCTTGCTCCCTCGGTTCCGAGCATGGTTCACCACCGATCTGACTGGTTGACTGCACCGGCGCAGTCGCCGCCGCCTGCTCACTCTCGTCCCACAGCTGCTGATCCACCACCGCGGACTGCTCACCCTTGTCTACCAGCTGCTGCTCCACGGACAACTCACTTTCAACACACTGGAAATACCCAGGGTTCTCCCAGGGCTCCAGCTGCGGTGCAACACCGTTGTTAGGCTGCATACACTGCCATGATTCGGGCTGCTGTCTCTCAGTTGAACGCCGGCTAGATTGCATAGCACGCTTCCATTCTGTAGTAGCAGGCTTAAGTGCATGGACAGACTTGAAATGTCGGTCTATCCGCACGATATTCCGCTTGGAACAAAGCCCACAATCACGTTTTAGTCTACTGTTCATAGCTTCTCTCTCCTGCGTGCGTGTATGTCTCTTTGTTTGCTCCACCAAACAACGACCTAACCCTAACTAGGGCTTAATGAGCCCCAGGTGTGGGCCAATATCAGACCAATTGGACTGATTGGAAATTTGACCATAAAGATCACCTCGTTGCCTCTTTGTTCGTCAAAGCCCAGTTGGCCATGGGGGTAGCGGCTGTGGCTTACGATCTGACGATCGGTGTTCGAGCCCCGCTGGGGATCACACCGTTTTTTTCCACCGAGAGCCTGGGAACCTAAAGACCCAAGGCCCTAATGCCCTTTGACGGCCCTAATGCCCTTTGACGGCCCAAATGCCCTTTGACGGCCCAAATCCTTAGGGCATAATGCCAAGGCCAGACAGCCATGCCCTGGTACTTTCATAGGCTTCCAGGGCTATACACACTTGTCAATATGCCTGAAAAGAGGCACTCTGATACGGATTCAGAGATTAGTGTACTGCCCTTGAAGGCCCAAACCCATAGGCCCTAATGCCCTTTGACGGCCCAAATCCTTAGGGCATAATGCCAAGGCCAGACAGCCATGCCCTGGTACTTTCATAGGCTTCCAGGGCCTCTTTGTTCGTCAAAGCCCAGTTGGCCATGGGGGTAGCGGCTGTGGCTTATGATCTGACGATCGGTGTTCGAGCCCCGCTGGGGATCACACCGTTTTTTTCCACCGAGAGCCTGGGAACCTAAAGACCCAAGGCCCTAATGCCCTTTGACGGCCCAAATGCCCTTTGACGGCCCAAATCCTTTACTTTCATAGGCTTCCAGGGCTATACACACTTGTCAATATGCCTGAAAAGAGGCACTCTGATACGGATTCAGAGATTAGTGTACTGCCCTTGAAGGCCCAAACCCATAGGCCCTAATGCCCTTTGACGGCCCAAATCCTTAGGGCATAATGCCAAGGCCAGACAGCCATGCCCTGGTACTTTCATAGGCTTCCAGGGCTATACACACTTGTCAATATGCCTGAAAAGAGGCACTCTGATACGGATTCAGAGATTAGTGTACTGCCCTTGAAGGCCCAAACCCATAGGCCCTAATGCCCTTTGACGGCCCAAATCCTTAGGGCATAATGCCAAGGCCAGACAGCCATGCCCTGGTACTTTCATAGGCTTCCAGGGCCTCTTTGTTCGTCAAAGCCCAGTTGGCCATGGGGGTAGCGGCTGTGGCTTATGATCTGACGATCGGTGTTCGAGCCCCGCTGGGGATCACACCGTTTTTTTCCACCGAGAGCCTGGGAACCTAAAGACCCAAGGCCCTAATGCCCTTTGACGGCCCAAATGCCCTTTGACGGCCCAAATCCTTTACTTTCATAGGCTTCCAGGGCTATACACACTTGTCAATATGCCTGAAAAGAGGCACTCTGATACGGATTCAGAGATTAGTGTACTGCCCTTGAAGGCCCAAACCCATAGGCCCTAATGCCCTTTGACGGCCCAAATCCTTAGGGCATAATGCCAAGGCCAGACAGCCATGCCCTGGTACTTTCATAGGCTTCCAGGGCTATACACACTTGTCAATATGCCTGAAAAGAGGCACTCTGATACGGATTCAGAGATTAGTGTACTGCCCTTGAAGGCCCAAACCCATAGGCCCTAATGCCCTTTGACGGCCCAAATCCTTAGGGCATAATGCCAAGGCCAGACAGCCATGCCCTGGTACTTTCATAGGCTTCCAGGGCCTCTTTGTTCGTCAAAGCCCAGTTGGCCATGGGGGTAGCGGCTGTGGCTTATGATCTGACGATCGGTGTTCGAGCCCCGCTGGGGATCACACCGTTTTTTTCCACCGAGAGCCTGGGAACCTAAAGACCCAAGGCCCTAATGCCCTTTGACGGCCCAAATGCCCTTTGACGGCCCAAATCCTTTACTTTCATAGGCTTCCAGGGCTATACACACTTGTCAATATGCCTGAAAAGAGGCACTCTGATACGGATTCAGAGATTAGTGTACTGCCCTTGAAGGCCCAAACCCATAGGCCCTAATGCCCTTTGACGGCCCAAATCCTTAGGGCATAATGCCAAGGCCAGACAGCCATGCCCTGGTACTTTCATAGGCTTCCAGGGCTATACACACTTGTCAATATGCCTGAAAAGAGGCACTCTGATACGGATTCAGAGATTAGTGTACTGCCCTTGAAGGCCCAAACCCATAGGCCCTAATGCCCTTTGACGGCCCAAATCCTTAGGGCATAATGCCAAGGCCAGACAGCCATGCCCTGGTACTTTCATAGGCTTCCAGGGCTATACACACTTGTCAATATGCCTGAAAAGAGGCACTCTGATACGGATTCAGAGATTAGTGTACTGCCCTTGAAGGCCCAAACCCATAGGCCCTAATGCCCTTTGACGGCCCAAATCCTTAGGGCATAATGCCAAGGCCAGACAGCCATGCCCTGGTACTTTCATAGGCTTCCAGGGCTATACACACTTGTCAATATGCCTGAAAAGAGGCACTCTGATACGGATTCAGAGATTAGTGTACTGCCCTTGAAGGCCCAAACCCATAGGCCCTAATGCCCTTTGACGGCCCAAATCCTTAGGGCATAATGCCAAGGCCAGACAGCCATGCCCTGGTACTTTCATAGGCTTCCAGGGCCTCTTTGTTCGTCAAAGCCCAGTTGGCCATGGGGGTAGCGGCTGTGGCTTATGATCTGACGATCGGTGTTCGAGCCCCGCTGGGGATCACACCGTTTTTTTCCACCGAGAGCCTGGGAACCTAAAGACCCAAGGCCCTAATGCCCTTTGACGGCCCAAATGCCCTTTGACGGCCCAAATCCTTTACTTTCATAGGCTTCCAGGGCTATACACACTTGTCAATATGCCTGAAAAGAGGCACTCTGATACGGATTCAGAGATTAGTGTACTGCCCTTGAAGGCCCAAACCCATAGGCCCTAATGCCCTTTGACGGCCCAAATCCTTAGGGCATAATGCCAAGGCCAGACAGCCATGCCCTGGTACTTTCATAGGCTTCCAGGGCTATACACACTTGTCAATATGCCTGAAAAGAGGCACTCTGATACGGATTCAGAGATTAGTGTACTGCCCTTGAAGGCCCAAACCCATAGGCCCTAATGCCCTTTGACGGCCCAAATCCTTAGGGCATAATGCCAAGGCCAGACAGCCATGCCCTGGTACTTTCATAGGCTTCCAGGGCTATACACACTTGTCAATATGCCTGAAAAGAGGCACTCTGATACGGATTCAGAGATTAGTGTACTGCCCTTGAAGGCCCAAACCCATAGGCCCTAATGCCCTTTGACGGCCCAAATCCTTAGGGCATAATGCCAAGGCCAGACAGCCATGCCCTGGTACTTTCATAGGCTTCCAGGGCTATACACACTTGTCAATATGCCTGAAAAGAGGCACTCTGATACGGATTCAGAGATTAGTGTACTGCCCTTGAAGGCCCAAACCCATGCCCTTTGACGGCCCAAATCCTTAGGGCAGGCGCGGAAGGGATATGGTCCAAAGTACCCACGGTTCTGAGGGGCTTGTAACCCTCAAAAGTGTCCATAAAGCTCTCCCTATTCGGCATGAGTAGTAATCATCAATCGGTCGCCGAAGGGATAAGGACCGAACTACCATGGTTCCGAGGGGCTTGTAACCCTCAAAAGTGTCCATAAAGCTCTCCCTATTCGGCATGAGTAGTAATCATCAATCGGTCGCCGAAGGGATAAGGACCGAACTACCATGGTTCCGAGGGGCTTGTAACCCTCAAAAGTGTCCATAAAGCTCTCCCTATTCGGCATGAGTAGTAATCATCAATCGGTCGCCGAAGGGATAAGGACCGAACTACCATGGTTCCGAGGGGCTTGTAACCCTCAAAAGTGTCCATAAAGCACTCCCTATTCGGCCAGAGTAGCAACCACCTATGGGTCGCCGACGGAATGTGGTTCTCCAGTTGTCAAAAACCAGGTTTCTCAAATCGCGCCGGTACCTGTCTGCCCCACACGGCCACGAGTGTGTAAAAATAACTCTCACTCACACAGTTTCAAGGCTATTCCCGATGTCACGGTAGGACACTTTAAACTTGAATAAATCGAAAAGTACAACTCCAATCAGGATGGGGGTTTTTTTGCACGAAAGGGCACACGTAGACGAACATTTCCATCTAATTTAAACCGTTTTTCCATAACAATTTATAATAGAAAATCGAGTTTTAAGTTTGCGAAAAAAAGTTCCGTTTACCGAAAAAATAGGTTCCTATAGAAGCGACATTTTCTAACCCGGGGCTAATTGTTGCCCATCACGAGAGAGGGTATGAGCCGAAGTCTGGGACCTCTAGCCCCCCGGGAAGTATTTTTAATCATTATTTGAAAATTTCAGATTTTGGTCAAAAAAGTTACAAAGTGCCAACTTTTCAGTTCGCTTCAGAGACTAAGTCCAAACGTGCACCTGGTTTTATTCTGGGTTACCAGGACAATTTTTGAAAAACGGTTTTAAATACTTATAGAGGGTATATGGACCTCCATACCCACCCTTAGAGCACCATCCTAATGGCCCAACTCAATGAGATACAGCAAGAGGGAATTATATAGCTTTTCAAAAAATCTTCAGAAAAATGACTATGTTTTTCTTCTCAGAAATTGCACTAAGTCCAAACGGGCACCTGGTTTTATTCTGGGTTACCAGGACCATTTTTTAAAAAGGTTTTAAATACTTTTAAAGGCCATCACCACCCCCAGGACACCTGTTTCAGCAGCCCACTGCTGTCCCATGTCAGTGGGATAAGTACATTTAAAAAGTCGCTTGATGGCGCCATAGATCAATTTATGGAGCTTTCAAATAAGGTCAAAATCATTCAGAATGGTTTTAAATACTTTTAAATGGTACACACATAACATATCTATCTATGTGAGATACATACTGAAGCCCCATGTCACTGGGATAAAGCATTTCTGATTTATGAGGGTTTTCATGTGTTTTTAGGTTACCAGGCCAAATCATGTGATGGTATTATTTTGAGGTCAAAATCATTCAGAATGGTTTTAAATACTTTTAAATGGTACACACATAACATATCTATCTATGTGAGATACATACTGAAGCCCCATGTCACTGGGATAAAGCATTTCTGATTTATGAGTGTTTTTATGTGTGTTTGGGCATTGGCCACAGCTGTGGGCCTTGTGTTATTTTGGGGTCAAAAGTCTTCAGAATGGTTTTAAATACTTTTAAATGGTACACACATAACATATCTATCTATGTGAGATACATACTGAAGCCCCATGTCACTGGGATAAAGCATTTCTGATTTATGAGGGTTTTCATGTGTTTTTAAGTTACCAGGCCAAATCATGTGATTGTATTATTTTGAGGTCAAAATCATTCAGAATGGTTTTAAATACTTTTAAATGGTACACACATAACATATCTATCTATGTGAGATACATACTGAAGCCCCATGTCACTGGGATAAAGCATTTCTGATTTATGAGTGTTTTTATGTGTGTTTGGGCATTGGCCAGATCTGTGGGCCTGGTATAATTGTGGGTTACTAGGCCAAAAAAAAAGGGGGACAGAGCAGCCAACCTCCAGAGAGGCTGACTGCTCTGCCCCCCTTAAGGACAGTGGAACTACGGACCTCCAGGCCTCTAGGCCTTCACTCACTATCCGGGGAACACCCATCTCTCCGGGCATGAGAGTAGAGCTTACTCCCTCAAACTACTATGCCCGGATAGGGAGCACCCCATAGGCGGTCCCATACCCCCCTCTCACACACCCCCCACCCGGGATGTTCCACAAGAGGGCGCCACTGGACATTTTAAACATCAATGTAAGTTAGTGACAGAGCTTTCTTGAAAAATGACTAAGTCCAAAAATTCTCAGAAATTGCACTATGTCCAGCTGTGGGCCTGGTATTATTTTGGGTTACCAGGTAGTGATAGCCTTCACCCACTCTCCGGGGAACACCCCTCTCTATGGGCATGACCTCCAGTGGGGGATACCCCCCACCACAAGCTCTTACACCATCCGAACCAGGGCACCCACCACCATCCGAACCAGGGCACCCACCACCATCCGAACCAGGGCACCCACCACCATCCGAACCAGGGCACCCACCACCATCCGAACCAGGGCACCCACCACCATCCGAACCAGGGCACCCACCACCATCCGAACCAGGGCACCCACCACCATCCGAACCAGGGCACCCACCACCATCCGAACCAGGGCACCCACCACCATCCGAACCAGGGCACCCACCACCATCCGAACCAGGGCACCCACCACCATCCGAACCAGGGCACCCACCACCATCCGAACCAGGGCACCCACTCTTAAGCACCCTTCCTCGGACACTAAAGCATATAGCCCCGCTGTTACGAACCGCGTGCACCTGGTGATCCAAAACGGCCTTCGTGCACCTGGTCACCCTGCAGCTTACCACTCAGAGACTAAGTCCACACCAGGATTACCAGGTGCTGGTGGTACTTTGCACCCGGGTACCCACCTTCTTTAGTCTGCTTGCCCACTCTCTCTCTGGGCCTCCGGACTCTGCCTCCTGGCCCTTCTCTGTGCACCTGGTAACCAGTTAGAAATAACGGGGGAGGTGGAGGAAGACGCCTTCTGTCCCAAAAAAGCTTGGTTCGAAGGCTACATACCCGCCGGAGATCCCTTACCCCTTGTTACTGGGGCCGACGAGCATCTTTCTGGGGAGATCGGCATGAATCGAGCCCAGCCTCATTTCACACCCTAGCCCGACCTACCCAGCCCTGCCCTTAGAACCAATCTTTACCCCGAAGTTACGGATCTGACTCATCAACTTTCCTTAACATGCATTGTTCTAACATGCCAGAGGATGTTGCCCTTGGAGACCTGCTGCGGATATGGGTACGGCCCGACGTGAGATTTACACCCTCTCTTACGGATTTTCAAGGGCCAGCAAGAGCTCACCGGACGCCGCCGGAACTGCAACTCTTTCCAGGGCTTGGGCCCCTCTCTCGGGTTTCCCGCCCAGCTTCCGTGCTCACCGCGGTGATCGGACAACCGATTTGCACGTCAGGACCGCCCAGGCATAGTTCATCATCTTTCGGGTCCTATCGCACACGCTCACGCTCCACCTCCCCGACAGAGCGGACGAGACGGGCCGGTGGTGCGCCCAACCCCGTAGGGCCGGGATCCCACCTCAGCCAGCGCGCGCCGGCCCTCACTTTCATTGCGCCACGGGGTGTGTCGGAGAAAACACTCTGACTTGCGCGTGCGTTAGTCTCCTTGGTCCGTGTTTCAAGGGTTGGGAGTTGGGGAGGTTGCCCTCCTTTCCTCCGCCCTTCGCCAGAGCGAGAGGTCATAGTTCAAAGACAGGTAGGTTTAACTTTATGGGGGCCTCCGGGTGCTCCTCTGCCGCCGTCGCCGAAGCGCCGGTGGGGCCGGGGAGACATTAAACCCCCGCCTGCGCCGGGGCGCAGAGCGGTTGACTGGGTTCCCAGTGCCGCGCGAGGATACTGGGTGATACTCAAGCCGCTTAAAAATGTGAGACCATTTCGGGAAGTCCCGGTTCACCGGACACCCCCAGTCCCCCTCGGTAGCGGCCTACACACCCACCCATCGGTGCGTCATCTAGCCGTGCCTAACGGGGAAAGGGGATGGAGCCAGTCGGGCGCATCCCAGGCAAAAAGGAACTGCGGGGAACCGGGCTAGGACCAGTTCACCCGCGCCGAGGGAAGGGAGAGGCGGGAGGCGTGAGCCCCCTACCCTACCCGACCCACAGCAGAGTTTGGTTTGTGTCGGGAGTGGGTAATTTGCACCCCTGCTGCCTTCCTTGGATGTGGTAGCCATTTCTCAGGATCCCTCTCCGGAATCGAACCCATAACTGATTTAATGAGCCATTCGCAGTTTCACTGTACCGGCCGTGTGTACTTAGACTTGCATGGCTTAATCTTTGAGACAAGCATATGCTACTGGCAGGATCAACCAGGTAGCCACTCACAACATAGAGGTTGTACCCGGGCACACTAAGCGGAGAACAGCCAGGGACCACTCCTATCCCGTGAGGGGAGGAGGCCCTAGGTCAATCCACCGTGCGCCCAGCGGGAGGCCCTGAACTGCCCGTGGCCGGAGCCACAGGTGCCGGGGCACCGCTTAATCAGGTATCTTGTCTTAGCTGGAGGGTTAATTCGGAACGCCATCAACGTGGATAAAAGACAGGGTTTGAGAAATACATGTGTTTCTGGCGCCGGTACGGTATGGGTGAACGTCATCCGCAGGCATCGCTACCTGGGTAGTCCACTCCCCACCAATGTAGGGCCACTGAGACAGACGGGCCGGCTAGATCTCGCACGAACGGAGCGCGGCTGAAGCTTGACATTAAGACGGGGATAACCGTCTCCGACAGGGGCTCCCCCGATAGAGGCAATTCCACGTGGGGCGGGAGGAACCGTCCGTCTGAACACCGACCAATGGCCGGCCGACAGGGGCCCTCCCAGGTGGAAACAGATTGCAAATCGGTCAGAAGATGTAAAACAGGCTCGACAACAGAGGACAACCATGGATACGCAACGTGTTGGAAGCTAGGGACGGACACATTCATGGGACAAGAACCATGGTCATGGAGGACCCAAACCCACAAGGTGATAGCTGGGATAGACCACCTGTCCAGGACAGAGCTCAATATCCTCCCACCACCAAGCTGGGAAAATCGGATCAATACTTAGGACCAATCGGGCGCCGGAGGGATATGGTCCAAAGTACCCACGGTTCTGAGGGGCTTGTAACCCTCAAAAGTGTCCATAAAGCACTCCCTATTCGGCCTGAGTAGTAACGACCAATCAGGCGCAGAAGGGATATGAACCAAAGGAACCATGGTTATGAGAGACAAGCAACCCTCAAAAATGTCCATAAATCACTCCCTATTCGGCCAGAGTAGTAATCATCAATCGGTCGCCGAAGGGATAAGGACCGAACTACCATGGTTCCGAGGGGCTTGTAACCCTCAAAAGTGTCCATAAAGCTCTCCCTATTCGGCATGAGTAGTAATCATCAATCGGTCGCCGAAGGGATAAGGACCGAACTACCATGGTTACGAGGGGCTTGTAACCCTCAAAAGTGTCCATAAAGCACTCCCTATTCGGCCAGAGTAGCAACCACCTATGGGTCGCCGACGGAATGTGGTTCTCCAGTTGTCAAAAACCAGGTTTCTCAAATCGCGCCGGTACCTGTCTGCCCCACACGGCCACGAGTGTGTAAAAATAACTCTCACTCACACAGTTTCAAGGCTATTCCCGATGTCACGGTAGGACACTTTAAACTTGAATAAATCGAAAAGTACAACTCCAATCAGGATGGGGGTTTTTTTGCACGAAAGGGCACACGTAGACGAACATTTCCATCTAATTTAAACCGTTTTTCCATAACAATTTATAATAGAAAATCGAGTTTTAAGTTTGCGAAAAAAAGTTCCGTTTACCGAAAAAATAGGTTCCTATGGAAGCGAAATTTTCTAACCCGGGGCTAATTGTTGCCCATCACGAGAGAGGGTATGAGCCAAAATTTGGGACCTCTAGCCCCTCAGGAAGTATTTTTAATCATTATTTGAAAATTTCAGATTTTGGTCAAAAAAGTTACAAAGTGCCAACTTTTCAGTTCGCTTCAGAGACTAAGTCCAAACGTGCACCTGGTTTTATTCTGGGTTACCAGGACAATTTTTGAAAAACGGTTTTAAATACTTATAGAGGGCATATGGACCTCCATACCCACCCTTAGAGCACCATCCTAAGGGCCCAACTCAATGAGATACAGCAAGAGGGAATTATATAGCTTTTCAAAAAATCTTCAGAAAAATGACTATGTTTTTCTTCTCAGAAATTGCACTAAGTCCAAACGGGCACCTGGTTTTATTCTGGGTTACCAGGACAATTTTTGAAAAACGGTTTTAAATACTTATAGAGGGCATATGGACCTCCATACCCACCCTTAGAGCACCATCCTAAGGGCCCAACTCAATGAGATACAGCAAGAGGGAATTATATAGCTTTTCAAAAAATCTTCAGAAAAATGACTATGTTTTTCTTCTCAGAAATTGCACTAAGTCCAAACGGGCACCTGGTTTTATTCTGGGTTACCAGGACCAATTTTTTAAAAAGGTTTTAAATACTTTTAAAGGCCATCACCACCCCCAGGACACATGTTTCAGCACCCCACTGCTGTCCCATGTCAGTGGGATAAGTACATTTAAAAAGTCGCTTGATGGCGCCATAGATCAATTTATGGAGGGGTGACATTTTTAAAGGGTATACAGACCAACATGCCCACTCTGAGACCACCATAGGGGGGTTAGGGAGACCCCATAGGGGGGACCCACACCCCCCACCAAGGTCACCTGGTAACCCAATACAATTCAATGACAGAGTCATACTTCTCTCTCATTGCACTAAGTCCAGCATGTGTACCTGGTGATTGAACTGGTTACCAAGGCTTACTCTCTCTACCCTGCCTGCCCACCTGCCTGCCCTCTATCTCGGCCTGTCTCTTCAGCTCAGTGCACCTGGTACCCCATAACACCCTGGTATTTCAGACCCTCAGGCCTCCATACATTCTCAACCGTGACCAAATGACACACAAAGACATGGGTGAATTTCAAATAAATGTTCTTTATTTATCAGTGAATCATGGGTTGATTTGTCCCTCAATTAGTGACCGCGCTCGGCTGGCGTTACGAGGCAAATCATGGTACCGGTAGTACCGTGCCTGCGTTTCCAGAGAATGACACATATGGTCAGCCACAGTTCCCCGGTCTGTAACCGAGCCTTGATTAAAGTTCAATGTAGCAACGCTTCGTCGAATTGTACCGAAGGTGACTTTACTTCCAATGCCAAACTCTGCAAATATCTGGCCCACATACTCACAGAGATTGCCGTACGGTTGACCGCAGGACGTGAAAAAGAAGAGTGTTGTGTCTGAGGTGATTCCACTCAGATTAGGCCTGATCTGATGGAATCGTTTAAGCCAAGTGTATTCCTGCTCAGATAGAACAACTCTGCACTCACCGAAGCTATAGTTCGTTTTGTGGCTTGAAATGCACATCTGATAACCCCCACTTTCCGGGGTTACTTCAGTAAATTCCCTCTCACTGAAGGTGGTGACTGGGGATCGTCGAGTGCCATTAAAGATGGCCAACCGGCTGGACATGAGAGCCGCAAACCTACGTCTATCAGCGCAGGTGGCTCGGACCTCCAGCCTACTGAGAACCGAAGGAATAGCTTGATTACTTAGCTCAACAAACCGGCTTAACTCCGCAGCGCTGAGCACCTCGTCCCTGCACCGTTTGCGGAATTTTGCCCTGTGTGTTGCCTGGCTCTGCCGCGAATCCCTGTCCATCTTTGCCAAGCAGAGTAACAACTTTCGAATTCCACTGGCTTTAGCCTGCAGACCTTTTGGCCGGAACTGAATAAGATAATTCAGGAAACTTCGAACATCAGCTCGGTACATTTTTAACGTGGATGGTGCCAAACAACGGTCTTCACATTCACCATACCACTCATACACACGTCTGTAGTTATCCAGAGAACACAGTCCTTCATCGGCCTTGCCCTCTGACATATAGCGGAGGAATTGTCGTACTCTGGATAGACTGGTGCGACTATTGTCAATTCGTTTAACTGAAGGGTTTTTACCAATAGCAAAGTGTTCATATTCAGTCAAAATTCCATTCCTCCAACCTTCAATTCTGGAGGACACACCGCCGCCTTCATCACTCTCGCTCTCCGTGGAAGTCACCATGACGCAGCCTTGCTCCCTCGGTTCCGAGCATGGTTCACCACCGATCTGACTGGTTGACTGCACCGGCGCAGTCGCCGCCGCCTGCTCACTCTCGTCCCACAGCTGCTGATCCACCACCGCGGACTGCTCACCCTTGTCTACCAGCTGCTGCTCCACGGACAACTCACTTTCAACACACTGGAAATACCCAGGGTTCTCCCAGGGCTCCAGCTGCGGTGCAACACCGTTGTTAGGCTGCATACACTGCCATGATTCGGGCTGCTGTCTCTCAGTTGAACGCCGGCTAGATTGCATAGCACGCTTCCATTCTGTAGTAGCAGGCTTAAGTGCATGGACAGACTTGAAATGTCGGTCTATCCGCACGATATTCCGCTTGGAACAAAGCCCACAATCACGTTTTAGTCTACTGTTCATAGCTTCTCTCTCCTGCGTGCGTGTATGTCTCTTTGTTTGCTCCACCAAACAACGACCTAACCCTAACTAGGGCTTAATGAGCCCCAGGTGTGGGCCAATATCAGACCAATTGGACTGATTGGAAATTTGACCATAAAGATCACCTCGTTGCCTCTTTGTTCGTCAAAGCCCAGTTGGCCATGGGGGTAGCGGCTGTGGCTTACGATCTGACGATCGGTGTTCGAGCCCCGCTGGGGATCACACCGTTTTTTTCCACCGAGAGCCTGGGAACCTAAAGACCCAAGGCCCTAATGCCCTTTGACGGCCCTAATGCCCTTTGACGGCCCAAATGCCCTTTGACGGCCCAAATCCTTAGGGCATAATGCCAAGGCCAGACAGCCATGCCCTGGTACTTTCATAGGCTTCCAGGGCTATACACACTTGTCAATATGCCTGAAAAGAGGCACTCTGATACGGATTCAGAGATTAGTGTACTGCCCTTGAAGGCCCAAACCCATAGGCCCTAATGCCCTTTGACGGCCCAAATCCTTAGGGCATAATGCCAAGGCCAGACAGCCATGCCCTGGTACTTTCATAGGCTTCCAGGGCCTCTTTGTTCGTCAAAGCCCAGTTGGCCATGGGGGTAGCGGCTGTGGCTTATGATCTGACGATCGGTGTTCGAGCCCCGCTGGGGATCACACCGTTTTTTTCCACCGAGAGCCTGGGAACCTAAAGACCCAAGGCCCTAATGCCCTTTGACGGCCCAAATGCCCTTTGACGGCCCAAATCCTTTACTTTCATAGGCTTCCAGGGCTATACACACTTGTCAATATGCCTGAAAAGAGGCACTCTGATACGGATTCAGAGATTAGTGTACTGCCCTTGAAGGCCCAAACCCATAGGCCCTAATGCCCTTTGACGGCCCAAATCCTTAGGGCATAATGCCAAGGCCAGACAGCCATGCCCTGGTACTTTCATAGGCTTCCAGGGCTCTACTCTGTTCGTCAATATGCCTGAACAGTTGGCCACTGGGGGTAGCGGCTGTCAGAGCTTAGTGATACTGACGATCGAAGTGCTCGAGCCCCGCTGGGCGATCATGCACCGTTTTTTTCGGCACCGAGAGCCTTAGGGAACCTAAAGACCCAAGGCCAGACTAGCCATGCCCTGTTGACGGCCCAAATGCTTCCTTTGACGGCCCAAATCCTTTACTTTCATAGGCTTCCAGGGCTATACACACTTGTCAATATGCCTGAAAAGAGGCACTCTGATACGGATTCAGAGATTAGTGTACTGCCCTTGAAGGCCCAAACCCATAGGCCCTAATGCCCTTTGACGGCCCAAATCCTTAGGGCATAATGCCAAGGCCAGACAGCCATGCCCTGGTACTTTCATAGGCTTCCAGGGCTATACACACTTGTCAATATGCCTGAAAAGAGGCACTCTGATACGGATTCAGAGATTAGTGTACTGCCCTTGAAGGCCCAAACCCATAGGCCCTAATGCCCTTTGACGGCCCAAATCCTTAGGGCATAATGCCAAGGCCAGACAGCCATGCCCTGGTACTTTCATAGGCTTCCAGGGCTATACACACTTGTCAATATGCCTGAAAAGAGGCACTCTGATACGGATTCAGAGATTAGTGTACTGCCCTTGAAGGCCCAAACCCATAGGCCCTAATGCCCTTTGACGGCCCAAATCCTTAGGGCATAATGCCAAGGCCAGACAGCCATGCCCTGGTACTTTCATAGGCTTCCAGGGCTATACACACTTGTCAATATGCCTGAAAAGAGGCACTCTGATACGGATTCAGAGATTAGTGTACTGCCCTTGAAGGCCCAAACCCATGCCCTTTGACGGCCCAAATCCTTAGGGCAGGCGCGGAAGGGATATGGTCCAAAGTACCCACGGTTCTGAGGGGCTTGTAACCCTCAAAAGTGTCCATAAAGCTCTCCCTATTCGGCATGAGTAGTAATCATCAATCGGTCGCCGAAGGGATAAGGACCGAACTACCATGGTTCCGAGGGGCTTGTAACCCTCAAAAGTGTCCATAAAGCTCTCCCTATTCGGCATGAGTAGTAATCATCAATCGGTCGCCGAAGGGATAAGGACCGAACTACCATGGTTCCGAGGGGCTTGTAACCCTCAAAAGTGTCCATAAAGCTCTCCCTATTCGGCATGAGTAGTAATCATCAATCGGTCGCCGAAGGGATAAGGACCGAACTACCATGGTTCCGAGGGGCTTGTAACCCTCAAAAGTGTCCATAAAGCACTCCCTATTCGGCCAGAGTAGCAACCACCTATGGGTCGCCGACGGAATGTGGTTCTCCAGTTGTCAAAAACCAGGTTTCTCAAATCGCGCCGGTACCTGTCTGCCCCACACGGCCACGAGTGTGTAAAAATAACTCTCACTCACACAGTTTCAAGGCTATTCCCGATGTCACGGTAGGACACTTTAAACTTGAATAAATCGAAAAGTACAACTCCAATCAGGATGGGGGTTTTTTTGCACGAAAGGGCACACGTAGACGAACATTTCCATCTAATTTAAACCGTTTTTCCATAACAATTTATAATAGAAAATCGAGTTTTAAGTTTGCGAAAAAAAGTTCCGTTTACCGAAAAAATAGGTTCCTATAGAAGCGACATTTTCTAACCCGGGGCTAATTGTTGCCCATCACGAGAGAGGGTATGAGCCGAAGTCTGGGACCTCTAGCCCCCCGGGAAGTATTTTTAATCATTATTTGAAAATTTCAGATTTTGGTCAAAAAAGTTACAAAGTGCCAACTTTTCAGTTCGCTTCAGAGACTAAGTCCAAACGTGCACCTGGTTTTATTCTGGGTTACCAGGACAATTTTTGAAAAACGGTTTTAAATACTTATAGAGGGTATATGGACCTCCATACCCACCCTTAGAGCACCATCCTAATGGCCCAACTCAATGAGATACAGCAAGAGGGAATTATATAGCTTTTCAAAAAATCTTCAGAAAAATGACTATGTTTTTCTTCTCAGAAATTGCACTAAGTCCAAACGGGCACCTGGTTTTATTCTGGGTTACCAGGACCATTTTTTAAAAAGGTTTTAAATACTTTTAAAGGCCATCACCACCCCCAGGACACCTGTTTCAGCAGCCCACTGCTGTCCCATGTCAGTGGGATAAGTACATTTAAAAAGTCGCTTGATGGCGCCATAGATCAATTTATGGAGCTTTCAAATAAGGTCAAAATCATTCAGAATGGTTTTAAATACTTTTAAATGGTACACACATAACATATCTATCTATGTGAGATACATACTGAAGCCCCATGTCACTGGGATAAAGCATTTCTGATTTATGAGGGTTTTCATGTGTTTTTAGGTTACCAGGCCAAATCATGTGATGGTATTATTTTGAGGTCAAAATCATTCAGAATGGTTTTAAATACTTTTAAATGGTACACACATAACATATCTATCTATGTGAGATACATACTGAAGCCCCATGTCACTGGGATAAAGCATTTCTGATTTATGAGTGTTTTTATGTGTGTTTGGGCATTGGCCACAGCTGTGGGCCTTGTGTTATTTTGGGGTCAAAAGTCTTCAGAATGGTTTTAAATACTTTTAAATGGTACACACATAACATATCTATCTATGTGAGATACATACTGAAGCCCCATGTCACTGGGATAAAGCATTTCTGATTTATGAGGGTTTTCATGTGTTTTTAAGTTACCAGGCCAAATCATGTGATTGTATTATTTTGAGGTCAAAATCATTCAGAATGGTTTTAAATACTTTTAAATGGTACACACATAACATATCTATCTATGTGAGATACATACTGAAGCCCCATGTCACTGGGATAAAGCATTTCTGATTTATGAGTGTTTTTATGTGTGTTTGGGCATTGGCCAGATCTGTGGGCCTGGTATAATTGTGGGTTACTAGGCCAAAAAAAAAGGGGGACAGAGCAGCCAACCTCCAGAGAGGCTGACTGCTCTGCCCCCCTTAAGGACAGTGGAACTACGGACCTCCAGGCCTCTAGGCCTTCACTCACTATCCGGGGAACACCCATCTCTCCGGGCATGAGAGTAGAGCTTACTCCCTCAAACTACTATGCCCGGATAGGGAGCACCCCATAGGCGGTCCCATACCCCCCTCTCACACACCCCCCACCCGGGATGTTCCACAAGAGGGCGCCACTGGACATTTTAAACATCAATGTAAGTTAGTGACAGAGCTTTCTTGAAAAATGACTAAGTCCAAAAATTCTCAGAAATTGCACTATGTCCAGCTGTGGGCCTGGTATTATTTTGGGTTACCAGGTAGTGATAGCCTTCACCCACTCTCCGGGGAACACCCCTCTCTATGGGCATGACCTCCAGTGGGGGATACCCCCCACCACAAGCTCTTACACCATCCGAACCAGGGCACCCACCACCATCCGAACCAGGGCACCCACCACCATCCGAACCAGGGCACCCACCACCATCCGAACCAGGGCACCCACCACCATCCGAACCAGGGCACCCACCACCATCCGAACCAGGGCACCCACCACCATCCGAACCAGGGCACCCACCACCATCCGAACCAGGGCACCCACCACCATCCGAACCAGGGCACCCACCACCATCCGAACCAGGGCACCCACCACCATCCGAACCAGGGCACCCACCACCATCCGAACCAGGGCACCCACCACCATCCGAACCAGGGCACCATCCGAACCAGGGCACCCACTCTTAAGCACCCTTCCTCGGACACTAAAGCATATAGCCCCGCTGTTACGAACCGCGTGCACCTGGTGATCCAAAACGGCCTTCGTGCACCTGGTCACCCTGCAGCTTACCACTCAGAGACTAAGTCCACACCAGGATTACCAGGTGCTGGTGGTACTTTGCACCCGGGTACCCACCTTCTTTAGTCTGCTTGCCCACTCTCTCTCTGGGCCTCCGGACTCTGCCTCCTGGCCCTTCTCTGTGCACCTGGTAACCAGTTAGAAATAACGGGGGAGGTGGAGGAAGACGCCTTCTGTCCCAAAAAAGCTTGGTTCGAAGGCTACATACCCGCCGGAGATCCCTTACCCCTTGTTACTGGGGCCGACGAGCATCTTTCTGGGGAGATCGGCATGAATCGAGCCCAGCCTCATTTCACACCCTAGCCCGACCTACCCAGCCCTGCCCTTAGAACCAATCTTTACCCCGAAGTTACGGATCTGACTCATCAACTTTCCTTAACATGCATTGTTCTAACATGCCAGAGGATGTTGCCCTTGGAGACCTGCTGCGGATATGGGTACGGCCCGACGTGAGATTTACACCCTCTCTTACGGATTTTCAAGGGCCAGCAAGAGCTCACCGGACGCCGCCGGAACTGCAACTCTTTCCAGGGCTTGGGCCCCTCTCTCGGGTTTCCCGCCCAGCTTCCGTGCTCACCGCGGTGATCGGACAACCGATTTGCACGTCAGGACCGCCCAGGCATAGTTCATCATCTTTCGGGTCCTATCGCACACGCTCACGCTCCACCTCCCCGACAGAGCGGGCGAGACGGGCCGGTGGTGCGCCCAACCCCGTAGGGCCGGGATCCCACCTCAGCCAGCGCGCGCCGGCCCTCACTTTCATTGCGCCACGGGGTGTGTCGGAGAAAACACTCTGACTTGCGCGTGCGTTAGTCTCCTTGGTCCGTGTTTCAAGGGTTGGGAGTTGGGGAGGTTGCCCTCCTTTCCTCCGCCCTTCGCCAGAGCGAGAGGTCATAGTTCAAAGACAGGTAGGTTTAACTTTATGGGGGCCTCCGGGTGCTCCTCTGCCGCCGTCGCCGAAGCGCCGGTGGGGCCGGGGAGACATTAAACCCCCGCCTGCGCCGGGGCGCAGAGCGGTTGACTGGGTTCCCAGTGCCGCGCGAGGATACTGGGTGATACTCAAGCCGCTTAAAAATGTGAGACCATTTCGGGAAGTCCCGGTTCACCGGACACCCCCAGTCCCCCTCGGTAGCGGCCTACACACCCACCCATCGGTGCGTCATCTAGCCGTGCCTAACGGGGAAAGGGGATGGAGCCAGTCGGGCGCATCCCAGGCAAAAAGGAACTGCGGGGAACCGGGCTAGGACCAGTTCACCCGCGCCGAGGGAAGGGAGAGGCGGGAGGCGTGAGCCCCCTACCCTACCCGACCCACAGCAGAGTTTGGTTTGTGTCGGGAGTGGGTAATTTGCACCCCTGCTGCCTTCCTTGGATGTGGTAGCCATTTCTCAGGATCCCTCTCCGGAATCGAACCCATAACTGATTTAATGAGCCATTCGCAGTTTCACTGTACCGGCCGTGTGTACTTAGACTTGCATGGCTTAATCTTTGAGACAAGCATATGCTACTGGCAGGATCAACCAGGTAGCCACTCACAACATAGAGGTTGTACCCGGGCACACTAAGCGGAGAACAGCCAGGGACCACTCCTATCCCGTGAGGGGAGGAGGCCCTAGGTCAATCCACCGTGCGCCCAGCGGGAGGCCCTGAACTGCCCGTGGCCGGAGCCACAGGTGCCGGGGCACCGCTTAATCAGGTATCTTGTCTTAGCTGGAGGGTTAATTCGGAACGCCATCAACGTGGATAAAAGACAGGGTTTGAGAAATACATGTGTTTCTGGCGCCGGTACGGTATGGGTGAACGTCATCCGCAGGCATCGCTACCTGGGTAGTCCACTCCCCACCAATGTAGGGCCACTGAGACAGACGGGCCGGCTAGATCTCGCACGAACGGAGCGCGGCTGAAGCTTGACATTAAGACGGGGATAACCGTCTCCGACAGGGGCTCCCCCGATAGAGGCAATTCCACGTGGGGCGGGAGGAACCGTCCGTCTGAACACCGACCAATGGCCGGCCGACAGGGGCCCTCCCAGGTGGAAACAGATTGCAAATCGGTCAGAAGATGTAAAACAGGCTCGACAACAGAGGACAACCATGGATACGCAACGTGTTGGAAGCTAGGGACGGACACATTCATGGGACAAGAACCATGGTCATGGAGGACCCAAACCCACAAGGTGATAGCTGGGATAGACCACCTGTCCAGGACAGAGCTCAATATCCTCCCACCACCAAGCTGGGAAAATCGGATCAATACTTAGGACCAATCGGGCGCCGGAGGGATATGGTCCAAAGTACCCACGGTTCTGAGGGGCTTGTAACCCTCAAAAGTGTCCATAAAGCACTCCCTATTCGGCCTGAGTAGTAACGACCAATCAGGCGCAGAAGGGATATGAACCAAAGGAACCATGGTTATGAGGGACAAGCAACCCTCAAAAATGTCCATAAATCACTCCCTATTCGGCCAGAGTAGTAATCATCAATCGGTCGCCGAAGGGATAAGGACCGAACTACCATGGTTCCGAGGGGCTTGTAACCCTCAAAAGTGTCCATAAAGCTCTCCCTATTCGGCATGAGTAGTAATCATCAATCGGTCGCCGAAGGGATAAGGACCGAACTACCATGGTTCCGAGGGGCTTGTAACCCTCAAAAGTGTCCATAAAGCACTCCCTATTCGGCCAGAGTAGCAACCACCTATGGGTCGCCGACGGAATGTGGTTCTCCAGTTGTCAAAAACCAGGTTTCTCAAATCGCGCCGGTACCTGTCTGCCCCACACGGCCACGAGTGTGTAAAAATAACTCTCACTCACACAGTTTCAAGGCTATTCCCGATGTCACGGTAGGACACTTTAAACTTGAATAAATCGAAAAGTACAACTCCAATCAGGATGGGGGTTTTTTTGCACGAAAGGGCACACGTAGACGAACATTTCCATCTAATTTAAACCGTTTTTCCATAACAATTTATAATAGAAAATCGAGTTTTAAGTTTGCGAAAAAAAGTTCCGTTTACCGAAAAAATAGGTTCCTATGGAAGCGAAATTTTCTGACCCGGGGCTAATTGTTGCCCATCACGAGAGAGGGTATGAGCCAAAATTTGGGACCTCTAGCCCCTCAGGAAGTATTTTTAATCATTATTTGAAAATTTCAGATTTTGGTCAAAAAAGTTACAAAGTGCCAACTTTTCAGTTCGCTTCAGAGACTAAGTCCAAACGTGCACCTGGTTTTATTCTGGGTTACCAGGACAATTTTTGAAAAACGGTTTTAAATACTTATAGAGGGCATATGGACCTCCATACCCACCCTTAGAGCACCATCCTAAGGGCCCAACTCAATGAGATACAGCAAGAGGGAATTATATAGCTTTTCAAAAAATCTTCAGAAAAATGACTATGTTTTTCTTCTCAGAAATTGCACTAAGTCCAAACGGGCACCTGGTTTTATTCTGGGTTACCAGGACAATTTTTGAAAAACGGTTTTAAATACTTATAGAGGGCATATGGACCTCCATACCCACCCTTAGAGCACCATCCTAAGGGCCCAACTCAATGAGATACAGCAAGAGGGAATTATATAGCTTTTCAAAAAATCTTCAGAAAAATGACTATGTTTTTCTTCTCAGAAATTGCACTAAGTCCAAACGGGCACCTGGTTTTATTCTGGGTTACCAGGACCAATTTTTTAAAAAGGTTTTAAATACTTTTAAAGGCCATCACCACCCCCAGGACACATGTTTCAGCACCCCACTGCTGTCCCATGTCAGTGGGATAAGTACATTTAAAAAGTCGCTTGATGGCGCCATAGATCAATTTATGGAGGGGTGACATTTTTAAAGGGTATACAGACCTACATGCCCACTCTGAGACCACCATAGGGGGGTTAGGGAGACCCCATAGGGGGGACCCACACCCCCCACCAAGGTCACCTGGTAACCCAATACAATTCAATGACAGAGTCATACTTCTCTCTCATTGCACTAAGTCCAGCATGTGTACCTGGTGATTGAACTGGTTACCAAGGCTTACTCTCTCTACCCTGCCTGCCCACCTGCCTGCCCTCTATCTCGGCCTGTCTCTTCAGCTCAGTGCACCTGGTACCCCATAACACCCTGGTATTTCAGACCCTCAGGCCTCCATACATTCTCAACCGTGACCAAATGACACACAAAGACATGGGTGAATTTCAAATAAATGTTCTTTATTTATCAGTGAATCATGGGTTGATTTGTCCCTCAATTAGTGACCGCGCTCGGCTGGCGTTACGAGGCAAATCATGGTACCGGTAGTACCGTGCCTGCGTTTCCAGAGAATGACACATATGGTCAGCCACAGTTCCCCGGTCTGTAACCGAGCCTTGATTAAAGTTCAATGTAGCAACGCTTCGTCGAATTGTACCGAAGGTGACTTTACTTCCAATGCCAAACTCTGCAAATATCTGGCCCACATACTCACAGAGATTGCCGTACGGTTGACCGCAGGACGTGAAAAAGAAGAGTGTTGTGTCTGAGGTGATTCCACTCAGATTAGGCCTGATCTGATGGAATCGTTTAAGCCAAGTGTATTCCTGCTCAGATAGAACAACTCTGCACTCACCGAAGCTATAGTTCGTTTTGTGGCTTGAAATGCACATCTGATAACCCCCACTTTCCGGGGTTACTTCAGTAAATTCCCTCTCACTGAAGGTGGTGACTGGGGATCGTCGAGTGCCATTAAAGATGGCCAACCGGCTGGACATGAGAGCCGCAAACCTACGTCTATCAGCGCAGGTGGCTCGGACCTCCAGCCTACTGAGAACCGAAGGAATAGCTTGATTACTTAGCTCAACAAACCGGCTTAACTCCGCAGCGCTGAGCACCTCGTCCCTGCACCGTTTGCGGAATTTTGCCCTGTGTGTTGCCTGGCTCTGCCGCGAATCCCTGTCCATCTTTGCCAAGCAGAGTAACAACTTTCGAATTCCACTGGCTTTAGCCTGCAGACCTTTTGGCCGGAACTGAATAAGATAATTCAGGAAACTTCGAACATCAGCTCGGTACATTTTTAACGTGGATGGTGCCAAACAACGGTCTTCACATTCACCATACCACTCATACACACGTCTGTAGTTATCCAGAGAACACAGTCCTTCATCGGCCTTGCCCTCTGACATATAGCGGAGGAATTGTCGTACTCTGGATAGACTGGTGCGACTATTGTCAATTCGTTTAACTGAAGGGTTTTTACCAATAGCAAAGTGTTCATATTCAGTCAAAATTCCATTCCTCCAACCTTCAATTCTGGAGGACACACCGCCGCCTTCATCACTCTCGCTCTCCGTGGAAGTCACCATGACGCAGCCTTGCTCCCTCGGTTCCGAGCATGGTTCACCACCGATCTGACTGGTTGACTGCACCGGCGCAGTCGCCGCCGCCTGCTCACTCTCGTCCCACAGCTGCTGATCCACCACCGCGGACTGCTCACCCTTGTCTACCAGCTGCTGCTCCACGGACAACTCACTTTCAACACACTGGAAATACCCAGGGTTCTCCCAGGGCTCCAGCTGCGGTGCAACACCGTTGTTAGGCTGCATACACTGCCATGATTCGGGCTGCTGTCTCTCAGTTGAACGCCGGCTAGATTGCATAGCACGCTTCCATTCTGTAGTAGCAGGCTTAAGTGCATGGACAGACTTGAAATGTCGGTCTATCCGCACGATATTCCGCTTGGAACAAAGCCCACAATCACGTTTTAGTCTACTGTTCATAGCTTCTCTCTCCTGCGTGCGTGTATGTCTCTTTGTTTGCTCCACCAAACAACGACCTAACCCTAACTAGGGCTTAATGAGCCCCAGGTGTGGGCCAATATCAGACCAATTGGACTGATTGGAAATTTGACCATAAAGATCACCTCGTTGCCTCTTTGTTCGTCAAAGCCCAGTTGGCCATGGGGGTAGCGGCTGTGGCTTACGATCTGACGATCGGTGTTCGAGCCCCGCTGGGGATCACACCGTTTTTTTCCACCGAGAGCCTGGGAACCTAATGCCCTTTGACGGCCCTAATGCCCTTTGACGGCCCAAATGCCCTTTGACGGCCCAAATCCTTAGGGCATAATGCCAAGGCCAGACAGCCATGCCCTGGTACTTTCATAGGCTTCCAGGGCTATACACACTTGTCAATATGCCTGAAAAGAGGCACTCTGATACGGATTCAGAGATTAGTGTACTGCCCTTGAAGGCCCAAACCCATAGGCCCTAATGCCCTTTGACGGCCCAAATCCTTAGGGCATAATGCCAAGGCCAGACAGCCATGCCCTGGTACTTTCATAGGCTTCCAGGGCCTCTTTGTTCGTCAAAGCCCAGTTGGCCATGGGGGTAGCGGCTGTGGCTTACGATCTGACGATCGGTGTTCGAGCCCCGCTGGGGATCACACCGTTTTTTTCCACCGAGAGCCTGGGAACCTAAAGACCCAAGGCCCTAATGCCCTTTGACGGCCCAAATGCCCTTTGACGGCCCAAATCCTTTACTTTCATAGGCTTCCAGGGCTATACACACTTGTCAATATGCCTGAAAAGAGGCACTCTGATACGGATTCAGAGATTAGTGTACTGCCCTTGAAGGCCCAAACCCATAGGCCCTAATGCCCTTTGACGGCCCAAATCCTTAGGGCATAATGCCAAGGCCAGACAGCCATGCCCTGGTACTTTCATAGGCTTCCAGGGCTATACACACTTGTCAATATGCCTGAAAAGAGGCACTCTGATACGGATTCAGAGATTAGTGTACTGCCCTTGAAGGCCCAAACCCATAGGCCCTAATGCCCTTTGACGGCCCAAATCCTTAGGGCATAATGCCAAGGCCAGACAGCCATGCCCTGGTACTTTCATAGGCTTCCAGGGCCTCTTTGTTCGTCAAAGCCCAGTTGGCCATGGGGGTAGCGGCTGTGGCTTACGATCTGACGATCGGTGTTCGAGCCCCGCTGGGGATCACACCGTTTTTTTCCACCGAGAGCCTGGGAACCTAAAGACCCAAGGCCCTAATGCCCTTTGACGGCCCAAATGCCCTTTGACGGCCCAAATGCCCTTTGACGGCCCAAATGCCCTTTGACGGCCCAAATCCTTTACTTTCATAGGCTTCCAGGGCTATACACACTTGTCAATATGCCTGAAAAGAGGCACTCTGATACGGATTCAGAGATTAGTGTACTGCCCTTGAAGGCCCAAACCCATAGGCCCTAATGCCCTTTGACGGCCCAAATCCTTAGGGCATAATGCCAAGGCCAGACAGCCATGCCCTGGTACTTTCATAGGCTTCCAGGGCTATACACACTTGTCAATATGCCTGAAAAGAGGCACTCTGATACGGATTCAGAGATTAGTGTACTGCCCTTGAAGGCCCAAACCCATAGGCCCTAATGCCCTTTGACGGCCCAAATCCTTAGGGCATAATGCCAAGGCCAGACAGCCATGCCCTGGTACTTTCATAGGCTTCCAGGGCCTCTTTGTTCGTCAAAGCCCAGTTGGCCATGGGGGTAGCGGCTGTGGCTTACGATCTGACGATCGGTGTTCGAGCCCCGCTGGGGATCACACCGTTTTTTTCCACCGAGAGCCTGGGAACCTAAAGACCCAAGGCCCTAATGCCCTTTGACGGCCCAAATGCCCTTTGACGGCCCAAATGCCCTTTGACGGCCCAAATGCCCTTTGACGGCCCAAATCCTTTACTTTCATAGGCTTCCAGGGCTATACACACTTGTCAATATGCCTGAAAAGAGGCACTCTGATACGGATTCAGAGATTAGTGTACTGCCCTTGAAGGCCCAAACCCATAGGCCCTAATGCCCTTTGACGGCCCAAATCCTTAGGGCATAATGCCAAGGCCAGACAGCCATGCCCTGGTACTTTCATAGGCTTCCAGGGCTATACACACTTGTCAATATGCCTGAAAAGAGGCACTCTGATACGGATTCAGAGATTAGTGTACTGCCCTTGAAGGCCCAAACCCATAGGCCCTAATGCCCTTTGACGGCCCAAATCCTTAGGGCATAATGCCAAGGCCAGACAGCCATGCCCTGGTACTTTCATAGGCTTCCAGGGCCTCTTTGTTCGTCAAAGCCCAGTTGGCCATGGGGGTAGCGGCTGTGGCTTACGATCTGACGATCGGTGTTCGAGCCCCGCTGGGGATCACACCGTTTTTTTCCACCGAGAGCCTGGGAACCTAAAGACCCAAGGCCCTAATGCCCTTTGACGGCCCAAATGCCCTTTGACGGCCCAAATGCCCTTTGACGGCCCAAATGCCCTTTGACGGCCCAAATCCTTTACTTTCATAGGCTTCCAGGGCTATACACACTTGTCAATATGCCTGAAAAGAGGCACTCTGATACGGATTCAGAGATTAGTGTACTGCCCTTGAAGGCCCAAACCCATAGGCCCTAATGCCCTTTGACGGCCCAAATCCTTAGGGCATAATGCCAAGGCCAGACAGCCATGCCCTGGTACTTTCATAGGCTTCCAGGGCTATACACACTTGTCAATATGCCTGAAAAGAGGCACTCTGATACGGATTCAGAGATTAGTGTACTGCCCTTGAAGGCCCAAACCCATAGGCCCTAATGCCCTTTGACGGCCCAAATCCTTAGGGCAGGCGCGGAAGGGATATGGTCCAAAGTACCCACGGTTCTGAGGGGCTTGTAACCCTCAAAAGTGTCCATAAAGCTCTCCCTATTCGGCATGAGTAGTAATCATCAATCGGGTCGCCGAAGGGATAAGGACCGAACTACCATGGTTCCGAGGGGCTTGTAACCCTCAAAAGTGTCCATAAAGCTCTCCCTATTCGGCATGAGTAGTAATCATCAATCGGTCGCCGAAGGGATAAGGACCGAACTACCATGGTTCCGAGGGGCTTGTAACCCTCAAAAGTGTCCATAAAGCACTCCCTATTCGGCCAGAGTAGCAACCACCTATGGGTCGCCGACGGAATGTGGTTCTCCAGTTGTCAAAAACCAGGTTTCTCAAATCGCGCCGGTACCTGTCTGCCCCACACGGCCACGAGTGTGTAAAAATAACTCTCACTCACACAGTTTCAAGGCTATTCCCGATGTCACGGTAGGACACTTTAAACTTGAATAAATCGAAAAGTACAACTCCAATCAGGATGGGGGTTTTTTTGCACGAAAGGGCACACGTAGACGAACATTTCCATCTAATTTAAACCGTTTTTCCATAACAATTTATAATAGAAAATCGAGTTTTAAGTTTGCGAAAAAAAGTTCCGTTTACCGAAAAAATAGGTTCCTATAGAAGCGACATTTTCTAACCCGGGGCTAATTGTTGCCCATCACGAGAGAGGGTATGAGCCGAAGTCTGGGACCTCTAGCCCCCCGGGAAGTATTTTTAATCATTATTTGAAAATTTCAGATTTTGGTCAAAAAAGTTACAAAGTGCCAACTTTTCAGTTCGCTTCAGAGACTAAGTCCAAACGTGCACCTGGTTTTATTCTGGGTTACCAGGACAATTTTTGAAAAACGGTTTTAAATACTTATAGAGGGTATATGGACCTCCATACCCACCCTTAGAGCACCATCCTAATGGCCCAACTCAATGAGATACAGCAAGAGGGAATTATATAGCTTTTCAAAAAATCTTCAGAAAAATGACTATGTTTTTCTTCTCAGAAATTGCACTAAGTCCAAACGGGCACCTGGTTTTATTCTGGGTTACCAGGACCATTTTTTAAATAGGTTTTAAATACTTTTAAAGGCCATCACCACCCCCAGGACACCTGTTTCAGCAGCCCACTGCTGTCCCATGTCAGTGGGATAAGTACATTTAAAAAGTCGCTTGATGGCGCCATAGATCAATTTATGGAGCTTTCAAATAAGGTCAAAATCATTCAGAATGGTTTTAAATACTTTTAAATGGTACACACATAACATATCTATCTATGTGAGATACATACTGAAGCCCCATGTCACTGGGATAAAGCATTTCTGATTTATGAGGGTTTTCATGTGTTTTTAGGTTACCAGGCCAAATCATGTGATGGTATTATTTTGAGGTCAAAATCATTCAGAATGGTTTTAAATACTTTTAAATGGTACACACATAACATATCTATCTATGTGAGATACATACTGAAGCCCCATGTCACTGGGATAAAGCATTTCTGATTTATGAGTGTTTTTATGTGTGTTTGGGCATTGGCCACAGCTGTGGGCCTTGTGTTATTTTGGGGTCAAAAGTCTTCAGAATGGTTTTAAATACTTTTAAATGGTACACACATAACATATCTATCTATGTGAGATACATACTGAAGCCCCATGTCACTGGGATAAAGCATTTCTGATTTATGAGGGTTTTCATGTGTTTTTAAGTTACCAGGCCAAATCATGTGATTGTATTATTTTGAGGTCAAAATCATTCAGAATGGTTTTAAATACTTTTAAATGGTACACACATAACATATCTATCTATGTGAGATACATACTGAAGCCCCATGTCACTGGGATAAAGCATTTCTGATTTATGAGTGTTTTTATGTGTGTTTGGGCATTGGCCAGATCTGTGGGCCTGGTATAATTGTGGGTTACTAGGCCAAAAAAAAAGGGGGACAGAGCAGCCAACCTCCAGAGAGGCTGACTGCTCTGCCCCCCTTAAGGACAGTGGAACTACGGACCTCCAGGCCTCTAGGCCTTCACTCACTATCCGGGGAACACCCATCTCTCCGGGCATGAGAGTAGAGCTTACTCCCTCAAACTACTATGCCCGGATAGGGAGCACCCCATAGGCGGTCCCATACCCCCCTCTCACACACCCCCCACCCGGGATGTTCCACAAGAGGGCGCCACTGGACATTTTAAACATCAATGTAAGTTAGTGACAGAGCTTTCTTGAAAAATGACTAAGTCCAAAAATTCTCAGAAATTGCACTATGTCCAGCTGTGGGCCTGGTATTATTTTGGGTTACCAGGTAGTGATAGCCTTCACCCACTCTCCGGGGAACACCCCTCTCTATGGGCATGACCTCCAGTGGGGGATACCCCCCACCACAAGCTCTTACACCATCCGAACCAGGGCACCCACCACCATCCGAACCAGGGCACCCACCACCATCCGAACCAGGGCACCCACCACCATCCGAACCAGGGCACCCACCACCATCCGAACCAGGGCACCCACCACCATCCGAACCAGGGCACCCACCACCATCCGAACCAGGGCACCCACCACCATCCGAACCAGGGCACCCACCACCATCCGAACCAGGGCACCCACCACCATGCGAACCAGGGCACCCACCACCATCCGAACCAGGGCACCCACCACCATCCGAACCAGGGCACCCACCACCATCCGAACCAGGGCACCCACTCTTAAGCACCCTTCCTCGGACACTAAAGCATATAGCCCCGCTGTTACGAACCGCGTGCACCTGGTGATCCAAAACGGCCTTCGTGCACCTGGTCACCCTGCAGCTTACCACTCAGAGACTAAGTCCACACCAGGATTACCAGGTGCTGGTGGTACTTTGCACCCGGGTACCCACCTTCTTTAGTCTGCTTGCCCACTCTCTCTCTGGGCCTCCGGACTCTGCCTCCTGGCCCTTCTCTGTGCACCTGGTAACCAGTTAGAAATAACGGGGGAGGTGGAGGAAGACGCCTTCTGTCCCAAAAAAGCTTGGTTCGAAGGCTACATACCCGCCGGAGATCCCTTACCCCTTGTTACTGGGGCCGACGAGCATCTTTCTGGGGAGATCGGCATGAATCGAGCCCAGCCTCATTTCACACCCTAGCCCGACCTACCCAGCCCTGCCCTTAGAACCAATCTTTACCCCGAAGTTACGGATCTGACTCATCAACTTTCCTTAACATGCATTGTTCTAACATGCCAGAGGATGTTGCCCTTGGAGACCTGCTGCGGATATGGGTACGGCCCGACGTGAGATTTACACCCTCTCTTACGGATTTTCAAGGGCCAGCAAGAGCTCACCGGACGCCGCCGGAACTGCAACTCTTTCCAGGGCTTGGGCCCCTCTCTCGGGTTTCCCGCCCAGCTTCCGTGCTCACCGCGGTGATCGGACAACCGATTTGCACGTCAGGACCGCCCAGGCATAGTTCATCATCTTTCGGGTCCTATCGCACACGCTCACGCTCCACCTCCCCGACAGAGCGGGCGAGACGGGCCGGTGGTGCGCCCAACCCCGTAGGGCCGGGATCCCACCTCAGCCAGCGCGCGCCGGCCCTCACTTTCATTGCGCCACGGGGTGTGTCGGAGAAAACACTCTGACTTGCGCGTGCGTTAGTCTCCTTGGTCCGTGTTTCAAGGGTTGGGAGTTGGGGAGGTTGCCCTCCTTTCCTCCGCCCTTCGCCAGAGCGAGAGGTCATAGTTCAAAGACAGGTAGGTTTAACTTTATGGGGGCCTCCGGGTGCTCCTCTGCCGCCGTCGCCGAAGCGCCGGTGGGGCCGGGGAGACATTAAACCCCCGCCTGCGCCGGGGCGCAGAGCGGTTGACTGGGTTCCCAGTGCCGCGCGAGGATACTGGGTGATACTCAAGCCGCTTAAAAATGTGAGACCATTTCGGGAAGTCCCGGTTCACCGGACACCCCCAGTCCCCCTCGGTAGCGGCCTACACACCCACCCATCGGTGCGTCATCTAGCCGTGCCTAACGGGGAAAGGGGATGGAGCCAGTCGGGCGCATCCCAGGCAAAAAGGAACTGCGGGGAACCGGGCTAGGACCAGTTCACCCGCGCCGAGGGAAGGGAGAGGCGGGAGGCGTGAGCCCCCTACCCTACCCGACCCACAGCAGAGTTTGGTTTGTGTCGGGAGTGGGTAATTTGCACCCCTGCTGCCTTCCTTGGATGTGGTAGCCATTTCTCAGGATCCCTCTCCGGAATCGAACCCATAACTGATTTAATGAGCCATTCGCAGTTTCACTGTACCGGCCGTGTGTACTTAGACTTGCATGGCTTAATCTTTGAGACAAGCATATGCTACTGGCAGGATCAACCAGGTAGCCACTCACAACATAGAGGTTGTACCCGGGCACACTAAGCGGAGAACAGCCAGGGACCACTCCTATCCCGTGAGGGGAGGAGGCCCTAGGTCAATCCACCGTGCGCCCAGCGGGAGGCCCTGAACTGCCCGTGGCCGGAGCCACAGGTGCCGGGGCACCGCTTAATCAGGTATCTTGTCTTAGCTGGAGGGTTAATTCGGAACGCCATCAACGTGGATAAAAGACAGGGTTTGAGAAATACATGTGTTTCTGGCGCCGGTACGGTATGGGTGAACGTCATCCGCAGGCATCGCTACCTGGGTAGTCCACTCCCCACCAATGTAGGGCCACTGAGACAGACGGGCCGGCTAGATCTCGCACGAACGGAGCGCGGCTGAAGCTTGACATTAAGACGGGGATAACCGTCTCCGACAGGGGCTCCCCCGATAGAGGCAATTCCACGTGGGGCGGGAGGAACCGTCCGTCTGAACACCGACCAATGGCCGGCCGACAGGGGCCCTCCCAGGTGGAAACAGATTGCAAATCGGTCAGAAGATGTAAAACAGGCTCGACAACAGAGGACAACCATGGATACGCAACGTGTTGGAAGCTAGGGACGGACACATTCATGGGACAAGAACCATGGTCATGGAGGACCCAAACCCACAAGGTGATAGCTGGGATAGACCACCTGTCCAGGACAGAGCTCAATATCCTCCCACCACCAAGCTGGGAAAATCGGATCAATACTTAGGACCAATCGGGCGCCGGAGGGATATGGTCCAAAGTACCCACGGTTCTGAGGGGCTTGTAACCCTCAAAAGTGTCCATAAAGCACTCCCTATTCGGCCTGAGTAGTAACGACCAATCAGGCGCAGAAGGGATATGAACCAAAGGAACCATGGTTATGAGGGACAAGCAACCCTCAAAAATGTCCATAAATCACTCCCTATTCGGCCAGAGTAGTAATCATCAATCGGTCGCCGAAGGGATAAGGACCGAACTACCATGGTTCCGAGGGGCTTGTAACCCTCAAAAGTGTCCATAAAGCTCTCCCTATTCGGCATGAGTAGTAATCATCAATCGGTCGCCGAAGGGATAAGGACCGAACTACCATGGTTCCGAGGGGCTTGTAACCCTCAAAAGTGTCCATAAAGCACTCCCTATTCGGCCAGAGTAGCAACCACCTATGGGTCGCCGACGGAATGTGGTTCTCCAGTTGTCAAAAACCAGGTTTCTCAAATCGCGCCGGTACCTGTCTGCCCCACACGGCCACGAGTGTGTAAAAATAACTGTCACTCACACAGTTTCAAGGCTATTCCCGATGTCACGGTAGGACACTTTAAACTTGAATAAATCGAAAAGTACAACTCCAATCAGGATGGGGGTTTTTTTGCACGAAAGGGCACACGTAGACGAACATTTCCATCTAATTTAAACCGTTTTTCCATAACAATTTATAATAGAAAATCGAGTTTTAAGTTTGCGAAAAAAAGTTCCGTTTACCGAAAAAATAGGTTCCTATGGAAGCGAAATTTTCTGACCCGGGGCTAATTGTTGCCCATCACGAGAGAGGGTATGAGCCAAAATTTGGGACCTCTAGCCCCTCAGGAAGTATTTTTAATCATTATTTGAAAATTTCAGATTTTGGTCAAAAAAGTTACAAAGTGCCAACTTTTCAGTTCGCTTCAGAGACTAAGTCCAAACGTGCACCTGGTTTTATTCTGGGTTACCAGGACAATTTTTGAAAAACGGTTTTAAATACTTATAGAGGGCATATGGACCTCCATACCCACCCTTAGAGCACCATCCTAAGGGCCCAACTCAATGAGATACAGCAAGAGGGAATTATATAGCTTTTCAAAAAATCTTCAGAAAAATGACTATGTTTTTCTTCTCAGAAATTGCACTAAGTCCAAACGGGCACCTGGTTTTATTCTGGGTTACCAGGACAATTTTTGAAAAACGGTTTTAAATACTTATAGAGGGCATATGGACCTCCATACCCACCCTTAGAGCACCATCCTAAGGGCCCAACTCAATGAGATACAGCAAGAGGGAATTATATAGCTTTTCAAAAAATCTTCAGAAAAATGACTATGTTTTTCTTCTCAGAAATTGCACTAAGTCCAAACGGGCACCTGGTTTTATTCTGGGTTACCAGGACCAATTTTTTAAAAAGGTTTTAAATACTTTTAAAGGCCATCACCACCCCCAGGACACATGTTTCAGCACCCCACTGCTGTCCCATGTCAGTGGGATAAGTACATTTAAAAAGTCGCTTGATGGCGCCATAGATCAATTTATGGAGGGGTGACATTTTTAAAGGGTATACAGACCTACATGCCCACTCTGAGACCACCATAGGGGGGTTAGGGAGACCCCATAGGGGGGACCCACACCCCCCACCAAGGTCACCTGGTAACCCAATACAATTCAATGACAGAGTCATACTTCTCTCTCATTGCACTAAGTCCAGCATGTGTACCTGGTGATTGAACTGGTTACCAAGGCTTACTCTCTCTACCCTGCCTGCCCACCTGCCTGCCCTCTATCTCGGCCTGTCTCTTCAGCTCAGTGCACCTGGTACCCCATAACACCCTGGTATTTCAGACCCTCAGGCCTCCATACATTCTCAACCGTGACCAAATGACACACAAAGACATGGGTGAATTTCAAATAAATGTTCTTTATTTATCAGTGAATCATGGGTTGATTTGTCCCTCAATTAGTGACCGCGCTCGGCTGGCGTTACGAGGCAAATCATGGTACCGGTAGTACCGTGCCTGCGTTTCCAGAGAATGACACATATGGTCAGCCACAGTTCCCCGGTCTGTAACCGAGCCTTGATTAAAGTTCAATGTAGCAACGCTTCGTCGAATTGTACCGAAGGTGACTTTACTTCCAATGCCAAACTCTGCAAATATCTGGCCCACATACTCACAGAGATTGCCGTACGGTTGACCGCAGGACGTGAAAAAGAAGAGTGTTGTGTCTGAGGTGATTCCACTCAGATTAGGCCTGATCTGATGGAATCGTTTAAGCCAAGTGTATTCCTGCTCAGATAGAACAACTCTGCACTCACCGAAGCTATAGTTCGTTTTGTGGCTTGAAATGCACATCTGATAACCCCCACTTTCCGGGGTTACTTCAGTAAATTCCCTCTCACTGAAGGTGGTGACTGGGGATCGTCGAGTGCCATTAAAGATGGCCAACCGGCTGGACATGAGAGCCGCAAACCTACGTCTATCAGCGCAGGTGGCTCGGACCTCCAGCCTACTGAGAACCGAAGGAATAGCTTGATTACTTAGCTCAACAAACCGGCTTAACTCCGCAGCGCTGAGCACCTCGTCCCTGCACCGTTTGCGGAATTTTGCCCTGTGTGTTGCCTGGCTCTGCCGCGAATCCCTGTCCATCTTTGCCAAGCAGAGTAACAACTTTCGAATTCCACTGGCTTTAGCCTGCAGACCTTTTGGCCGGAACTGAATAAGATAATTCAGGAAACTTCGAACATCAGCTCGGTACATTTTTAACGTGGATGGTGCCAAACAACGGTCTTCACATTCACCATACCACTCATACACACGTCTGTAGTTATCCAGAGAACACAGTCCTTCATCGGCCTTGCCCTCTGACATATAGCGGAGGAATTGTCGTACTCTGGATAGACTGGTGCGACTATTGTCAATTCGTTTAACTGAAGGGTTTTTACCAATAGCAAAGTGTTCATATTCAGTCAAAATTCCATTCCTCCAACCTTCAATTCTGGAGGACACACCGCCGCCTTCATCACTCTCGCTCTCCGTGGAAGTCACCATGACGCAGCCTTGCTCCCTCGGTTCCGAGCATGGTTCACCACCGATCTGACTGGTTGACTGCACCGGCGCAGTCGCCGCCGCCTGCTCACTCTCGTCCCACAGCTGCTGATCCACCACCGCGGACTGCTCACCCTTGTCTACCAGCTGCTGCTCCACGGACAACTCACTTTCAACACACTGGAAATACCCAGGGTTCTCCCAGGGCTCCAGCTGCGGTGCAACACCGTTGTTAGGCTGCATACACTGCCATGATTCGGGCTGCTGTCTCTCAGTTGAACGCCGGCTAGATTGCATAGCACGCTTCCATTCTGTAGTAGCAGGCTTAAGTGCATGGACAGACTTGAAATGTCGGTCTATCCGCACGATATTCCGCTTGGAACAAAGCCCACAATCACGTTTTAGTCTACTGTTCATAGCTTCTCTCTCCTGCGTGCGTGTATGTCTCTTTGTTTGCTCCACCAAACAACGACCTAACCCTAACTAGGGCTTAATGAGCCCCAGGTGTGGGCCAATATCAGACCAATTGGACTGATTGGAAATTTGACCATAAAGATCACCTCGTTGCCTCTTTGTTCGTCAAAGCCCAGTTGGCCATGGGGGTAGCGGCTGTGGCTTACGATCTGACGATCGGTGTTCGAGCCCCGCTGGGGATCACACCGTTTTTTTCCACCGAGAGCCTGGGAACCTAAAGACCCAAGGCCCTAATGCCCTTTGACGGCCCTAATGCCCTTTGACGGCCCAAATGCCCTTTGACGGCCCAAATCCTTAGGGCATAATGCCAAGGCCAGACAGCCATGCCCTGGTACTTTCATAGGCTTCCAGGGCTATACACACTTGTCAATATGCCTGAAAAGAGGCACTCTGATACGGATTCAGAGATTAGTGTACTGCCCTTGAAGGCCCAAACCCATAGGCCCTAATGCCCTTTGACGGCCCAAATCCTTAGGGCATAATGCCAAGGCCAGACAGCCATGCCCTGGTACTTTCATAGGCTTCCAGGGCCTCTTTGTTCGTCAAAGCCCAGTTGGCCATGGGGGTAGCGGCTGTGGCTTATGATCTGACGATCGGTGTTCGAGCCCCGCTGGGGATCACACCGTTTTTTTCCACCGAGAGCCTGGGAACCTAAAGACCCAAGGCCCTAATGCCCTTTGACGGCCCAAATGCCCTTTGACGGCCCAAATCCTTTACTTTCATAGGCTTCCAGGGCTATACACACTTGTCAATATGCCTGAAAAGAGGCACTCTGATACGGATTCAGAGATTAGTGTACTGCCCTTGAAGGCCCAAACCCATAGGCCCTAATGCCCTTTGACGGCCCAAATCCTTAGGGCATAATGCCAAGGCCAGACAGCCATGCCCTGGTACTTTCATAGGCTTCCAGGGCTATACACACTTGTCAATATGCCTGAAAAGAGGCACTCTGATACGGATTCAGAGATTAGTGTACTGCCCTTGAAGGCCCAAACCCATAGGCCCTAATGCCCTTTGACGGCCCAAATCCTTAGGGCATAATGCCAAGGCCAGACAGCCATGCCCTGGTACTTTCATAGGCTTCCAGGGCTATACACACTTGTCAATATGCCTGAAAAGAGGCACTCTGATACGGATTCAGAGATTAGTGTACTGCCCTTGAAGGCCCAAACCCATAGGCCCTAATGCCCTTTGACGGCCCAAATCCTTAGGGCATAATGCCAAGGCCAGACAGCCATGCCCTGGTACTTTCATAGGCTTCCAGGGCTATACACACTTGTCAATATGCCTGAAAAGAGGCACTCTGATACGGATTCAGAGATTAGTGTACTGCCCTTGAAGGCCCAAACCCATAGGCCCTAATGCCCTTTGACGGCCCAAATCCTTAGGGCATAATGCCAAGGCCAGACAGCCATGCCCTGGTACTTTCATAGGCTTCCAGGGCTATACACACTTGTCAATATGCCTGAAAAGAGGCACTCTGATACGGATTCAGAGATTAGTGTACTGCCCTTGAAGGCCCAAACCCATGCCCTTTGACGGCCCAAATCCTTAGGGCAGGCGCGGAAGGGATATGGTCCAAAGTACCCACGGTTCTGAGGGGCTTGTAACCCTCAAAAGTGTCCATAAAGCTCTCCCTATTCGGCATGAGTAGTAATCATCAATCGGTCGCCGAAGGGATAAGGACCGAACTACCATGGTTCCGAGGGGCTTGTAACCCTCAAAAGTGTCCATAAAGCTCTCCCTATTCGGCATGAGTAGTAATCATCAATCGGTCGCCGAAGGGATAAGGACCGAACTACCATGGTTCCGAGGGGCTTGTAACCCTCAAAAGTGTCCATAAAGCTCTCCCTATTCGGCATGAGTAGTAATCATCAATCGGTCGCCGAAGGGATAAGGACCGAACTACCATGGTTCCGAGGGGCTTGTAACCCTCAAAAGTGTCCATAAAGCACTCCCTATTCGGCCAGAGTAGCAACCACCTATGGGTCGCCGACGGAATGTGGTTCTCCAGTTGTCAAAAACCAGGTTTCTCAAATCGCGCCGGTACCTGTCTGCCCCACACGGCCACGAGTGTGTAAAAATAACTCTCACTCACACAGTTTCAAGGCTATTCCCGATGTCACGGTAGGACACTTTAAACTTGAATAAATCGAAAAGTACAACTCCAATCAGGATGGGGGTTTTTTTGCACGAAAGGGCACACGTAGACGAACATTTCCATCTAATTTAAACCGTTTTTCCATAACAATTTATAATAGAAAATCGAGTTTTAAGTTTGCGAAAAAAAGTTCCGTTTACCGAAAAAATAGGTTCCTATAGAAGCGACATTTTCTAACCCGGGGCTAATTGTTGCCCATCACGAGAGAGGGTATGAGCCGAAGTCTGGGACCTCTAGCCCCCCGGGAAGTATTTTTAATCATTATTTGAAAATTTCAGATTTTGGTCAAAAAAGTTACAAAGTGCCAACTTTTCAGTTCGCTTCAGAGACTAAGTCCAAACGTGCACCTGGTTTTATTCTGGGTTACCAGGACAATTTTTGAAAAACGGTTTTAAATACTTATAGAGGGTATATGGACCTCCATACCCACCCTTAGAGCACCATCCTAATGGCCCAACTCAATGAGATACAGCAAGAGGGAATTATATAGCTTTTCAAAAAATCTTCAGAAAAATGACTATGTTTTTCTTCTCAGAAATTGCACTAAGTCCAAACGGGCACCTGGTTTTATTCTGGGTTACCAGGACCATTTTTTAAAAAGGTTTTAAATACTTTTAAAGGCCATCACCACCCCCAGGACACCTGTTTCAGCAGCCCACTGCTGTCCCATGTCAGTGGGATAAGTACATTTAAAAAGTCGCTTGATGGCGCCATAGATCAATTTATGGAGCTTTCAAATAAGGTCAAAATCATTCAGAATGGTTTTAAATACTTTTAAATGGTACACACATAACATATCTATCTATGTGAGATACATACTGAAGCCCCATGTCACTGGGATAAAGCATTTCTGATTTATGAGGGTTTTCATGTGTTTTTAGGTTACCAGGCCAAATCATGTGATGGTATTATTTTGAGGTCAAAATCATTCAGAATGGTTTTAAATACTTTTAAATGGTACACACATAACATATCTATCTATGTGAGATACATACTGAAGCCCCATGTCACTGGGATAAAGCATTTCTGATTTATGAGTGTTTTTATGTGTGTTTGGGCATTGGCCACAGCTGTGGGCCTTGTGTTATTTTGGGGTCAAAAGTCTTCAGAATGGTTTTAAATACTTTTAAATGGTACACACATAACATATCTATCTATGTGAGATACATACTGAAGCCCCATGTCACTGGGATAAAGCATTTCTGATTTATGAGGGTTTTCATGTGTTTTTAAGTTACCAGGCCAAATCATGTGATTGTATTATTTTGAGGTCAAAATCATTCAGAATGGTTTTAAATACTTTTAAATGGTACACACATAACATATCTATCTATGTGAGATACATACTGAAGCCCCATGTCACTGGGATAAAGCATTTCTGATTTATGAGTGTTTTTATGTGTGTTTGGGCATTGGCCAGATCTGTGGGCCTGGTATAATTGTGGGTTACTAGGCCAAAAAAAAAGGGGGACAGAGCAGCCAACCTCCAGAGAGGCTGACTGCTCTGCCCCCCTTAAGGACAGTGGAACTACGGACCTCCAGGCCTCTAGGCCTTCACTCACTATCCGGGGAACACCCATCTCTCCGGGCATGAGAGTAGAGCTTACTCCCTCAAACTACTATGCCCGGATAGGGAGCACCCCATAGGCGGTCCCATACCCCCCTCTCACACACCCCCCACCCGGGATGTTCCACAAGAGGGCGCCACTGGACATTTTAAACATCAATGTAAGTTAGTGACAGAGCTTTCTTGAAAAATGACTAAGTCCAAAAATTCTCAGAAATTGCACTATGTCCAGCTGTGGGCCTGGTATTATTTTGGGTTACCAGGTAGTGATAGCCTTCACCCACTCTCCGGGGAACACCCCTCTCTATGGGCATGACCTCCAGTGGGGGATACCCCCCACCACAAGCTCTTACACCATCCGAACCAGGGCACCCACCACCATCCGAACCAGGGCACCCACCACCATCCGAACCAGGGCACCCACCACCATCCGAACCAGGGCACCCACCACCATCCGAACCAGGGCACCCACCACCATCCGAACCAGGGCACCCACCACCATCCGAACCAGGGCACCCACCACCATCCGAACCAGGGCACCCACCACCATCCGAACCAGGGCACCCACCACCATCCGAACCAGGGCACCCACCACCATCCGAACCAGGGCACCCACCACCATCCGAACCAGGGCACCCACCACCATCCGAACCAGGGCACCCACCACCATCCGAACCAGGGCACCCACCACCATCCGAACCAGGGCACCCACCACCATCCGAACCAGGGCACCCACTCTTAAGCACCCTTCCTCGGACACTAAAGCATATAGCCCCGCTGTTACGAACCGCGTGCACCTGGTGATCCAAAACGGCCTTCGTGCACCTGGTCACCCTGCAGCTTACCACTCAGAGACTAAGTCCACACCAGGATTACCAGGTGCTGGTGGTACTTTGCACCCGGGTACCCACCTTCTTTAGTCTGCTTGCCCACTCTCTCTCTGGGCCTCCGGACTCTGCCTCCTGGCCCTTCTCTGTGCACCTGGTAACCAGTTAGAAATAACGGGGGAGGTGGAGGAAGACGCCTTCTGTCCCAAAAAAGCTTGGTTCGAAGGCTACATACCCGCCGGAGATCCCTTACCCCTTGTTACTGGGGCCGACGAGCATCTTTCTGGGGAGATCGGCATGAATCGAGCCCAGCCTCATTTCACACCCTAGCCCGACCTACCCAGCCCTGCCCTTAGAACCAATCTTTACCCCGAAGTTACGGATCTGACTCATCAACTTTCCTTAACATGCATTGTTCTAACATGCCAGAGGATGTTGCCCTTGGAGACCTGCTGCGGATATGGGTACGGCCCGACGTGAGATTTACACCCTCTCTTACGGATTTTCAAGGGCCAGCAAGAGCTCACCGGACGCCGCCGGAACTGCAACTCTTTCCAGGGCTTGGGCCCCTCTCTCGGGTTTCCCGCCCAGCTTCCGTGCTCACCGCGGTGATCGGACAACCGATTTGCACGTCAGGACCGCCCAGGCATAGTTCATCATCTTTCGGGTCCTATCGCACACGCTCACGCTCCACCTCCCCGACAGAGCGGACGAGACGGGCCGGTGGTGCGCCCAACCCCGTAGGGCCGGGATCCCACCTCAGCCAGCGCGCGCCGGCCCTCACTTTCATTGCGCCACGGGGTGTGTCGGAGAAAACACTCTGACTTGCGCGTGCGTTAGTCTCCTTGGTCCGTGTTTCAAGGGTTGGGAGTTGGGGAGGTTGCCCTCCTTTCCTCCGCCCTTCGCCAGAGCGAGAGGTCATAGTTCAAAGACAGGTAGGTTTAACTTTATGGGGGCCTCCGGGTGCTCCTCTGCCGCCGTCGCCGAAGCGCCGGTGGGGCCGGGGAGACATTAAACCCCCGCCTGCGCCGGGGCGCAGAGCGGTTGACTGGGTTCCCAGTGCCGCGCGAGGATACTGGGTGATACTCAAGCCGCTTAAAAATGTGAGACCATTTCGGGAAGTCCCGGTTCACCGGACACCCCCAGTCCCCCTCGGTAGCGGCCTACACACCCACCCATCGGTGCGTCATCTAGCCGTGCCTAACGGGGAAAGGGGATGGAGCCAGTCGGGCGCATCCCAGGCAAAAAGGAACTGCGGGGAACCGGGCTAGGACCAGTTCACCCGCGCCGAGGGAAGGGAGAGGCGGGAGGCGTGAGCCCCCTACCCTACCCGACCCACAGCAGAGTTTGGTTTGTGTCGGGAGTGGGTAATTTGCACCCCTGCTGCCTTCCTTGGATGTGGTAGCCATTTCTCAGGATCCCTCTCCGGAATCGAACCCATAACTGATTTAATGAGCCATTCGCAGTTTCACTGTACCGGCCGTGTGTACTTAGACTTGCATGGCTTAATCTTTGAGACAAGCATATGCTACTGGCAGGATCAACCAGGTAGCCACTCACAACATAGAGGTTGTACCCGGGCACACTAAGCGGAGAACAGCCAGGGACCACTCCTATCCCGTGAGGGGAGGAGGCCCTAGGTCAATCCACCGTGCGCCCAGCGGGAGGCCCTGAACTGCCCGTGGCCGGAGCCACAGGTGCCGGGGCACCGCTTAATCAGGTATCTTGTCTTAGCTGGAGGGTTAATTCGGAACGCCATCAACGTGGATAAAAGACAGGGTTTGAGAAATACATGTGTTTCTGGCGCCGGTACGGTATGGGTGAACGTCATCCGCAGGCATCGCTACCTGGGTAGTCCACTCCCCACCAATGTAGGGCCACTGAGACAGACGGGCCGGCTAGATCTCGCACGAACGGAGCGCGGCTGAAGCTTGACATTAAGACGGGGATAACCGTCTCCGACAGGGGCTCCCCCGATAGAGGCAATTCCACGTGGGGCGGGAGGAACCGTCCGTCTGAACACCGACCAATGGCCGGCCGACAGGGGCCCTCCCAGGTGGAAACAGATTGCAAATCGGTCAGAAGATGTAAAACAGGCTCGACAACAGAGGACAACCATGGATACGCAACGTGTTGGAAGCTAGGGACGGACACATTCATGGGACAAGAACCATGGTCATGGAGGACCCAAACCCACAAGGTGATAGCTGGGATAGACCACCTGTCCAGGACAGAGCTCAATATCCTCCCACCACCAAGCTGGGAAAATCGGATCAATACTTAGGACCAATCGGGCGCCGGAGGGATATGGTCCAAAGTACCCACGGTTCTGAGGGGCTTGTAACCCTCAAAAGTGTCCATAAAGCACTCCCTATTCGGCCTGAGTAGTAACGACCAATCAGGCGCAGAAGGGATATGAACCAAAGGAACCATGGTTATGAGAGACAAGCAACCCTCAAAAATGTCCATAAATCACTCCCTATTCGGCCAGAGTAGTAATCATCAATCGGTCGCCGAAGGGATAAGGACCGAACTACCATGGTTCCGAGGGGCTTGTAACCCTCAAAAGTGTCCATAAAGCTCTCCCTATTCGGCATGAGTAGTAATCATCAATCGGTCGCCGAAGGGATAAGGACCGAACTACCATGGTTACGAGGGGCTTGTAACCCTCAAAAGTGTCCATAAAGCACTCCCTATTCGGCCAGAGTAGCAACCACCTATGGGTCGCCGACGGAATGTGGTTCTCCAGTTGTCAAAAACCAGGTTTCTCAAATCGCGCCGGTACCTGTCTGCCCCACACGGCCACGAGTGTGTAAAAATAACTCTCACTCACACAGTTTCAAGGCTATTCCCGATGTCACGGTAGGACACTTTAAACTTGAATAAATCGAAAAGTACAACTCCAATCAGGATGGGGGTTTTTTTGCACGAAAGGGCACACGTAGACGAACATTTCCATCTAATTTAAACCGTTTTTCCATAACAATTTATAATAGAAAATCGAGTTTTAAGTTTGCGAAAAAAAGTTCCGTTTACCGAAAAAATAGGTTCCTATGGAAGCGAAATTTTCTAACCCGGGGCTAATTGTTGCCCATCACGAGAGAGGGTATGAGCCAAAATTTGGGACCTCTAGCCCCTCAGGAAGTATTTTTAATCATTATTTGAAAATTTCAGATTTTGGTCAAAAAAGTTACAAAGTGCCAACTTTTCAGTTCGCTTCAGAGACTAAGTCCAAACGTGCACCTGGTTTTATTCTGGGTTACCAGGACAATTTTTGAAAAACGGTTTTAAATACTTATAGAGGGCATATGGACCTCCATACCCACCCTTAGAGCACCATCCTAAGGGCCCAACTCAATGAGATACAGCAAGAGGGAATTATATAGCTTTTCAAAAAATCTTCAGAAAAATGACTATGTTTTTCTTCTCAGAAATTGCACTAAGTCCAAACGGGCACCTGGTTTTATTCTGGGTTACCAGGACAATTTTTGAAAAACGGTTTTAAATACTTATAGAGGGCATATGGACCTCCATACCCACCCTTAGAGCACCATCCTAAGGGCCCAACTCAATGAGATACAGCAAGAGGGAATTATATAGCTTTTCAAAAAATCTTCAGAAAAATGACTATGTTTTTCTTCTCAGAAATTGCACTAAGTCCAAACGGGCACCTGGTTTTATTCTGGGTTACCAGGACCAATTTTTTAAAAAGGTTTTAAATACTTTTAAAGGCCATCACCACCCCCAGGACACATGTTTCAGCACCCCACTGCTGTCCCATGTCAGTGGGATAAGTACATTTAAAAAGTCGCTTGATGGCGCCATAGATCAATTTATGGAGGGGTGACATTTTTAAAGGGTATACAGACCTACATGCCCACTCTGAGACCACCATAGGGGGGTTAGGGAGACCCCATAGGGGGGACCCACACCCCCCACCAAGGTCACCTGGTAACCCAATACAATTCAATGACAGAGTCATACTTCTCTCTCATTGCACTAAGTCCAGCATGTGTACCTGGTGATTGAACTGGTTACCAAGGCTTACTCTCTCTACCCTGCCTGCCCACCTACCTGCCCTCTATCTCGGCCTGTCTCTTCAGCTCAGTGCACCTGGTACCCCATAACACCCTGGTATTTCAGACCCTCAGGCCTCCATACATTCTCAACCGTGACCAAATGACACACAAAGACATGGGTGAATTTCAAATAAATGTTCTTTATTTATCAGTGAATCATGGGTTGATTTGTCCCTCAATTAGTGACCGCGCTCGGCTGGCGTTACGAGGCAAATCATGGTACCGGTAGTACCGTGCCTGCGTTTCCAGAGAATGACACATATGGTCAGCCACAGTTCCCCGGTCTGTAACCGAGCCTTGATTAAAGTTCAATGTAGCAACGCTTCGTCGAATTGTACCGAAGGTGACTTTACTTCCAATGCCAAACTCTGCAAATATCTGGCCCACATACTCACAGAGATTGCCGTACGGTTGACCGCAGGACGTGAAAAAGAAGAGTGTTGTGTCTGAGGTGATTCCACTCAGATTAGGCCTGATCTGATGGAATCGTTTAAGCCAAGTGTATTCCTGCTCAGATAGAACAACTCTGCACTCACCGAAGCTATAGTTCGTTTTGTGGCTTGAAATGCACATCTGATAACCCCCACTTTCCGGGGTTACTTCAGTAAATTCCCTCTCACTGAAGGTGGTGACTGGGGATCGTCGAGTGCCATTAAAGATGGCCAACCGGCTGGACATGAGAGCCGCAAACCTACGTCTATCAGCGCAGGTGGCTCGGACCTCCAGCCTACTGAGAACCGAAGGAATAGCTTGATTACTTAGCTCAACAAACCGGCTTAACTCCGCAGCGCTGAGCACCTCGTCCCTGCACCGTTTGCGGAATTTTGCCCTGTGTGTTGCCTGGCTCTGCCGCGAATCCCTGTCCATCTTTGCCAAGCAGAGTAACAACTTTCGAATTCCACTGGCTTTAGCCTGCAGACCTTTTGGCCGGAACTGAATAAGATAATTCAGGAAACTTCGAACATCAGCTCGGTACATTTTTAACGTGGATGGTGCCAAACAACGGTCTTCACATTCACCATACCACTCATACACACGTCTGTAGTTATCCAGAGAACACAGTCCTTCATCGGCCTTGCCCTCTGACATATAGCGGAGGAATTGTCGTACTCTGGATAGACTGGTGCGACTATTGTCAATTCGTTTAACTGAAGGGTTTTTACCAATAGCAAAGTGTTCATATTCAGTCAAAATTCCATTCCTCCAACCTTCAATTCTGGAGGACACACCGCCGCCTTCATCACTCTCGCTCTCCGTGGAAGTCACCATGACGCAGCCTTGCTCCCTCGGTTCCGAGCATGGTTCACCACCGATCTGACTGGTTGACTGCACCGGCGCAGTCGCCGCCGCCTGCTCACTCTCGTCCCACAGCTGCTGATCCACCACCGCGGACTGCTCACCCTTGTCTACCAGCTGCTGCTCCACGGACAACTCACTTTCAACACACTGGAAATACCCAGGGTTCTCCCAGGGCTCCAGCTGCGGTGCAACACCGTTGTTAGGCTGCATACACTGCCATGATTCGGGCTGCTGTCTCTCAGTTGAACGCCGGCTAGATTGCATAGCACGCTTCCATTCTGTAGTAGCAGGCTTAAGTGCATGGACAGACTTGAAATGTCGGTCTATCCGCACGATATTCCGCTTGGAACAAAGCCCACAATCACGTTTTAGTCTACTGTTCATAGCTTCTCTCTCCTGCGTGCGTGTATGTCTCTTTGTTTGCTCCACCAAACAACGACCTAACCCTAACTAGGGCTTAATGAGCCCCAGGTGTGGGCCAATATCAGACCAATTGGACTGATTGGAAATTTGACCATAAAGATCACCTCGTTGCCTCTTTGTTCGTCAAAGCCCAGTTGGCCATGGGGGTAGCGGCTGTGGCTTACGATCTGACGATCGGTGTTCGAGCCCCGCTGGGGATCACACCGTTTTTTTCCACCGAGAGCCTGGGAACCTAAAGACCCAAGGCCCTAATGCCCTTTGACGGCCCTAATGCCCTTTGACGGCCCAAATGCCCTTCGACGGCCCAAATGCCCTTTGACGGCCCAAATCCTTAGGGCATAATGCCAAGGCCAGACAGCCATGCCCTGGTACTTTCATAGGCTTCCAGGGCTATACACACTTGTCAATATGCCTGAAAAGAGGCACTCTGATACGGATTCAGAGATTAGTGTACTGCCCTTGAAGGCCCAAACCCATAGGCCCTAATGCCCTTTGACGGCCCAAATCCTTAGGGCATAATGCCAAGGCCAGACAGCCATGCCCTGGTACTTTCATAGGCTTCCAGGGCCTCTTTGTTCGTCAAAGCCCAGTTGGCCATGGGGGTAGCGGCTGTGGCTTATGATCTGACGATCGGTGTTCGAGCCCCGCTGGGGATCACACCGTTTTTTTCCACCGAGAGCCTGGGAACCTAAAGACCCAAGGCCCTAATGCCCTTTGACGGCCCAAATGCCCTTTGACGGCCCAAATCCTTTACTTTCATAGGCTTCCAGGGCTATACACACTTGTCAATATGCCTGAAAAGAGGCACTCTGATACGGATTCAGAGATTAGTGTACTGCCCTTGAAGGCCCAAACCCATAGGCCCTAATGCCCTTTGACGGCCCAAATCCTTAGGGCATAATGCCAAGGCCAGACAGCCATGCCCTGGTACTTTCATAGGCTTCCAGGGCTATACACACTTGTCAATATGCCTGAAAAGAGGCACTCTGATACGGATTCAGAGATTAGTGTACTGCCCTTGAAGGCCCAAACCCATGCCCTTTGACGGCCCAAATCCTTAGGGCAGGCGCGGAAGGGATATGGTCCAAAGTACCCACGGTTCTGAGGGGCTTGTAACCCTCAAAAGTGTCCATAAAGCTCTCCCTATTCGGCATGAGTAGTAATCATCAATCGGTCGCCGAAGGGATAAGGACCGAACTACCATGGTTCCGAGGGGCTTGTAACCCTCAAAAGTGTCCATAAAGCTCTCCCTATTCGGCATGAGTAGTAATCATCAATCGGTCGCCGAAGGGATAAGGACCGAACTACCATGGTTCCGAGGGGCTTGTAACCCTCAAAAGTGTCCATAAAGCTCTCCCTATTCGGCATGAGTAGTAATCATCAATCGGTCGCCGAAGGGATAAGGACCGAACTACCATGGTTCCGAGGGGCTTGTAACCCTCAAAAGTGTCCATAAAGCACTCCCTATTCGGCCAGAGTAGCAACCACCTATGGGTCGCCGACGGAATGTGGTTCTCCAGTTGTCAAAAACCAGGTTTCTCAAATCGCGCCGGTACCTGTCTGCCCCACACGGCCACGAGTGTGTAAAAATAACTCTCACTCACACAGTTTCAAGGCTATTCCCGATGTCACGGTAGGACACTTTAAACTTGAATAAATCGAAAAGTACAACTCCAATCAGGATGGGGGTTTTTTTGCACGAAAGGGCACACGTAGACGAACATTTCCATCTAATTTAAACCGTTTTTCCATAACAATTTATAATAGAAAATCGAGTTTTAAGTTTGCGAAAAAAAGTTCCGTTTACCGAAAAAATAGGTTCCTATAGAAGCGACATTTTCTAACCCGGGGCTAATTGTTGCCCATCACGAGAGAGGGTATGAGCCGAAGTCTGGGACCTCTAGCCCCCCGGGAAGTATTTTTAATCATTATTTGAAAATTTCAGATTTTGGTCAAAAAAGTTACAAAGTGCCAACTTTTCAGTTCGCTTCAGAGACTAAGTCCAAACGTGCACCTGGTTTTATTCTGGGTTACCAGGACAATTTTTGAAAAACGGTTTTAAATACTTATAGAGGGTATATGGACCTCCATACCCACCCTTAGAGCACCATCCTAATGGCCCAACTCAATGAGATACAGCAAGAGGGAATTATATAGCTTTTCAAAAAATCTTCAGAAAAATGACTATGTTTTTCTTCTCAGAAATTGCACTAAGTCCAAACGGGCACCTGGTTTTATTCTGGGTTACCAGGACCATTTTTTAAAAAGGTTTTAAATACTTTTAAAGGCCATCACCACCCCCAGGACACCTGTTTCAGCAGCCCACTGCTGTCCCATGTCAGTGGGATAAGTACATTTAAAAAGTCGCTTGATGGCGCCATAGATCAATTTATGGAGCTTTCAAATAAGGTCAAAATCATTCAGAATGGTTTTAAATACTTTTAAATGGTACACACATAACATATCTATCTATGTGAGATACATACTGAAGCCCCATGTCACTGGGATAAAGCATTTCTGATTTATGAGGGTTTTCATGTGTTTTTAGGTTACCAGGCCAAATCATGTGATGGTATTATTTTGAGGTCAAAATCATTCAGAATGGTTTTAAATACTTTTAAATGGTACACACATAACATATCTATCTATGTGAGATACATACTGAAGCCCCATGTCACTGGGATAAAGCATTTCTGATTTATGAGTGTTTTTATGTGTGTTTGGGCATTGGCCACAGCTGTGGGCCTTGTGTTATTTTGGGGTCAAAAGTCTTCAGAATGGTTTTAAATACTTTTAAATGGTACACACATAACATATCTATCTATGTGAGATACATACTGAAGCCCCATGTCACTGGGATAAAGCATTTCTGATTTATGAGGGTTTTCATGTGTTTTTAAGTTACCAGGCCAAATCATGTGATTGTATTATTTTGAGGTCAAAATCATTCAGAATGGTTTTAAATACTTTTAAATGGTACACACATAACATATCTATCTATGTGAGATACATACTGAAGCCCCATGTCACTGGGATAAAGCATTTCTGATTTATGAGTGTTTTTATGTGTGTTTGGGCATTGGCCAGATCTGTGGGCCTGGTATAATTGTGGGTTACTAGGCCAAAAAAAAAGGGGGACAGAGCAGCCAACCTCCAGAGAGGCTGACTGCTCTGCCCCCCTTAAGGACAGTGGAACTACGGACCTCCAGGCCTCTAGGCCTTCACTCACTATCCGGGGAACACCCATCTCTCCGGGCATGAGAGTAGAGCTTACTCCCTCAAACTACTATGCCCGGATAGGGAGCACCCCATAGGCGGTCCCATACCCCCCTCTCACACACCCCCCACCCGGGATGTTCCACAAGAGGGCGCCACTGGACATTTTAAACATCAATGTAAGTTAGTGACAGAGCTTTCTTGAAAAATGACTAAGTCCAAAAATTCTCAGAAATTGCACTATGTCCAGCTGTGGGCCTGGTATTATTTTGGGTTACCAGGTAGTGATAGCCTTCACCCACTCTCCGGGGAACACCCCTCTCTATGGGCATGACCTCCAGTGGGGGATACCCCCCACCACAAGCTCTTACACCATCCGAACCAGGGCACCCACCACCATCCGAACCAGGGCACCCACCACCATCCGAACCAGGGCACCCACCACCATCCGAACCAGGGCACCCACCACCATCCGAACCAGGGCACCCACCACCATCCGAACCAGGGCACCCACCACCATCCGAACCAGGGCACCCACCACCATCCGAACCAGGGCACCCACCACCATCCGAACCAGGGCACCCACCACCATCCGAACCAGGGCACCCACCACCATCCGAACCAGGGCACCCACTCTTAAGCACCCTTCCTCGGACACTAAAGCATATAGCCCCGCTGTTACGAACCGCGTGCACCTGGTGATCCAAAACGGCCTTCGTGCACCTGGTCACCCTGCAGCTTACCACTCAGAGACTAAGTCCACACCAGGATTACCAGGTGCTGGTGGTACTTTGCACCCGGGTACCCACCTTCTTTAGTCTGCTTGCCCACTCTCTCTCTGGGCCTCCGGACTCTGCCTCCTGGCCCTTCTCTGTGCACCTGGTAACCAGTTAGAAATAACGGGGGAGGTGGAGGAAGACGCCTTCTGTCCCAAAAAAGCTTGGTTCGAAGGCTACATACCCGCCGGAGATCCCTTACCCCTTGTTACTGGGGCCGACGAGCATCTTTCTGGGGAGATCGGCATGAATCGAGCCCAGCCTCATTTCACACCCTAGCCCGACCTACCCAGCCCTGCCCTTAGAACCAATCTTTACCCCGAAGTTACGGATCTGACTCATCAACTTTCCTTAACATGCATTGTTCTAACATGCCAGAGGATGTTGCCCTTGGAGACCTGCTGCGGATATGGGTACGGCCCGACGTGAGATTTACACCCTCTCTTACGGATTTTCAAGGGCCAGCAAGAGCTCACCGGACGCCGCCGGAACTGCAACTCTTTCCAGGGCTTGGGCCCCTCTCTCGGGTTTCCCGCCCAGCTTCCGTGCTCACCGCGGTGATCGGACAACCGATTTGCACGTCAGGACCGCCCAGGCATAGTTCATCATCTTTCGGGTCCTATCGCACACGCTCACGCTCCACCTCCCCGACAGAGCGGACGAGACGGGCCGGTGGTGCGCCCAACCCCGTAGGGCCGGGATCCCACCTCAGCCAGCGCGCGCCGGCCCTCACTTTCATTGCGCCACGGGGTGTGTCGGAGAAAACACTCTGACTTGCGCGTGCGTTAGTCTCCTTGGTCCGTGTTTCAAGGGTTGGGAGTTGGGGAGGTTGCCCTCCTTTCCTCCGCCCTTCGCCAGAGCGAGAGGTCATAGTTCAAAGACAGGTAGGTTTAACTTTATGGGGGCCTCCGGGTGCTCCTCTGCCGCCGTCGCCGAAGCGCCGGTGGGGCCGGGGAGACATTAAACCCCCGCCTGCGCCGGGGCGCAGAGCGGTTGACTGGGTTCCCAGTGCCGCGCGAGGATACTGGGTGATACTCAAGCCGCTTAAAAATGTGAGACCATTTCGGGAAGTCCCGGTTCACCGGACACCCCCAGTCCCCCTCGGTAGCGGCCTACACACCCACCCATCGGTGCGTCATCTAGCCGTGCCTAACGGGGAAAGGGGATGGAGCCAGTCGGGCGCATCCCAGGCAAAAAGGAACTGCGGGGAACCGGGCTAGGACCAGTTCACCCGCGCCGAGGGAAGGGAGAGGCGGGAGGCGTGAGCCCCCTACCCTACCCGACCCACAGCAGAGTTTGGTTTGTGTCGGGAGTGGGTAATTTGCACCCCTGCTGCCTTCCTTGGATGTGGTAGCCATTTCTCAGGATCCCTCTCCGGAATCGAACCCATAACTGATTTAATGAGCCATTCGCAGTTTCACTGTACCGGCCGTGTGTACTTAGACTTGCATGGCTTAATCTTTGAGACAAGCATATGCTACTGGCAGGATCAACCAGGTAGCCACTCACAACATAGAGGTTGTACCCGGGCACACTAAGCGGAGAACAGCCAGGGACCACTCCTATCCCGTGAGGGGAGGAGGCCCTAGGTCAATCCACCGTGCGCCCAGCGGGAGGCCCTGAACTGCCCGTGGCCGGAGCCACAGGTGCCGGGGCACCGCTTAATCAGGTATCTTGTCTTAGCTGGAGGGTTAATTCGGAACGCCATCAACGTGGATAAAAGACAGGGTTTGAGAAATACATGTGTTTCTGGCGCCGGTACGGTATGGGTGAACGTCATCCGCAGGCATCGCTACCTGGGTAGTCCACTCCCCACCAATGTAGGGCCACTGAGACAGACGGGCCGGCTAGATCTCGCACGAACGGAGCGCGGCTGAAGCTTGACATTAAGACGGGGATAACCGTCTCCGACAGGGGCTCCCCCGATAGAGGCAATTCCACGTGGGGCGGGAGGAACCGTCCGTCTGAACACCGACCAATGGCCGGCCGACAGGGGCCCTCCCAGGTGGAAACAGATTGCAAATCGGTCAGAAGATGTAAAACAGGCTCGACAACAGAGGACAACCATGGATACGCAACGTGTTGGAAGCTAGGGACGGACACATTCATGGGACAAGAACCATGGTCATGGAGGACCCAAACCCACAAGGTGATAGCTGGGATAGACCACCTGTCCAGGACAGAGCTCAATATCCTCCCACCACCAAGCTGGGAAAATCGGATCAATACTTAGGACCAATCGGGCGCCGGAGGGATATGGTCCAAAGTACCCACGGTTCTGAGGGGCTTGTAACCCTCAAAAGTGTCCATAAAGCACTCCCTATTCGGCCTGAGTAGTAACGACCAATCAGGCGCAGAAGGGATATGAACCAAAGGAACCATGGTTATGAGAGACAAGCAACCCTCAAAAATGTCCATAAATCACTCCCTATTCGGCCAGAGTAGTAATCATCAATCGGTCGCCGAAGGGATAAGGACCGAACTACCATGGTTCCGAGGGGCTTGTAACCCTCAAAAGTGTCCATAAAGCTCTCCCTATTCGGCATGAGTAGTAATCATCAATCGGTCGCCGAAGGGATAAGGACCGAACTACCATGGTTACGAGGGGCTTGTAACCCTCAAAAGTGTCCATAAAGCACTCCCTATTCGGCCAGAGTAGCAACCACCTATGGGTCGCCGACGGAATGTGGTTCTCCAGTTGTCAAAAACCAGGTTTCTCAAATCGCGCCGGTACCTGTCTGCCCCACACGGCCACGAGTGTGTAAAAATAACTCTCACTCACACAGTTTCAAGGCTATTCCCGATGTCACGGTAGGACACTTTAAACTTGAATAAATCGAAAAGTACAACTCCAATCAGGATGGGGGTTTTTTTGCACGAAAGGGCACACGTAGACGAACATTTCCATCTAATTTAAACCGTTTTTCCATAACAATTTATAATAGAAAATCGAGTTTTAAGTTTGCGAAAAAAAGTTCCGTTTACCGAAAAAATAGGTTCCTATGGAAGCGAAATTTTCTAACCCGGGGCTAATTGTTGCCCATCACGAGAGAGGGTATGAGCCAAAATTTGGGACCTCTAGCCCCTCAGGAAGTATTTTTAATCATTATTTGAAAATTTCAGATTTTGGTCAAAAAAGTTACAAAGTGCCAACTTTTCAGTTCGCTTCAGAGACTAAGTCCAAACGTGCACCTGGTTTTATTCTGGGTTACCAGGACAATTTTTGAAAAACGGTTTTAAATACTTATAGAGGGCATATGGACCTCCATACCCACCCTTAGAGCACCATCCTAAGGGCCCAACTCAATGAGATACAGCAAGAGGGAATTATATAGCTTTTCAAAAAATCTTCAGAAAAATGACTATGTTTTTCTTCTCAGAAATTGCACTAAGTCCAAACGGGCACCTGGTTTTATTCTGGGTTACCAGGACAATTTTTGAAAAACGGTTTTAAATACTTATAGAGGGCATATGGACCTCCATACCCACCCTTAGAGCACCATCCTAAGGGCCCAACTCAATGAGATACAGCAAGAGATAGAACAACTCTGCACTCACCGAAGCTATAGTTCGTTTTGTGGCTTGAAATGCACATCTGATAACCCCCACTTTCCGGGGTTACTTCAGTAAATTCCCTCTCACTGAAGGTGGTGACTGGGGATCGTCGAGTGCCATTAAAGATGGCCAACCGGCTGGACATGAGAGCCGCAAACCTACGTCTATCAGCGCAGGTGGCTCGGACCTCCAGCCTACTGAGAACCGAAGGAATAGCTTGATTACTTAGCTCAACAAACCGGCTTAACTCCGCAGCGCTGAGCACCTCGTCCCTGCACCGTTTGCGGAATTTTGCCCTGTGTGTTGCCTGGCTCTGCCGCGAATCCCTGTCCATCTTTGCCAAGCAGAGTAACAACTTTCGAATTCCACTGGCTTTAGCCTGCAGACCTTTTGGCCGGAACTGAATAAGATAATTCAGGAAACTTCGAACATCAGCTCGGTACATTTTTAACGTGGATGGTGCCAAACAACGGTCTTCACATTCACCATACCACTCATACACACGTCTGTAGTTATCCAGAGAACACAGTCCTTCATCGGCCTTGCCCTCTGACATATAGCGGAGGAATTGTCGTACTCTGGATAGACTGGTGCGACTATTGTCAATTCGTTTAACTGAAGGGTTTTTACCAATAGCAAAGTGTTCATATTCAGTCAAAATTCCATTCCTCCAACCTTCAATTCTGGAGGACACACCGCCGCCTTCATCACTCTCGCTCTCCGTGGAAGTCACCATGACGCAGCCTTGCTCCCTCGGTTCCGAGCATGGTTCACCACCGATCTGACTGGTTGACTGCACCGGCGCAGTCGCCGCCGCCTGCTCACTCTCGTCCCACAGCTGCTGATCCACCACCGCGGACTGCTCACCCTTGTCTACCAGCTGCTGCTCCACGGACAACTCACTTTCAACACACTGGAAATACCCAGGGTTCTCCCAGGGCTCCAGCTGCGGTGCAACACCGTTGTTAGGCTGCATACACTGCCATGATTCGGGCTGCTGTCTCTCAGTTGAACGCCGGCTAGATTGCATAGCACGCTTCCATTCTGTAGTAGCAGGCTTAAGTGCATGGACAGACTTGAAATGTCGGTCTATCCGCACGATATTCCGCTTGGAACAAAGCCCACAATCACGTTTTAGTCTACTGTTCATAGCTTCTCTCTCCTGCGTGCGTGTATGTCTCTTTGTTTGCTCCACCAAACAACGACCTAACCCTAACTAGGGCTTAATGAGCCCCAGGTGTGGGCCAATATCAGACCAATTGGACTGATTGGAAATTTGACCATAAAGATCACCTCGTTGCCTCTTTGTTCGTCAAAGCCCAGTTGGCCATGGGGGTAGCGGCTGTGGCTTACGATCTGACGATCGGTGTTCGAGCCCCGCTGGGGATCACACCGTTTTTTTCCACCGAGAGCCTGGGAACCTAAAGACCCAAGGCCCTAATGCCCTTTGACGGCCCTAATGCCCTTTGACGGCCCAAATGCCCTTCGACGGCCCAAATGCCCTTTGACGGCCCAAATCCTTAGGGCATAATGCCAAGGCCAGACAGCCATGCCCTGGTACTTTCATAGGCTTCCAGGGCTATACACACTTGTCAATATGCCTGAAAAGAGGCACTCTGATACGGATTCAGAGATTAGTGTACTGCCCTTGAAGGCCCAAACCCATAGGCCCTAATGCCCTTTGACGGCCCAAATCCTTAGGGCATAATGCCAAGGCCAGACAGCCATGCCCTGGTACTTTCATAGGCTTCCAGGGCTATACACACTTGTCAATAGCCGAGGGGCTCTGTAACGGCCTCAGAGAAGTGTCGCACTAGAAGGCCCACTCCCTATTCGGCCAGACGTAGCAACCACCTATGGGTCGCCGACGGAATGTGGTTCGTCCAGTTGTCAAAAACGGCGAGGGGCTTGTCCCTCAAATCGCGCCGGTACCTGCTCTGCCCCACACGGCCACGAGTGTGTAAAAATCAACTCGGTCACTCACACAGTTTCAAGGCCTATCTCCCGATGGTCACGGTAGGACACTTGTAAACCTCTGAAGTGCCAAATCGAAAAGTACAACTCCAATCAGGATGGGGGTTTTTTTGCACGAAAGGGCACACGTAGACGAACATTTCCATCTAATTTAAACCGTTTTTCCATAACAATTTATAATAGAAAATCGAGTTTTAAGTTTGCGAAAAAAAGTTCCGTTTACCGAAAAAATAGGTTCCTATAGAAGCGACATTTTCTAACCCGGGGCTAATTGTTGCCCATCACGAGAGAGGGTATGAGCCGAAGTCTGGGACCTCTAGCCCCCCGGGAAGTATTTTTAATCATTATTTGAAAATTTCAGATTTTGGTCAAAAAAGTTACAAAGTGCCAACTTTTCAGTTCGCTTCAGAGACTAAGTCCAAACGTGCACCTGGTTTTATTCTGGGTTACCAGGACAATTTTTGAAAAACGGTTTTAAATACTTATAGAGGGTATATGGACCTCCATACCCACCCTTAGAGCACCATCCTAATGGCCCAACTCAATGAGATACAGCAAGAGGGAATTATATAGCTTTTCAAAAAATCTTCAGAAAAATGACTATGTTTTTCTTCTCAGAAATTGCACTAAGTCCAAACGGGCACCTGGTTTTATTCTGGGTTACCAGGACCAATTTTTTAAAAAGGTTTTAAATACTTTTAAAGGCCATCACCACCCCCAGGACACCTGTTTCAGCAGCCCACTGCTGTCCCATGTCAGTGGGATAAGTACATTTAAAAAGTCGCTTGATGGCGCCATAGATCAATTTATGGAGCTTTCAAATAAGGTCAAAATCATTCAGAATGGTTTTAAATACTTTTAAATGGTACACACATAACATATCTATCTATGTGAGATACATACTGAAGCCCCATGTCACTGGGATAAAGCATTTCTGATTTATGAGGGTTTTCATGTGTTTTTAGGTTACCAGGCCAAATCATGTGATGGTATTATTTTGAGGTCAAAATCATTCAGAATGGTTTTAAATACTTTTAAATGGTACACACATAACATATCTATCTATGTGAGATACATACTGAAGCCCCATGTCACTGGGATAAAGCATTTCTGATTTATGAGTGTTTTTATGTGTGTTTGGGCATTGGCCACAGCTGTGGGCCTTGTGTTATTTTGGGGTCAAAAGTCTTCAGAATGGTTTTAAATACTTTTAAATGGTACACACATAACATATCTATCTATGTGAGATACATACTGAAGCCCCATGTCACTGGGATAAAGCATTTCTGATTTATGAGGGTTTTCATGTGTTTTTAAGTTACCAGGCCAAATCATGTGATTGTATTATTTTGAGGTCAAAATCATTCAGAATGGTTTTAAATACTTTTAAATGGTACACACATAACATATCTATCTATGTGAGATACATACTGAAGCCCCATGTCACTGGGATAAAGCATTTCTGATTTATGAGTGTTTTTATGTGTGTTTGGGCATTGGCCAGATCTGTGGGCCTGGTATAATTGTGGGTTACTAGGCCAAAAAAAAAGGGGGACAGAGCAGCCAACCTCCAGAGAGGCTGACTGCTCTGCCCCCCTTAAGGACAGTGGAACTACGGACCTCCAGGCCTCTAGGCCTTCACTCACTATCCGGGGAACACCCATCTCTCCGGGCATGAGAGTAGAGCTTACTCCCTCAAACTACTATGCCCGGATAGGGAGCACCCCATAGGCGGTCCCATACCCCCCTCTCACACACCCCCCACCCGGGATGTTCCACAAGAGGGCGCCACTGGACATTTTAAACATCAATGTAAGTTAGTGACAGAGCTTTCTTGAAAAATGACTAAGTCCAAAAATTCTCAGAAATTGCACTATGTCCAGCTGTGGGCCTGGTATTATTTTGGGTTACCAGGTAGTGATAGCCTTCACCCACTCTCCGGGGAACACCCCTCTCTATGGGCATGACCTCCAGTGGGGGATACCCCCCACCACAAGCTCTTACACCATCCGAACCAGGGCACCCACCACCATCCGAACCAGGGCACCCACCACCATCCGAACCAGGGCACCCACCACCATCCGAACCAGGGCACCCACCACCATCCGAACCAGGGCACCCACCACCATCCGAACCAGGGCACCCACCACCATCCGAACCAGGGCACCCACCACCATCCGAACCAGGGCACCCACCACCATCCGAACCAGGGCACCCACCACCATCCGAACCAGGGCACCCACCACCATCCGAACCAGGGCACCCACCACCATCCGAACCAGGGCACCCACCACCATCCGAACCAGGGCACCCACCACCATCCGAACCAGGGCACCCACCACCATCCGAACCAGGGCACCCACCACCATCCGAACCAGGGCACCCACCACCATCCGAACCAGGGCACCCACCACCATCCGAACCAGGGCACCCACTCTTAAGCACCCTTCCTCGGACACTAAAGCATATAGCCCCGCTGTTACGAACCGCGTGCACCTGGTGATCCAAAACGGCCTTCGTGCACCTGGTCACCCTGCAGCTTACCACTCAGAGACTAAGTCCACACCAGGATTACCAGGTGCTGGTGGTACTTTGCACCCGGGTACCCACCTTCTTTAGTCTGCTTGCCCACTCTCTCTCTGGGCCTCCGGACTCTGCCTCCTGGCCCTTCTCTGTGCACCTGGTAACCAGTTAGAAATAACGGGGGAGGTGGAGGAAGACGCCTTCTGTCCCAAAAAAGCTTGGTTCGAAGGCTACATACCCGCCGGAGATCCCTTACCCCTTGTTACTGGGGCCGACGAGCATCTTTCTGGGGAGATCGGCATGAATCGAGCCCAGCCTCATTTCACACCCTAGCCCGACCTACCCAGCCCTGCCCTTAGAACCAATCTTTACCCCGAAGTTACGGATCTGACTCATCAACTTTCCTTAACATGCATTGTTCTAACATGCCAGAGGATGTTGCCCTTGGAGACCTGCTGCGGATATGGGTACGGCCCGACGTGAGATTTACACCCTCTCTTACGGATTTTCAAGGGCCAGCAAGAGCTCACCGGACGCCGCCGGAACTGCAACTCTTTCCAGGGCTTGGGCCCCTCTCTCGGGTTTCCCGCCCAGCTTCCGTGCTCACCGCGGTGATCGGACAACCGATTTGCACGTCAGGACCGCCCAGGCATAGTTCATCATCTTTCGGGTCCTATCGCACACGCTCACGCTCCACCTCCCCGACAGAGCGGACGAGACGGGCCGGTGGTGCGCCCAACCCCGTAGGGCCGGGATCCCACCTCAGCCAGCGCGCGCCGGCCCTCACTTTCATTGCGCCACGGGGTGTGTCGGAGAAAACACTCTGACTTGCGCGTGCGTTAGTCTCCTTGGTCCGTGTTTCAAGGGTTGGGAGTTGGGGAGGTTGCCCTCCTTTCCTCCGCCCTTCGCCAGAGCGAGAGGTCATAGTTCAAAGACAGGTAGGTTTAACTTTATGGGGGCCTCCGGGTGCTCCTCTGCCGCCGTCGCCGAAGCGCCGGTGGGGCCGGGGAGACATTAAACCCCCGCCTGCGCCGGGGCGCAGAGCGGTTGACTGGGTTCCCAGTGCCGCGCGAGGATACTGGGTGATACTCAAGCCGCTTAAAAATGTGAGACCATTTCGGGAAGTCCCGGTTCACCGGACACCCCCAGTCCCCCTCGGTAGCGGCCTACACACCCACCCATCGGTGCGTCATCTAGCCGTGCCTAACGGGGAAAGGGGATGGAGCCAGTCGGGCGCATCCCAGGCAAAAAGGAACTGCGGGGAACCGGGCTAGGACCAGTTCACCCGCGCCGAGGGAAGGGAGAGGCGGGAGGCGTGAGCCCCCTACCCTACCCGACCCACAGCAGAGTTTGGTTTGTGTCGGGAGTGGGTAATTTGCACCCCTGCTGCCTTCCTTGGATGTGGTAGCCATTTCTCAGGATCCCTCTCCGGAATCGAACCCATAACTGATTTAATGAGCCATTCGCAGTTTCACTGTACCGGCCGTGTGTACTTAGACTTGCATGGCTTAATCTTTGAGACAAGCATATGCTACTGGCAGGATCAACCAGGTAGCCACTCACAACATAGAGGTTGTACCCGGGCACACTAAGCGGAGAACAGCCAGGGACCACTCCTATCCCGTGAGGGGAGGAGGCCCTAGGTCAATCCACCGTGCGCCCAGCGGGAGGCCCTGAACTGCCCGTGGCCGGAGCCACAGGTGCCGGGGCACCGCTTAATCAGGTATCTTGTCTTAGCTGGAGGGTTAATTCGGAACGCCATCAACGTGGATAAAAGACAGGGTTTGAGAAATACATGTGTTTCTGGCGCCGGTACGGTATGGGTGAACGTCATCCGCAGGCATCGCTACCTGGGTAGTCCACTCCCCACCAATGTAGGGCCACTGAGACAGACGGGCCGGCTAGATCTCGCACGAACGGAGCGCGGCTGAAGCTTGACATTAAGACGGGGATAACCGTCTCCGACAGGGGCTCCCCCGATAGAGGCAATTCCACGTGGGGCGGGAGGAACCGTCCGTCTGAACACCGACCAATGGCCGGCCGACAGGGGCCCTCCCAGGTGGAAACAGATTGCAAATCGGTCAGAAGATGTAAAACAGGCTCGACAACAGAGGACAACCATGGATACGCAACGTGTTGGAAGCTAGGGACGGACACATTCATGGGACAAGAACCATGGTCATGGAGGACCCAAACCCACAAGGTGATAGCTGGGATAGACCACCTGTCCAGGACAGAGCTCAATATCCTCCCACCACCAAGCTGGGAAAATCGGATCAATACTTAGGACCAATCGGGCGCCGGAGGGATATGGTCCAAAGTACCCACGGTTCTGAGGGGCTTGTAACCCTCAAAAGTGTCCATAAAGCACTCCCTATTCGGCCTGAGTAGTAACGACCAATCAGGCGCAGAAGGGATATGAACCAAAGGAACCATGGTTATGAGAGACAAGCAACCCTCAAAAATGTCCATAAATCACTCCCTATTCGGCCAGAGTAGTAATCATCAATCGGTCGCCGAAGGGATAAGGACCGAACTACCATGGTTCCGAGGGGCTTGTAACCCTCAAAAGTGTCCATAAAGCTCTCCCTATTCGGCATGAGTAGTAATCATCAATCGGTCGCCGAAGGGATAAGGACCGAACTACCATGGTTCCGAGGGGCTTGTAACCCTCAAAAGTGTCCATAAAGCACTCCCTATTCGGCCAGAGTAGCAACCACCTATGGGTCGCCGACGGAATGTGGTTCTCCAGTTGTCAAAAACCAGGTTTCTCAAATCGCGCCGGTACCTGTCTGCCCCACACGGCCACGAGTGTGTAAAAATAACTCTCACTCACACAGTTTCAAGGCTATTCCCGATGTCACGGTAGGACACTTTAAACTTGAATAAATCGAAAAGTACAACTCCAATCAGGATGGGGGTTTTTTTGCACGAAAGGGCACACGTAGACGAACATTTCCATCTAATTTAAACCGTTTTTCCATAACAATTTATAATAGAAAATCGAGTTTTAAGTTTGCGAAAAAAAGTTCCGTTTACCGAAAAAATAGGTTCCTATAGAAGCGACATTTTCTAACCCGGGGCTAATTGTTGCCCATCACGAGAGAGGGTATGAGCCGAAGTCTGGGACCTCTAGCCCCCCGGGAAGTATTTTTAATCATTATTTGAAAATTTCAGATTTTGGTCAAAAAAGTTACAAAGTGCCAACTTTTCAGTTCGCTTCAGAGACTAAGTCCAAACGTGCACCTGGTTTTATTCTGGGTTACCAGGACAATTTTTGAAAAACGGTTTTAAATACTTATAGAGGGTATATGGACCTCCATACCCACCCTTAGAGCACCATCCTAATGGCCCAACTCAATGAGATACAGCAAGAGGGAATTATATAGCTTTTCAAAAAATCTTCAGAAAAATGACTATGTTTTTCTTCTCAGAAATTGCACTAAGTCCAAACGGGCACCTGGTTTTATTCTGGGTTACCAGGACCATTTTTTAAAAAGGTTTTAAATACTTTTAAAGGCCATCACCACCCCCAGGACACCTGTTTCAGCAGCCCACTGCTGTCCCATGTCAGTGGGATAAGTACATTTAAAAAGTCGCTTGATGGCGCCATAGATCAATTTATGGAGCTTTCAAATAAGGTCAAAATCATTCAGAATGGTTTTAAATACTTTTAAATGGTACACACATAACATATCTATCTATGTGAGATACATACTGAAGCCCCATGTCACTGGGATAAAGCATTTCTGATTTATGAGGGTTTTCATGTGTTTTTAGGTTACCAGGCCAAATCATGTGATGGTATTATTTTGAGGTCAAAATCATTCAGAATGGTTTTAAATACTTTTAAATGGTACACACATAACATATCTATCTATGTGAGATACATACTGAAGCCCCATGTCACTGGGATAAAGCATTTCTGATTTATGAGTGTTTTTATGTGTGTTTGGGCATTGGCCACAGCTGTGGGCCTTGTGTTATTTTGGGGTCAAAAGTCTTCAGAATGGTTTTAAATACTTTTAAATGGTACACACATAACATATCTATCTATGTGAGATACATACTGAAGCCCCATGTCACTGGGATAAAGCATTTCTGATTTATGAGGGTTTTCATGTGTTTTTAAGTTACCAGGCCAAATCATGTGATTGTATTATTTTGAGGTCAAAATCATTCAGAATGGTTTTAAATACTTTTAAATGGTACACACATAACATATCTATCTATGTGAGATACATACTGAAGCCCCATGTCACTGGGATAAAGCATTTCTGATTTATGAGTGTTTTTATGTGTGTTTGGGCATTGGCCAGATCTGTGGGCCTGGTATAATTGTGGGTTACTAGGCCAAAAAAAAAGGGGGACAGAGCAGCCAACCTCCAGAGAGGCTGACTGCTCTGCCCCCCTTAAGGACAGTGGAACTACGGACCTCCAGGCCTCTAGGCCTTCACTCACTATCCGGGGAACACCCATCTCTCCGGGCATGAGAGTAGAGCTTACTCCCTCAAACTACTATGCCCGGATAGGGAGCACCCCATAGGCGGTCCCATACCCCCCTCTCACACACCCCCCACCCGGGATGTTCCACAAGAGGGCGCCACTGGACATTTTAAACATCAATGTAAGTTAGTGACAGAGCTTTCTTGAAAAATGACTAAGTCCAAAAATTCTCAGAAATTGCACTATGTCCAGCTGTGGGCCTGGTATTATTTTGGGTTACCAGGTAGTGATAGCCTTCACCCACTCTCCGGGGAACACCCCTCTCTATGGGCATGACCTCCAGTGGGGGATACCCCCCACCACAAGCTCTTACACCATCCGAACCAGGGCACCCACCACCATCCGAACCAGGGCACCCACCACCATCCGAACCAGGGCACCCACCACCATCCGAACCAGGGCACCCACCACCATCCGAACCAGGGCACCCACCACCATCCGAACCAGGGCACCCACCACCATCCGAACCAGGGCACCCACCACCAGCACCCACCACCATCCGAACCAGGGCACCCACCACCATCCGAACCAGGGCACCCACCACCATCCGAACCAGGGCACCCACCACCATCCGAACCAGGGCACCCACTCTTAAGCACCCTTCCTCGGACACTAAAGCATATAGCCCCGCTGTTACGAACCGCGTGCACCTGGTGATCCAAAACGGCCTTCGTGCACCTGGTCACCCTGCAGCTTACCACTCAGAGACTAAGTCCACACCAGGATTACCAGGTGCTGGTGGTACTTTGCACCCGGGTACCCACCTTCTTTAGTCTGCTTGCCCACTCTCTCTCTGGGCCTCCGGACTCTGCCTCCTGGCCCTTCTCTGTGCACCTGGTAACCAGTTAGAAATAACGGGGGAGGTGGAGGAAGACGCCTTCTGTCCCAAAAAAGCTTGGTTCGAAGGCTACATACCCGCCGGAGATCCCTTACCCCTTGTTACTGGGGCCGACGAGCATCTTTCTGGGGAGATCGGCATGAATCGAGCCCAGCCTCATTTCACACCCTAGCCCGACCTACCCAGCCCTGCCCTTAGAACCAATCTTTACCCCGAAGTTACGGATCTGACTCATCAACTTTCCTTAACATGCATTGTTCTAACATGCCAGAGGATGTTGCCCTTGGAGACCTGCTGCGGATATGGGTACGGCCCGACGTGAGATTTACACCCTCTCTTACGGATTTTCAAGGGCCAGCAAGAGCTCACCGGACGCCGCCGGAACTGCAACTCTTTCCAGGGCTTGGGCCCCTCTCTCGGGTTTCCCGCCCAGCTTCCGTGCTCACCGCGGTGATCGGACAACCGATTTGCACGTCAGGACCGCCCAGGCATAGTTCATCATCTTTCGGGTCCTATCGCACACGCTCACGCTCCACCTCCCCGACAGAGCGGACGAGACGGGCCGGTGGTGCGCCCAACCCCGTAGGGCCGGGATCCCACCTCAGCCAGCGCGCGCCGGCCCTCACTTTCATTGCGCCACGGGGTGTGTCGGAGAAAACACTCTGACTTGCGCGTGCGTTAGTCTCCTTGGTCCGTGTTTCAAGGGTTGGGAGTTGGGGAGGTTGCCCTCCTTTCCTCCGCCCTTCGCCAGAGCGAGAGGTCATAGTTCAAAGACAGGTAGGTTTAACTTTATGGGGGCCTCCGGGTGCTCCTCTGCCGCCGTCGCCGAAGCGCCGGTGGGGCCGGGGAGACATTAAACCCCCGCCTGCGCCGGGGCGCAGAGCGGTTGACTGGGTTCCCAGTGCCGCGCGAGGATACTGGGTGATACTCAAGCCGCTTAAAAATGTGAGACCATTTCGGGAAGTCCCGGTTCACCGGACACCCCCAGTCCCCCTCGGTAGCGGCCTACACACCCACCCATCGGTGCGTCATCTAGCCGTGCCTAACGGGGAAAGGGGATGGAGCCAGTCGGGCGCATCCCAGGCAAAAAGGAACTGCGGGGAACCGGGCTAGGACCAGTTCACCCGCGCCGAGGGAAGGGAGAGGCGGGAGGCGTGAGCCCCCTACCCTACCCGACCCACAGCAGAGTTTGGTTTGTGTCGGGAGTGGGTAATTTGCACCCCTGCTGCCTTCCTTGGATGTGGTAGCCATTTCTCAGGATCCCTCTCCGGAATCGAACCCATAACTGATTTAATGAGCCATTCGCAGTTTCACTGTACCGGCCGTGTGTACTTAGACTTGCATGGCTTAATCTTTGAGACAAGCATATGCTACTGGCAGGATCAACCAGGTAGCCACTCACAACATAGAGGTTGTACCCGGGCACACTAAGCGGAGAACAGCCAGGGACCACTCCTATCCCGTGAGGGGAGGAGGCCCTAGGTCAATCCACCGTGCGCCCAGCGGGAGGCCCTGAACTGCCCGTGGCCGGAGCCACAGGTGCCGGGGCACCGCTTAATCAGGTATCTTGTCTTAGCTGGAGGGTTAATTCGGAACGCCATCAACGTGGATAAAAGACAGGGTTTGAGAAATACATGTGTTTCTGGCGCCGGTACGGTATGGGTGAACGTCATCCGCAGGCATCGCTACCTGGGTAGTCCACTCCCCACCAATGTAGGGCCACTGAGACAGACGGGCCGGCTAGATCTCGCACGAACGGAGCGCGGCTGAAGCTTGACATTAAGACGGGGATAACCGTCTCCGACAGGGGCTCCCCCGATAGAGGCAATTCCACGTGGGGCGGGAGGAACCGTCCGTCTGAACACCGACCAATGGCCGGCCGACAGGGGCCCTCCCAGGTGGAAACAGATTGCAAATCGGTCAGAAGATGTAAAACAGGCTCGACAACAGAGGACAACCATGGATACGCAACGTGTTGGAAGCTAGGGACGGACACATTCATGGGACAAGAACCATGGTCATGGAGGACCCAAACCCACAAGGTGATAGCTGGGATAGACCACCTGTCCAGGACAGAGCTCAATATCCTCCCACCACCAAGCTGGGAAAATCGGATCAATACTTAGGACCAATCGGGCGCCGGAGGGATATGGTCCAAAGTACCCACGGTTCTGAGGGGCTTGTAACCCTCAAAAGTGTCCATAAAGCACTCCCTATTCGGCCTGAGTAGTAACGACCAATCAGGCGCAGAAGGGATATGAACCAAAGGAACCATGGTTATGAGGGACAAGCAACCCTCAAAAATGTCCATAAATCACTCCCTATTCGGCCAGAGTAGTAATCATCAATCGGTCGCCGAAGGGATAAGGACCGAACTACCATGGTTCCGAGGGGCTTGTAACCCTCAAAAGTGTCCATAAAGCTCTCCCTATTCGGCATGAGTAGTAATCATCAATCGGTCGCCGAAGGGATAAGGACCGAACTACCATGGTTCCGAGGGGCTTGTAACCCTCAAAAGTGTCCATAAAGCACTCCCTATTCGGCCAGAGTAGCAACCACCTATGGGTCGCCGACGGAATGTGGTTCTCCAGTTGTCAAAAACCAGGTTTCTCAAATCGCGCCGGTACCTGTCTGCCCCACACGGCCACGAGTGTGTAAAAATAACTCTCACTCACACAGTTTCAAGGCTATTCCCGATGTCACGGTAGGACACTTTAAACTTGAATAAATCGAAAAGTACAACTCCAATCAGGATGGGGGTTTTTTTGCACGAAAGGGCACACGTAGACGAACATTTCCATCTAATTTAAACCGTTTTTCCATAACAATTTATAATAGAAAATCGAGTTTTAAGTTTGCGAAAAAAAGTTCCGTTTACCGAAAAAATAGGTTCCTATAGAAGCGACATTTTCTAACCCGGGGCTAATTGTTGCCCATCACGAGAGAGGGTATGAGCCGAAGTCTGGGACCTCTAGCCCCCCGGGAAGTATTTTTAATCATTATTTGAAAATTTCAGATTTTGGTCAAAAAAGTTACAAAGTGCCAACTTTTCAGTTCGCTTCAGAGACTAAGTCCAAACGTGCACCTGGTTTTATTCTGGGTTACCAGGACAATTTTTGAAAAACGGTTTTAAATACTTATAGAGGGTATATGGACCTCCATACCCACCCTTAGAGCACCATCCTAATGGCCCAACTCAATGAGATACAGCAAGAGGGAATTATATAGCTTTTCAAAAAATCTTCAGAAAAATGACTATGTTTTTCTTCTCAGAAATTGCACTAAGTCCAAACGGGCACCTGGTTTTATTCTGGGTTACCAGGACCATTTTTTAAAAAGGTTTTAAATACTTTTAAAGGCCATCACCACCCCCAGGACACCTGTTTCAGCAGCCCACTGCTGTCCCATGTCAGTGGGATAAGTACATTTAAAAAGTCGCTTGATGGCGCCATAGATCAATTTATGGAGCTTTCAAATAAGGTCAAAATCATTCAGAATGGTTTTAAATACTTTTAAATGGTACACACATAACATATCTATCTATGTGAGATACATACTGAAGCCCCATGTCACTGGGATAAAGCATTTCTGATTTATGAGGGTTTTCATGTGTTTTTAGGTTACCAGGCCAAATCATGTGATGGTATTATTTTGAGGTCAAAATCATTCAGAATGGTTTTAAATACTTTTAAATGGTACACACATAACATATCTATCTATGTGAGATACATACTGAAGCCCCATGTCACTGGGATAAAGCATTTCTGATTTATGAGTGTTTTTATGTGTGTTTGGGCATTGGCCACAGCTGTGGGCCTTGTGTTATTTTGGGGTCAAAAGTCTTCAGAATGGTTTTAAATACTTTTAAATGGTACACACATAACATATCTATCTATGTGAGATACATACTGAAGCCCCATGTCACTGGGATAAAGCATTTCTGATTTATGAGGGTTTTCATGTGTTTTTAAGTTACCAGGCCAAATCATGTGATTGTATTATTTTGAGGTCAAAATCATTCAGAATGGTTTTAAATACTTTTAAATGGTACACACATAACATATCTATCTATGTGAGATACATACTGAAGCCCCATGTCACTGGGATAAAGCATTTCTGATTTATGAGTGTTTTTATGTGTGTTTGGGCATTGGCCAGATCTGTGGGCCTGGTATAATTGTGGGTTACTAGGCCAAAAAAAAAGGGGGACAGAGCAGCCAACCTCCAGAGAGGCTGACTGCTCTGCCCCCCTTAAGGACAGTGGAACTACGGACCTCCAGGCCTCTAGGCCTTCACTCACTATCCGGGGAACACCCATCTCTCCGGGCATGAGAGTAGAGCTTACTCCCTCAAACTACTATGCCCGGATAGGGAGCACCCCATAGGCGGTCCCATACCCCCCTCTCACACACCCCCCACCCGGGATGTTCCACAAGAGGGCGCCACTGGACATTTTAAACATCAATGTAAGTTAGTGACAGAGCTTTCTTGAAAAATGACTAAGTCCAAAAATTCTCAGAAATTGCACTATGTCCAGCTGTGGGCCTGGTATTATTTTGGGTTACCAGGTAGTGATAGCCTTCACCCACTCTCCGGGGAACACCCCTCTCTATGGGCATGACCTCCAGTGGGGGATACCCCCCACCACAAGCTCTTACACCATCCGAACCAGGGCACCCACCACCATCCGAACCAGGGCACCCACCACCATCCGAACCAGGGCACCCACCACCATCCGAACCAGGGCACCCACCACCATCCGAACCAGGGCACCCACCACCATCCGAACCAGGGCACCCACCACCATCCGAACCAGGGCACCCACCACCATCCGAACCAGGGCACCCACCACCATCCGAACCAGGGCACCCACCACCATCCGAACCAGGGCACCCACCACCATCCGAACCAGGGCACCCACCACCATGCGAACCAGGGCACCCACCACCATCCGAACCAGGGCACCCACCACCATCCGAACCAGGGCACCCACCACCATCCGAACCAGGGCACCCACTCTTAAGCACCCTTCCTCGGACACTAAAGCATATAGCCCCGCTGTTACGAACCGCGTGCACCTGGTGATCCAAAACGGCCTTCGTGCACCTGGTCACCCTGCAGCTTACCACTCAGAGACTAAGTCCACACCAGGATTACCAGGTGCTGGTGGTACTTTGCACCCGGGTACCCACCTTCTTTAGTCTGCTTGCCCACTCTCTCTCTGGGCCTCCGGACTCTGCCTCCTGGCCCTTCTCTGTGCACCTGGTAACCAGTTAGAAATAACGGGGGAGGTGGAGGAAGACGCCTTCTGTCCCAAAAAAGCTTGGTTCGAAGGCTACATACCCGCCGGAGATCCCTTACCCCTTGTTACTGGGGCCGACGAGCATCTTTCTGGGGAGATCGGCATGAATCGAGCCCAGCCTCATTTCACACCCTAGCCCGACCTACCCAGCCCTGCCCTTAGAACCAATCTTTACCCCGAAGTTACGGATCTGACTCATCAACTTTCCTTAACATGCATTGTTCTAACATGCCAGAGGATGTTGCCCTTGGAGACCTGCTGCGGATATGGGTACGGCCCGACGTGAGATTTACACCCTCTCTTACGGATTTTCAAGGGCCAGCAAGAGCTCACCGGACGCCGCCGGAACTGCAACTCTTTCCAGGGCTTGGGCCCCTCTCTCGGGTTTCCCGCCCAGCTTCCGTGCTCACCGCGGTGATCGGACAACCGATTTGCACGTCAGGACCGCCCAGGCATAGTTCATCATCTTTCGGGTCCTATCGCACACGCTCACGCTCCACCTCCCCGACAGAGCGGGCGAGACGGGCCGGTGGTGCGCCCAACCCCGTAGGGCCGGGATCCCACCTCAGCCAGCGCGCGCCGGCCCTCACTTTCATTGCGCCACGGGGTGTGTCGGAGAAAACACTCTGACTTGCGCGTGCGTTAGTCTCCTTGGTCCGTGTTTCAAGGGTTGGGAGTTGGGGAGGTTGCCCTCCTTTCCTCCGCCCTTCGCCAGAGCGAGAGGTCATAGTTCAAAGACAGGTAGGTTTAACTTTATGGGGGCCTCCGGGTGCTCCTCTGCCGCCGTCGCCGAAGCGCCGGTGGGGCCGGGGAGACATTAAACCCCCGCCTGCGCCGGGGCGCAGAGCGGTTGACTGGGTTCCCAGTGCCGCGCGAGGATACTGGGTGATACTCAAGCCGCTTAAAAATGTGAGACCATTTCGGGAAGTCCCGGTTCACCGGACACCCCCAGTCCCCCTCGGTAGCGGCCTACACACCCACCCATCGGTGCGTCATCTAGCCGTGCCTAACGGGGAAAGGGGATGGAGCCAGTCGGGCGCATCCCAGGCAAAAAGGAACTGCGGGGAACCGGGCTAGGACCAGTTCACCCGCGCCGAGGGAAGGGAGAGGCGGGAGGCGTGAGCCCCCTACCCTACCCGACCCACAGCAGAGTTTGGTTTGTGTCGGGAGTGGGTAATTTGCACCCCTGCTGCCTTCCTTGGATGTGGTAGCCATTTCTCAGGATCCCTCTCCGGAATCGAACCCATAACTGATTTAATGAGCCATTCGCAGTTTCACTGTACCGGCCGTGTGTACTTAGACTTGCATGGCTTAATCTTTGAGACAAGCATATGCTACTGGCAGGATCAACCAGGTAGCCACTCACAACATAGAGGTTGTACCCGGGCACACTAAGCGGAGAACAGCCAGGGACCACTCCTATCCCGTGAGGGGAGGAGGCCCTAGGTCAATCCACCGTGCGCCCAGCGGGAGGCCCTGAACTGCCCGTGGCCGGAGCCACAGGTGCCGGGGCACCGCTTAATCAGGTATCTTGTCTTAGCTGGAGGGTTAATTCGGAACGCCATCAACGTGGATAAAAGACAGGGTTTGAGAAATACATGTGTTTCTGGCGCCGGTACGGTATGGGTGAACGTCATCCGCAGGCATCGCTACCTGGGTAGTCCACTCCCCACCAATGTAGGGCCACTGAGACAGACGGGCCGGCTAGATCTCGCACGAACGGAGCGCGGCTGAAGCTTGACATTAAGACGGGGATAACCGTCTCCGACAGGGGCTCCCCCGATAGAGGCAATTCCACGTGGGGCGGGAGGAACCGTCCGTCTGAACACCGACCAATGGCCGGCCGACAGGGGCCCTCCCAGGTGGAAACAGATTGCAAATCGGTCAGAAGATGTAAAACAGGCTCGACAACAGAGGACAACCATGGATACGCAACGTGTTGGAAGCTAGGGACGGACACATTCATGGGACAAGAACCATGGTCATGGAGGACCCAAACCCACAAGGTGATAGCTGGGATAGACCACCTGTCCAGGACAGAGCTCAATATCCTCCCACCACCAAGCTGGGAAAATCGGATCAATACTTAGGACCAATCGGGCGCCGGAGGGATATGGTCCAAAGTACCCACGGTTCTGAGGGGCTTGTAACCCTCAAAAGTGTCCATAAAGCACTCCCTATTCGGCCTGAGTAGTAACGACCAATCAGGCGCAGAAGGGATATGAACCAAAGGAACCATGGTTATGAGGGACAAGCAACCCTCAAAAATGTCCATAAATCACTCCCTATTCGGCCAGAGTAGTAATCATCAATCGGTCGCCGAAGGGATAAGGACCGAACTACCATGGTTCCGAGGGGCTTGTAACCCTCAAAAGTGTCCATAAAGCTCTCCCTATTCGGCATGAGTAGTAATCATCAATCGGTCGCCGAAGGGATAAGGACCGAACTACCATGGTTCCGAGGGGCTTGTAACCCTCAAAAGTGTCCATAAAGCACTCCCTATTCGGCCAGAGTAGCAACCACCTATGGGTCGCCGACGGAATGTGGTTCTCCAGTTGTCAAAAACCAGGTTTCTCAAATCGCGCCGGTACCTGTCTGCCCCACACGGCCACGAGTGTGTAAAAATAACTCTCACTCACACAGTTTCAAGGCTATTCCCGATGTCACGGTAGGACACTTTAAACTTGAATAAATCGAAAAGTACAACTCCAATCAGGATGGGGGTTTTTTTGCACGAAAGGGCACACGTAGACGAACATTTCCATCTAATTTAAACCGTTTTTCCATAACAATTTATAATAGAAAATCGAGTTTTAAGTTTGCGAAAAAAAGTTCCGTTTACCGAAAAAATAGGTTCCTATAGAAGCGACATTTTCTAACCCGGGGCTAATTGTTGCCCATCACGAGAGAGGGTATGAGCCGAAGTCTGGGACCTCTAGCCCCCCGGGAAGTATTTTTAATCATTATTTGAAAATTTCAGATTTTGGTCAAAAAAGTTACAAAGTGCCAACTTTTCAGTTCGCTTCAGAGACTAAGTCCAAACGTGCACCTGGTTTTATTCTGGGTTACCAGGACAATTTTTGAAAAACGGTTTTAAATACTTATAGAGGGTATATGGACCTCCATACCCACCCTTAGAGCACCATCCTAATGGCCCAACTCAATGAGATACAGCAAGAGGGAATTATATAGCTTTTCAAAAAATCTTCAGAAAAATGACTATGTTTTTCTTCTCAGAAATTGCACTAAGTCCAAACGGGCACCTGGTTTTATTCTGGGTTACCAGGACCATTTTTTAAAAAGGTTTTAAATACTTTTAAAGGCCATCACCACCCCCAGGACACCTGTTTCAGCAGCCCACTGCTGTCCCATGTCAGTGGGATAAGTACATTTAAAAAGTCGCTTGATGGCGCCATAGATCAATTTATGGAGCTTTCAAATAAGGTCAAAATCATTCAGAATGGTTTTAAATACTTTTAAATGGTACACACATAACATATCTATCTATGTGAGATACATACTGAAGCCCCATGTCACTGGGATAAAGCATTTCTGATTTATGAGGGTTTTCATGTGTTTTTAGGTTACCAGGCCAAATCATGTGATGGTATTATTTTGAGGTCAAAATCATTCAGAATGGTTTTAAATACTTTTAAATGGTACACACATAACATATCTATCTATGTGAGATACATACTGAAGCCCCATGTCACTGGGATAAAGCATTTCTGATTTATGAGTGTTTTTATGTGTGTTTGGGCATTGGCCACAGCTGTGGGCCTTGTGTTATTTTGGGGTCAAAAGTCTTCAGAATGGTTTTAAATACTTTTAAATGGTACACACATAACATATCTATCTATGTGAGATACATACTGAAGCCCCATGTCACTGGGATAAAGCATTTCTGATTTATGAGGGTTTTCATGTGTTTTTAAGTTACCAGGCCAAATCATGTGATTGTATTATTTTGAGGTCAAAATCATTCAGAATGGTTTTAAATACTTTTAAATGGTACACACATAACATATCTATCTATGTGAGATACATACTGAAGCCCCATGTCACTGGGATAAAGCATTTCTGATTTATGAGTGTTTTTATGTGTGTTTGGGCATTGGCCAGATCTGTGGGCCTGGTATAATTGTGGGTTACTAGGCCAAAAAAAAAGGGGGACAGAGCAGCCAACCTCCAGAGAGGCTGACTGCTCTGCCCCCCTTAAGGACAGTGGAACTACGGACCTCCAGGCCTCTAGGCCTTCACTCACTATCCGGGGAACACCCATCTCTCCGGGCATGAGAGTAGAGCTTACTCCCTCAAACTACTATGCCCGGATAGGGAGCACCCCATAGGCGGTCCCATACCCCCCTCTCACACACCCCCCACCCGGGATGTTCCACAAGAGGGCGCCACTGGACATTTTAAACATCAATGTAAGTTAGTGACAGAGCTTTCTTGAAAAATGACTAAGTCCAAAAATTCTCAGAAATTGCACTATGTCCAGCTGTGGGCCTGGTATTATTTTGGGTTACCAGGTAGTGATAGCCTTCACCCACTCTCCGGGGAACACCCCTCTCTATGGGCATGACCTCCAGTGGGGGATACCCCCCACCACAAGCTCTTACACCATCCGAACCAGGGCACCCACCACCATCCGAACCAGGGCACCCACCACCATCCGAACCAGGGCACCCACCACCATCCGAACCAGGGCACCCACCACCATCCGAACCAGGGCACCCACCACCATCCGAACCAGGGCACCCACCACCATCCGAACCAGGGCACCCACCACCATCCGAACCAGGGCACCCACCACCATCCGAACCAGGGCACCCACCACCATCCGAACCAGGGCACCCACCACCATCCGAACCAGGGCACCCACCACCATGCGAACCAGGGCACCCACCACCATCCGAACCAGGGCACCCACCACCATCCGAACCAGGGCACCCACCACCATCCGAACCAGGGCACCCACTCTTAAGCACCCTTCCTCGGACACTAAAGCATATAGCCCCGCTGTTACGAACCGCGTGCACCTGGTGATCCAAAACGGCCTTCGTGCACCTGGTCACCCTGCAGCTTACCACTCAGAGACTAAGTCCACACCAGGATTACCAGGTGCTGGTGGTACTTTGCACCCGGGTACCCACCTTCTTTAGTCTGCTTGCCCACTCTCTCTCTGGGCCTCCGGACTCTGCCTCCTGGCCCTTCTCTGTGCACCTGGTAACCAGTTAGAAATAACGGGGGAGGTGGAGGAAGACGCCTTCTGTCCCAAAAAAGCTTGGTTCGAAGGCTACATACCCGCCGGAGATCCCTTACCCCTTGTTACTGGGGCCGACGAGCATCTTTCTGGGGAGATCGGCATGAATCGAGCCCAGCCTCATTTCACACCCTAGCCCGACCTACCCAGCCCTGCCCTTAGAACCAATCTTTACCCCGAAGTTACGGATCTGACTCATCAACTTTCCTTAACATGCATTGTTCTAACATGCCAGAGGATGTTGCCCTTGGAGACCTGCTGCGGATATGGGTACGGCCCGACGTGAGATTTACACCCTCTCTTACGGATTTTCAAGGGCCAGCAAGAGCTCACCGGACGCCGCCGGAACTGCAACTCTTTCCAGGGCTTGGGCCCCTCTCTCGGGTTTCCCGCCCAGCTTCCGTGCTCACCGCGGTGATCGGACAACCGATTTGCACGTCAGGACCGCCCAGGCATAGTTCATCATCTTTCGGGTCCTATCGCACACGCTCACGCTCCACCTCCCCGACAGAGCGGGCGAGACGGGCCGGTGGTGCGCCCAACCCCGTAGGGCCGGGATCCCACCTCAGCCAGCGCGCGCCGGCCCTCACTTTCATTGCGCCACGGGGTGTGTCGGAGAAAACACTCTGACTTGCGCGTGCGTTAGTCTCCTTGGTCCGTGTTTCAAGGGTTGGGAGTTGGGGAGGTTGCCCTCCTTTCCTCCGCCCTTCGCCAGAGCGAGAGGTCATAGTTCAAAGACAGGTAGGTTTAACTTTATGGGGGCCTCCGGGTGCTCCTCTGCCGCCGTCGCCGAAGCGCCGGTGGGGCCGGGGAGACATTAAACCCCCGCCTGCGCCGGGGCGCAGAGCGGTTGACTGGGTTCCCAGTGCCGCGCGAGGATACTGGGTGATACTCAAGCCGCTTAAAAATGTGAGACCATTTCGGGAAGTCCCGGTTCACCGGACACCCCCAGTCCCCCTCGGTAGCGGCCTACACACCCACCCATCGGTGCGTCATCTAGCCGTGCCTAACGGGGAAAGGGGATGGAGCCAGTCGGGCGCATCCCAGGCAAAAAGGAACTGCGGGGAACCGGGCTAGGACCAGTTCACCCGCGCCGAGGGAAGGGAGAGGCGGGAGGCGTGAGCCCCCTACCCTACCCGACCCACAGCAGAGTTTGGTTTGTGTCGGGAGTGGGTAATTTGCACCCCTGCTGCCTTCCTTGGATGTGGTAGCCATTTCTCAGGATCCCTCTCCGGAATCGAACCCATAACTGATTTAATGAGCCATTCGCAGTTTCACTGTACCGGCCGTGTGTACTTAGACTTGCATGGCTTAATCTTTGAGACAAGCATATGCTACTGGCAGGATCAACCAGGTAGCCACTCACAACATAGAGGTTGTACCCGGGCACACTAAGCGGAGAACAGCCAGGGACCACTCCTATCCCGTGAGGGGAGGAGGCCCTAGGTCAATCCACCGTGCGCCCAGCGGGAGGCCCTGAACTGCCCGTGGCCGGAGCCACAGGTGCCGGGGCACCGCTTAATCAGGTATCTTGTCTTAGCTGGAGGGTTAATTCGGAACGCCATCAACGTGGATAAAAGACAGGGTTTGAGAAATACATGTGTTTCTGGCGCCGGTACGGTATGGGTGAACGTCATCCGCAGGCATCGCTACCTGGGTAGTCCACTCCCCACCAATGTAGGGCCACTGAGACAGACGGGCCGGCTAGATCTCGCACGAACGGAGCGCGGCTGAAGCTTGACATTAAGACGGGGATAACCGTCTCCGACAGGGGCTCCCCCGATAGAGGCAATTCCACGTGGGGCGGGAGGAACCGTCCGTCTGAACACCGACCAATGGCCGGCCGACAGGGGCCCTCCCAGGTGGAAACAGATTGCAAATCGGTCAGAAGATGTAAAACAGGCTCGACAACAGAGGACAACCATGGATACGCAACGTGTTGGAAGCTAGGGACGGACACATTCATGGGACAAGAACCATGGTCATGGAGGACCCAAACCCACAAGGTGATAGCTGGGATAGACCACCTGTCCAGGACAGAGCTCAATATCCTCCCACCACCAAGCTGGGAAAATCGGATCAATACTTAGGACCAATCGGGCGCCGGAGGGATATGGTCCAAAGTACCCACGGTTCTGAGGGGCTTGTAACCCTCAAAAGTGTCCATAAAGCACTCCCTATTCGGCCTGAGTAGTAACGACCAATCAGGCGCAGAAGGGATATGAACCAAAGGAACCATGGTTATGAGGGACAAGCAACCCTCAAAAATGTCCATAAATCACTCCCTATTCGGCCAGAGTAGTAATCATCAATCGGTCGCCGAAGGGATAAGGACCGAACTACCATGGTTCCGAGGGGCTTGTAACCCTCAAAAGTGTCCATAAAGCTCTCCCTATTCGGCATGAGTAGTAATCATCAATCGGTCGCCGAAGGGATAAGGACCGAACTACCATGGTTACGAGGGGCTTGTAACCCTCAAAAGTGTCCATAAAGCACTCCCTATTCGGCCAGAGTAGCAACCACCTATGGGTCGCCGACGGAATGTGGTTCTCCAGTTGTCAAAAACCAGGTTTCTCAAATCGCGCCGGTACCTGTCTGCCCCACACGGCCACGAGTGTGTAAAAATAACTCTCACTCACACAGTTTCAAGGCTATTCCCGATGTCACGGTAGGACACTTTAAACTTGAATAAATCGAAAAGTACAACTCCAATCAGGATGGGGGTTTTTTTGCACGAAAGGGCACACGTAGACGAACATTTCCATCTAATTTAAACCGTTTTTCCATAACAATTTATAATAGAAAATCGAGTTTTAAGTTTGCGAAAAAAAGTTCCGTTTACCGAAAAAATATGTTCCTATGGAAGCGAAATTTTCTGACCCGGGGCTAATTGTTGCCCATCACGAGAGAGGGTATGAGCCAAAATTTGGGACCTCTAGCCCCTCAGGAAGTATTTTTAATCATTATTTGAAAATTTCAGATTTTGGTCAAAAAAGTTACAAAGTGCCAACTTTTCAGTTCGCTTCAGAGACTAAGTCCAAACGTGCACCTGGTTTTATTCTGGGTTACCAGGACAATTTTTGAAAAACGGTTTTAAATACTTATAGAGGGCATATGGACCTCCATACCCACCCTTAGAGCACCATCCTAATGGCCCAACTCAATGAGATACAGCAAGAGGGAATTATATAGCTTTTCAAAAAATCTTCAGAAAAATGACTATGTTTTTCTTCTCAGAAATTGCACTAAGTCCAAACGGGCACCTGGTTTTATTCTGGGTTACCAGGACAATTTTTGAAAAACGGTTTTAAATACTTATAGAGGGCATATGGACCTCCATACCCACCCTTAGAGCACCATCCTAAGGGCCCAACTCAATGAGATACAGCAAGAGGGAATTATATAGCTTTTCAAAAAATCTTCAGAAAAATGACTATGTTTTTCTTCTCAGAAATTGCACTAAGTCCAAACGGGCACCTGGTTTTATTCTGGGTTACCAGGACCAATTTTTTAAAAAGGTTTTAAATACTTTTAAAGGCCATCACCACCCCCAGGACACATGTTTCAGCACCCCACTGCTGTCCCATGTCAGTGGGATAAGTACATTTAAAAAGTCGCTTGATGGCGCCATAGATCAATTTATGGAGGGGTGACATTTTTAAAGGGTATACAGACCTACATGCCCACTCTGAGACCACCATAGGGGGGTTAGGGAGACCCCATAGGGGGGACCCACACCCCCCACCAAGGTCACCTGGTAACCCAATACAATTCAATGACAGAGTCATACTTCTCTCTCATTGCACTAAGTCCAGCATGTGTACCTGGTGATTGAACTGGTTACCAAGGCTTACTCTCTCTACCCTGCCTGCCCACCTGCCTGCCCTCTATCTCGGCCTGTCTCTTCAGCTCAGTGCACCTGGTACCCCATAACACCCTGGTATTTCAGACCCTCAGGCCTCCATACATTCTCAACCGTGACCAAATGACACACAAAGACATGGGTGAATTTCAAATAAATGTTCTTTATTTATCAGTGAATCATGGGTTGATTTGTCCCTCAATTAGTGACCGCGCTCGGCTGGCGTTACGAGGCAAATCATGGTACCGGTAGTACCGTGCCTGCGTTTCCAGAGAATGACACATATGGTCAGCCACAGTTCCCCGGTCTGTAACCGAGCCTTGATTAAAGTTCAATGTAGCAACGCTTCGTCGAATTGTACCGAAGGTGACTTTACTTCCAATGCCAAACTCTGCAAATATCTGGCCCACATACTCACAGAGATTGCCGTACGGTTGACCGCAGGACGTGAAAAAGAAGAGTGTTGTGTCTGAGGTGATTCCACTCAGATTAGGCCTGATCTGATGGAATCGTTTAAGCCAAGTGTATTCCTGCTCAGATAGAACAACTCTGCACTCACCGAAGCTATAGTTCGTTTTGTGGCTTGAAATGCACATCTGATAACCCCCACTTTCCGGGGTTACTTCAGTAAATTCCCTCTCACTGAAGGTGGTGACTGGGGATCGTCGAGTGCCATTAAAGATGGCCAACCGGCTGGACATGAGAGCCGCAAACCTACGTCTATCAGCGCAGGTGGCTCGGACCTCCAGCCTACTGAGAACCGAAGGAATAGCTTGATTACTTAGCTCAACAAACCGGCTTAACTCCGCAGCGCTGAGCACCTCGTCCCTGCACCGTTTGCGGAATTTTGCCCTGTGTGTTGCCTGGCTCTGCCGCGAATCCCTGTCCATCTTTGCCAAGCAGAGTAACAACTTTCGAATTCCACTGGCTTTAGCCTGCAGACCTTTTGGCCGGAACTGAATAAGATAATTCAGGAAACTTCGAACATCAGCTCGGTACATTTTTAACGTGGATGGTGCCAAACAACGGTCTTCACATTCACCATACCACTCATACACACGTCTGTAGTTATCCAGAGAACACAGTCCTTCATCGGCCTTGCCCTCTGACATATAGCGGAGGAATTGTCGTACTCTGGATAGACTGGTGCGACTATTGTCAATTCGTTTAACTGAAGGGTTTTTACCAATAGCAAAGTGTTCATATTCAGTCAAAATTCCATTCCTCCAACCTTCAATTCTGGAGGACACACCGCCGCCTTCATCACTCTCGCTCTCCGTGGAAGTCACCATGACGCAGCCTTGCTCCCTCGGTTCCGAGCATGGTTCACCACCGATCTGACTGGTTGACTGCACCGGCGCAGTCGCCGCCGCCTGCTCACTCTCGTCCCACAGCTGCTGATCCACCACCGCGGACTGCTCACCCTTGTCTACCAGCTGCTGCTCCACGGACAACTCACTTTCAACACACTGGAAATACCCAGGGTTCTCCCAGGGCTCCAGCTGCGGTGCAACACCGTTGTTAGGCTGCATACACTGCCATGATTCGGGCTGCTGTCTCTCAGTTGAACGCCGGCTAGATTGCATAGCACGCTTCCATTCTGTAGTAGCAGGCTTAAGTGCATGGACAGACTTGAAATGTCGGTCTATCCGCACGATATTCCGCTTGGAACAAAGCCCACAATCACGTTTTAGTCTACTGTTCATAGCTTCTCTCTCCTGCGTGCGTGTATGTCTCTTTGTTTGCTCCACCAAACAACGACCTAACCCTAACTAGGGCTTAATGAGCCCCAGGTGTGGGCCAATATCAGACCAATTGGACTGATTGGAAATTTGACCATAAAGATCACCTCGTTGCCTCTTTGTTCGTCAAAGCCCAGTTGGCCATGGGGGTAGCGGCTGTGGCTTACGATCTGACGATCGGTGTTCGAGCCCCGCTGGGGATCACACCGTTTTTTTCCACCGAGAGCCTGGGAACCTAAAGACCCAAGGCCCTAATGCCCTTTGACGGCCCTAATGCCCTTCGACGGCCCTAATGCCCTTCGACGGCCCTAATGCCCTTCGACGGCCCAAATGCCCTTCGACGGCCCAAATCCTTAGGGCATAATGCCAAGGCCAGACAGCCATGCCCTGGTACTTTCATAGGCTTCCAGGGCTATACACACTTGTCAATATGCCTGAAAAGAGGCACTCTGATACGGATTCAGAGATTAGTGTACTGCCCTTGAAGGCCCAAACCCATAGGCCCTAATGCCCTTTGACGGCCCAAATCCTTAGGGCATAATGCCAAGGCCAGACAGCCATGCCCTGGTACTTTCATAGGCTTCCAGGGCTATACACACTTGTCAATATGCCTGAAAAGAGGCACTCTGATACGGATTCAGAGATTAGTGTACTGCCCTTGAAGGCCCAAACCCATAGGCCCTAATGCCCTTTGACGGCCCAAATCCTTAGGGCAGGCGCGGAAGGGATATGGTCCAAAGTACCCACGGTTCTGAGGGGCTTGTAACCCTCAAAAGTGTCCATAAAGCTCTCCCTATTCGGCATGAGTAGTAATCATCAATCGGGTCGCCGAAGGGATAAGGACCGAACTACCATGGTTCCGAGGGGCTTGTAACCCTCAAAAGTGTCCATAAAGCTCTCCCTATTCGGCATGAGTAGTAATCATCAATCGGTCGCCGAAGGGATAAGGACCGAACTACCATGGTTCCGAGGGGCTTGTAACCCTCAAAAGTGTCCATAAAGCTCTCCCTATTCGGCATGAGTAGTAATCATCAATCGGTCGCCGAAGGGATAAGGACCGAACTACCATGGTTCCGAGGGGCTTGTAACCCTCAAAAGTGTCCATAAAGCACTCCCTATTCGGCCAGAGTAGCAACCACCTATGGGTCGCCGACGGAATGTGGTTCTCCAGTTGTCAAAAACCAGGTTTCTCAAATCGCGCCGGTACCTGTCTGCCCCACACGGCCACGAGTGTGTAAAAATAACTCTCACTCACACAGTTTCAAGGCTATTCCCGATGTCACGGTAGGACACTTTAAACTTGAATAAATCGAAAAGTACAACTCCAATCAGGATGGGGGTTTTTTTGCACGAAAGGGCACACGTAGACGAACATTTCCATCTAATTTAAACCGTTTTTCCATAACAATTTATAATAGAAAATCGAGTTTTAAGTTTGCGAAAAAAAGTTCCGTTTACCGAAAAAATAGGTTCCTATAGAAGCGACATTTTCTAACCCGGGGCTAATTGTTGCCCATCACGAGAGAGGGTATGAGCCGAAGTCTGGGACCTCTAGCCCCCCGGGAAGTATTTTTAATCATTATTTGAAAATTTCAGATTTTGGTCAAAAAAGTTACAAAGTGCCAACTTTTCAGTTCGCTTCAGAGACTAAGTCCAAACGTGCACCTGGTTTTATTCTGGGTTACCAGGACAATTTTTGAAAAACGGTTTTAAATACTTATAGAGGGTATATGGACCTCCATACCCACCCTTAGAGCACCATCCTAATGGCCCAACTCAATGAGATACAGCAAGAGGGAATTATATAGCTTTTCAAAAAATCTTCAGAAAAATGACTATGTTTTTCTTCTCAGAAATTGCACTAAGTCCAAACGGGCACCTGGTTTTATTCTGGGTTACCAGGACCATTTTTTAAAAAGGTTTTAAATACTTTTAAAGGCCATCACCACCCCCAGGACACCTGTTTCAGCAGCCCACTGCTGTCCCATGTCAGTGGGATAAGTACATTTAAAAAGTCGCTTGATGGCGCCATAGATCAATTTATGGAGCTTTCAAATAAGGTCAAAATCATTCAGAATGGTTTTAAATACTTTTAAATGGTACACACATAACATATCTATCTATGTGAGATACATACTGAAGCCCCATGTCACTGGGATAAAGCATTTCTGATTTATGAGGGTTTTCATGTGTTTTTAGGTTACCAGGCCAAATCATGTGATGGTATTATTTTGAGGTCAAAATCATTCAGAATGGTTTTAAATACTTTTAAATGGTACACACATAACATATCTATCTATGTGAGATACATACTGAAGCCCCATGTCACTGGGATAAAGCATTTCTGATTTATGAGTGTTTTTATGTGTGTTTGGGCATTGGCCACAGCTGTGGGCCTTGTGTTATTTTGGGGTCAAAAGTCTTCAGAATGGTTTTAAATACTTTTAAATGGTACACACATAACATATCTATCTATGTGAGATACATACTGAAGCCCCATGTCACTGGGATAAAGCATTTCTGATTTATGAGGGTTTTCATGTGTTTTTAAGTTACCAGGCCAAATCATGTGATTGTATTATTTTGAGGTCAAAATCATTCAGAATGGTTTTAAATACTTTTAAATGGTACACACATAACATATCTATCTATGTGAGATACATACTGAAGCCCCATGTCACTGGGATAAAGCATTTCTGATTTATGAGTGTTTTTATGTGTGTTTGGGCATTGGCCAGATCTGTGGGCCTGGTATAATTGTGGGTTACTAGGCCAAAAAAAAAGGGGGACAGAGCAGCCAACCTCCAGAGAGGCTGACTGCTCTGCCCCCCTTAAGGACAGTGGAACTACGGACCTCCAGGCCTCTAGGCCTTCACTCACTATCCGGGGAACACCCATCTCTCCGGGCATGAGAGTAGAGCTTACTCCCTCAAACTACTATGCCCGGATAGGGAGCACCCCATAGGCGGTCCCATACCCCCCTCTCACACACCCCCCACCCGGGATGTTCCACAAGAGGGCGCCACTGGACATTTTAAACATCAATGTAAGTTAGTGACAGAGCTTTCTTGAAAAATGACTAAGTCCAAAAATTCTCAGAAATTGCACTATGTCCAGCTGTGGGCCTGGTATTATTTTGGGTTACCAGGTAGTGATAGCCTTCACCCACTCTCCGGGGAACACCCCTCTCTATGGGCATGACCTCCAGTGGGGGATACCCCCCACCACAAGCTCTTACACCATCCGAACCAGGGCACCCACCACCATCCGAACCAGGGCACCCACCACCATCCGAACCAGGGCACCCACCACCATCCGAACCAGGGCACCCACCACCATCCGAACCAGGGCACCCACCACCATCCGAACCAGGGCACCCACCACCATCCGAACCAGGGCACCCACCACCATCCGAACCAGGGCACCCACCACCATCCGAACCAGGGCACCCACCACCATCCGAACCAGGGCACCCACCACCATCCGAACCAGGGCACCCACCACCATGCGAACCAGGGCACCCACCACCATCCGAACCAGGGCACCCACCACCATCCGAACCAGGGCACCCACCACCATCCGAACCAGGGCACCCACTCTTAAGCACCCTTCCTCGGACACTAAAGCATATAGCCCCGCTGTTACGAACCGCGTGCACCTGGTGATCCAAAACGGCCTTCGTGCACCTGGTCACCCTGCAGCTTACCACTCAGAGACTAAGTCCACACCAGGATTACCAGGTGCTGGTGGTACTTTGCACCCGGGTACCCACCTTCTTTAGTCTGCTTGCCCACTCTCTCTCTGGGCCTCCGGACTCTGCCTCCTGGCCCTTCTCTGTGCACCTGGTAACCAGTTAGAAATAACGGGGGAGGTGGAGGAAGACGCCTTCTGTCCCAAAAAAGCTTGGTTCGAAGGCTACATACCCGCCGGAGATCCCTTACCCCTTGTTACTGGGGCCGACGAGCATCTTTCTGGGGAGATCGGCATGAATCGAGCCCAGCCTCATTTCACACCCTAGCCCGACCTACCCAGCCCTGCCCTTAGAACCAATCTTTACCCCGAAGTTACGGATCTGACTCATCAACTTTCCTTAACATGCATTGTTCTAACATGCCAGAGGATGTTGCCCTTGGAGACCTGCTGCGGATATGGGTACGGCCCGACGTGAGATTTACACCCTCTCTTACGGATTTTCAAGGGCCAGCAAGAGCTCACCGGACGCCGCCGGAACTGCAACTCTTTCCAGGGCTTGGGCCCCTCTCTCGGGTTTCCCGCCCAGCTTCCGTGCTCACCGCGGTGATCGGACAACCGATTTGCACGTCAGGACCGCCCAGGCATAGTTCATCATCTTTCGGGTCCTATCGCACACGCTCACGCTCCACCTCCCCGACAGAGCGGGCGAGACGGGCCGGTGGTGCGCCCAACCCCGTAGGGCCGGGATCCCACCTCAGCCAGCGCGCGCCGGCCCTCACTTTCATTGCGCCACGGGGTGTGTCGGAGAAAACACTCTGACTTGCGCGTGCGTTAGTCTCCTTGGTCCGTGTTTCAAGGGTTGGGAGTTGGGGAGGTTGCCCTCCTTTCCTCCGCCCTTCGCCAGAGCGAGAGGTCATAGTTCAAAGACAGGTAGGTTTAACTTTATGGGGGCCTCCGGGTGCTCCTCTGCCGCCGTCGCCGAAGCGCCGGTGGGGCCGGGGAGACATTAAACCCCCGCCTGCGCCGGGGCGCAGAGCGGTTGACTGGGTTCCCAGTGCCGCGCGAGGATACTGGGTGATACTCAAGCCGCTTAAAAATGTGAGACCATTTCGGGAAGTCCCGGTTCACCGGACACCCCCAGTCCCCCTCGGTAGCGGCCTACACACCCACCCATCGGTGCGTCATCTAGCCGTGCCTAACGGGGAAAGGGGATGGAGCCAGTCGGGCGCATCCCAGGCAAAAAGGAACTGCGGGGAACCGGGCTAGGACCAGTTCACCCGCGCCGAGGGAAGGGAGAGGCGGGAGGCGTGAGCCCCCTACCCTACCCGACCCACAGCAGAGTTTGGTTTGTGTCGGGAGTGGGTAATTTGCACCCCTGCTGCCTTCCTTGGATGTGGTAGCCATTTCTCAGGATCCCTCTCCGGAATCGAACCCATAACTGATTTAATGAGCCATTCGCAGTTTCACTGTACCGGCCGTGTGTACTTAGACTTGCATGGCTTAATCTTTGAGACAAGCATATGCTACTGGCAGGATCAACCAGGTAGCCACTCACAACATAGAGGTTGTACCCGGGCACACTAAGCGGAGAACAGCCAGGGACCACTCCTATCCCGTGAGGGGAGGAGGCCCTAGGTCAATCCACCGTGCGCCCAGCGGGAGGCCCTGAACTGCCCGTGGCCGGAGCCACAGGTGCCGGGGCACCGCTTAATCAGGTATCTTGTCTTAGCTGGAGGGTTAATTCGGAACGCCATCAACGTGGATAAAAGACAGGGTTTGAGAAATACATGTGTTTCTGGCGCCGGTACGGTATGGGTGAACGTCATCCGCAGGCATCGCTACCTGGGTAGTCCACTCCCCACCAATGTAGGGCCACTGAGACAGACGGGCCGGCTAGATCTCGCACGAACGGAGCGCGGCTGAAGCTTGACATTAAGACGGGGATAACCGTCTCCGACAGGGGCTCCCCCGATAGAGGCAATTCCACGTGGGGCGGGAGGAACCGTCCGTCTGAACACCGACCAATGGCCGGCCGACAGGGGCCCTCCCAGGTGGAAACAGATTGCAAATCGGTCAGAAGATGTAAAACAGGCTCGACAACAGAGGACAACCATGGATACGCAACGTGTTGGAAGCTAGGGACGGACACATTCATGGGACAAGAACCATGGTCATGGAGGACCCAAACCCACAAGGTGATAGCTGGGATAGACCACCTGTCCAGGACAGAGCTCAATATCCTCCCACCACCAAGCTGGGAAAATCGGATCAATACTTAGGACCAATCGGGCGCCGGAGGGATATGGTCCAAAGTACCCACGGTTCTGAGGGGCTTGTAACCCTCAAAAGTGTCCATAAAGCACTCCCTATTCGGCCTGAGTAGTAACGACCAATCAGGCGCAGAAGGGATATGAACCAAAGGAACCATGGTTATGAGGGACAAGCAACCCTCAAAAATGTCCATAAATCACTCCCTATTCGGCCAGAGTAGTAATCATCAATCGGTCGCCGAAGGGATAAGGACCGAACTACCATGGTTCCGAGGGGCTTGTAACCCTCAAAAGTGTCCATAAAGCTCTCCCTATTCGGCATGAGTAGTAATCATCAATCGGTCGCCGAAGGGATAAGGACCGAACTACCATGGTTCCGAGGGGCTTGTAACCCTCAAAAGTGTCCATAAAGCACTCCCTATTCGGCCAGAGTAGCAACCACCTATGGGTCGCCGACGGAATGTGGTTCTCCAGTTGTCAAAAACCAGGTTTCTCAAATCGCGCCGGTACCTGTCTGCCCACACGGCCACGAGTGTGTAAAAATAACTCTCACTCACACAGTTTCAAGGCTATTCCCGATGTCACGGTAGGACACTTTAAACTTGAATAAATCGAAAAGTACAACTCCAATCAGGATGGGGGCCGAGGGGCTTGTAACCCTCAAAAGTGTCCATAAAGCACTCCCTATTCGGCCAGAGTAGCAACCACCTATGGGTCGCCGACGGAATGTGGTTCTCCAGTTGTCAAAAACCAGGTTTCTCAAATCGCGCCGGTACCTGTCTGCCCCACACGGCCACGAGTGTGTAAAAATAACTCTCACTCACACAGTTTCAAGGCTATTCCCGATGTCACGGTAGGACACTTTAAACTTGAATAAATCGAAAAGTACAACTCCAATCAGGATGGGGGTTTTTTTGCACGAAAGGGCACACGTAGACGAACATTTCCATCTAATTTAAACCGTTTTTCCATAACAATTTATAATAGAAAATCGAGTTTTAAGTTTGCGAAAAAAAGTTCCGTTTACCGAAAAAATAGGTTCCTATAGAAGCGACATTTTCTAACCCGGGGCTAATTGTTGCCCATCACGAGAGAGGGTATGAGCCGAAGTCTGGGACCTCTAGCCCCCCGGGAAGTATTTTTAATCATTATTTGAAAATTTCAGATTTTGGTCAAAAAAGTTACAAAGTGCCAACTTTTCAGTTCGCTTCAGAGACTAAGTCCAAACGTGCACCTGGTTTTATTCTGGGTTACCAGGACAATTTTTGAAAAACGGTTTTAAATACTTATAGAGGGTATATGGACCTCCATACCCACCCTTAGAGCACCATCCTAATGGCCCAACTCAATGAGATACAGCAAGAGGGAATTATATAGCTTTTCAAAAAATCTTCAGAAAAATGACTATGTTTTTCTTCTCAGAAATTGCACTAAGTCCAAACGGGCACCTGGTTTTATTCTGGGTTACCAGGACCATTTTTTAAAAAGGTTTTAAATACTTTTAAAGGCCATCACCACCCCCAGGACACCTGTTTCAGCAGCCCACTGCTGTCCCATGTCAGTGGGATAAGTACATTTAAAAAGTCGCTTGATGGCGCCATAGATCAATTTATGGAGCTTTCAAATAAGGTCAAAATCATTCAGAATGGTTTTAAATACTTTTAAATGGTACACACATAACATATCTATCTATGTGAGATACATACTGAAGCCCCATGTCACTGGGATAAAGCATTTCTGATTTATGAGGGTTTTCATGTGTTTTTAGGTTACCAGGCCAAATCATGTGATGGTATTATTTTGAGGTCAAAATCATTCAGAATGGTTTTAAATACTTTTAAATGGTACACACATAACATATCTATCTATGTGAGATACATACTGAAGCCCCATGTCACTGGGATAAAGCATTTCTGATTTATGAGTGTTTTTATGTGTGTTTGGGCATTGGCCACAGCTGTGGGCCTTGTGTTATTTTGGGGTCAAAAGTCTTCAGAATGGTTTTAAATACTTTTAAATGGTACACACATAACATATCTATCTATGTGAGATACATACTGAAGCCCCATGTCACTGGGATAAAGCATTTCTGATTTATGAGGGTTTTCATGTGTTTTTAAGTTACCAGGCCAAATCATGTGATTGTATTATTTTGAGGTCAAAATCATTCAGAATGGTTTTAAATACTTTTAAATGGTACACACATAACATATCTATCTATGTGAGATACATACTGAAGCCCCATGTCACTGGGATAAAGCATTTCTGATTTATGAGTGTTTTTATGTGTGTTTGGGCATTGGCCAGATCTGTGGGCCTGGTATAATTGTGGGTTACTAGGCCAAAAAAAAAGGGGGACAGAGCAGCCAACCTCCAGAGAGGCTGACTGCTCTGCCCCCCTTAAGGACAGTGGAACTACGGACCTCCAGGCCTCTAGGCCTTCACTCACTATCCGGGGAACACCCATCTCTCCGGGCATGAGAGTAGAGCTTACTCCCTCAAACTACTATGCCCGGATAGGGAGCACCCCATAGGCGGTCCCATACCCCCCTCTCACACACCCCCCACCCGGGATGTTCCACAAGAGGGCGCCACTGGACATTTTAAACATCAATGTAAGTTAGTGACAGAGCTTTCTTGAAAAATGACTAAGTCCAAAAATTCTCAGAAATTGCACTATGTCCAGCTGTGGGCCTGGTATTATTTTGGGTTACCAGGTAGTGATAGCCTTCACCCACTCTCCGGGGAACACCCCTCTCTATGGGCATGACCTCCAGTGGGGGATACCCCCCACCACAAGCTCTTACACCATCCGAACCAGGGCACCCACCACCATCCGAACCAGGGCACCCACCACCATCCGAACCAGGGCACCCACCACCATCCGAACCAGGGCACCCACCACCATCCGAACCAGGGCACCCACCACCATCCGAACCAGGGCACCCACCACCATCCGAACCAGGGCACCCACCACCATCCGAACCAGGGCACCCACCACCATCCGAACCAGGGCACCCACCACCATCCGAACCAGGGCACCCACCACCATCCGAACCAGGGCACCCACCACCATGCGAACCAGGGCACCCACCACCATCCGAACCAGGGCACCCACCACCATCCGAACCAGGGCACCCACCACCATCCGAACCAGGGCACCCACTCTTAAGCACCCTTCCTCGGACACTAAAGCATATAGCCCCGCTGTTACGAACCGCGTGCACCTGGTGATCCAAAACGGCCTTCGTGCACCTGGTCACCCTGCAGCTTACCACTCAGAGACTAAGTCCACACCAGGATTACCAGGTGCTGGTGGTACTTTGCACCCGGGTACCCACCTTCTTTAGTCTGCTTGCCCACTCTCTCTCTGGGCCTCCGGACTCTGCCTCCTGGCCCTTCTCTGTGCACCTGGTAACCAGTTAGAAATAACGGGGGAGGTGGAGGAAGACGCCTTCTGTCCCAAAAAAGCTTGGTTCGAAGGCTACATACCCGCCGGAGATCCCTTACCCCTTGTTACTGGGGCCGACGAGCATCTTTCTGGGGAGATCGGCATGAATCGAGCCCAGCCTCATTTCACACCCTAGCCCGACCTACCCAGCCCTGCCCTTAGAACCAATCTTTACCCCGAAGTTACGGATCTGACTCATCAACTTTCCTTAACATGCATTGTTCTAACATGCCAGAGGATGTTGCCCTTGGAGACCTGCTGCGGATATGGGTACGGCCCGACGTGAGATTTACACCCTCTCTTACGGATTTTCAAGGGCCAGCAAGAGCTCACCGGACGCCGCCGGAACTGCAACTCTTTCCAGGGCTTGGGCCCCTCTCTCGGGTTTCCCGCCCAGCTTCCGTGCTCACCGCGGTGATCGGACAACCGATTTGCACGTCAGGACCGCCCAGGCATAGTTCATCATCTTTCGGGTCCTATCGCACACGCTCACGCTCCACCTCCCCGACAGAGCGGGCGAGACGGGCCGGTGGTGCGCCCAACCCCGTAGGGCCGGGATCCCACCTCAGCCAGCGCGCGCCGGCCCTCACTTTCATTGCGCCACGGGGTGTGTCGGAGAAAACACTCTGACTTGCGCGTGCGTTAGTCTCCTTGGTCCGTGTTTCAAGGGTTGGGAGTTGGGGAGGTTGCCCTCCTTTCCTCCGCCCTTCGCCAGAGCGAGAGGTCATAGTTCAAAGACAGGTAGGTTTAACTTTATGGGGGCCTCCGGGTGCTCCTCTGCCGCCGTCGCCGAAGCGCCGGTGGGGCCGGGGAGACATTAAACCCCCGCCTGCGCCGGGGCGCAGAGCGGTTGACTGGGTTCCCAGTGCCGCGCGAGGATACTGGGTGATACTCAAGCCGCTTAAAAATGTGAGACCATTTCGGGAAGTCCCGGTTCACCGGACACCCCCAGTCCCCCTCGGTAGCGGCCTACACACCCACCCATCGGTGCGTCATCTAGCCGTGCCTAACGGGGAAAGGGGATGGAGCCAGTCGGGCGCATCCCAGGCAAAAAGGAACTGCGGGGAACCGGGCTAGGACCAGTTCACCCGCGCCGAGGGAAGGGAGAGGCGGGAGGCGTGAGCCCCCTACCCTACCCGACCCACAGCAGAGTTTGGTTTGTGTCGGGAGTGGGTAATTTGCACCCCTGCTGCCTTCCTTGGATGTGGTAGCCATTTCTCAGGATCCCTCTCCGGAATCGAACCCATAACTGATTTAATGAGCCATTCGCAGTTTCACTGTACCGGCCGTGTGTACTTAGACTTGCATGGCTTAATCTTTGAGACAAGCATATGCTACTGGCAGGATCAACCAGGTAGCCACTCACAACATAGAGGTTGTACCCGGGCACACTAAGCGGAGAACAGCCAGGGACCACTCCTATCCCGTGAGGGGAGGAGGCCCTAGGTCAATCCACCGTGCGCCCAGCGGGAGGCCCTGAACTGCCCGTGGCCGGAGCCACAGGTGCCGGGGCACCGCTTAATCAGGTATCTTGTCTTAGCTGGAGGGTTAATTCGGAACGCCATCAACGTGGATAAAAGACAGGGTTTGAGAAATACATGTGTTTCTGGCGCCGGTACGGTATGGGTGAACGTCATCCGCAGGCATCGCTACCTGGGTAGTCCACTCCCCACCAATGTAGGGCCACTGAGACAGACGGGCCGGCTAGATCTCGCACGAACGGAGCGCGGCTGAAGCTTGACATTAAGACGGGGATAACCGTCTCCGACAGGGGCTCCCCCGATAGAGGCAATTCCACGTGGGGCGGGAGGAACCGTCCGTCTGAACACCGACCAATGGCCGGCCGACAGGGGCCCTCCCAGGTGGAAACAGATTGCAAATCGGTCAGAAGATGTAAAACAGGCTCGACAACAGAGGACAACCATGGATACGCAACGTGTTGGAAGCTAGGGACGGACACATTCATGGGACAAGAACCATGGTCATGGAGGACCCAAACCCACAAGGTGATAGCTGGGATAGACCACCTGTCCAGGACAGAGCTCAATATCCTCCCACCACCAAGCTGGGAAAATCGGATCAATACTTAGGACCAATCGGGCGCCGGAGGGATATGGTCCAAAGTACCCACGGTTCTGAGGGGCTTGTAACCCTCAAAAGTGTCCATAAAGCACTCCCTATTCGGCCTGAGTAGTAACGACCAATCAGGCGCAGAAGGGATATGAACCAAAGGAACCATGGTTATGAGGGACAAGCAACCCTCAAAAATGTCCATAAATCACTCCCTATTCGGCCAGAGTAGTAATCATCAATCGGTCGCCGAAGGGATAAGGACCGAACTACCATGGTTCCGAGGGGCTTGTAACCCTCAAAAGTGTCCATAAAGCTCTCCCTATTCGGCATGAGTAGTAATCATCAATCGGTCGCCGAAGGGATAAGGACCGAACTACCATGGTTCCGAGGGGCTTGTAACCCTCAAAAGTGTCCATAAAGCACTCCCTATTCGGCCAGAGTAGCAACCACCTATGGGTCGCCGACGGAATGTGGTTCTCCAGTTGTCAAAAACCAGGTTTCTCAAATCGCGCCGGTACCTGTCTGCCCCACACGGCCACGAGTGTGTAAAAATAACTCTCACTCACACAGTTTCAAGGCTATTCCCGATGTCACGGTAGGACACTTTAAACTTGAATAAATCGAAAAGTACAACTCCAATCAGGATGGGGGTTTTTTTGCACGAAAGGGCACACGTAGACGAACATTTCCATCTAATTTAAACCGTTTTTCCATAACAATTTATAATAGAAAATCGAGTTTTAAGTTTGCGAAAAAAAGTTCCGTTTACCGAAAAAATAGGTTCCTATAGAAGCGACATTTTCTAACCCGGGGCTAATTGTTGCCCATCACGAGAGAGGGTATGAGCCGAAGTCTGGGACCTCTAGCCCCTCAGGAAGTATTTTTAATCATTATTTGAAAATTTCAGATTTTGGTCAAAAAAGTTACAAAGTGCCAACTTTTCAGTTCGCTTCAGAGACTAAGTCCAAACGTGCACCTGGTTTTATTCTGGGTTACCAGGACAATTTTTGAAAAACGGTTTTAAATACTTATAGAGGGTATATGGACCTCCATACCCACCCTTAGAGCACCATCCTAAGGGCCCAACTCAATGAGATACAGCAAGAGGGAATTATATAGCTTTTCAAAAAATCTTCAGAAAAATGACTATGTTTTTCTTCTCAGAAATTGCACTAAGTCCAAACGGGCACCTGGTTTTATTCTGGGTTACCAGGACCATTTTTGAAAAACGGTTTTAAATACTTATAGAGGGCATATGGACCTCCATACCCACCCTTAGAGCACCATCCTAAGGGCCCAACTCAATGAGATACAGCAAGAGGGAATTATATAGCTTTTCAAAAAATCTTCAGAAAAATGACTATGTTTTTCTTCTCAGAAATTGCACTAAGTCCAAACGGGCACCTGGTTTTATTCTGGGTTACCAGGACAATTTTTGAAAAACGGTTTTAAATACTTATAGAGGGCATATGGACCTCCATACCCACCCTTAGAGCACCATCCTAAGGGCCCAACTCAATGAGATACAGCAAGAGGGAATTATATAGCTTTTCAAAAAATCTTCAGAAAAATGACTATGTTTTTCTTCTCAGAAATTGCACTAAGTCCAAACGGGCACCTGGTTTTATTCTGGGTTACCAGGACCAATTTTTTAAAAAGGTTTTAAATACTTTTAAAGGCCATCACCACCCCCAGGACACATGTTTCAGCACCCCACTGCTGTCCCATGTCAGTGGGATAAGTACATTTAAAAAGTCGCTTGATGGCGCCATAGATCAATTTATGGAGGGGTGACATTTTTAAAGGGTATACAGACCTACATGCCCACTCTGAGACCACCATAGGGGGGTTAGGGAGACCCCATAGGGGGGACCCACACCCCCACCAAGGTCACCTGGTAACCCAATACAATTCAATGACAGAGTCATACTTCTCTCTCATTGCACTAAGTCCAGCATGTGTACCTGGTGATTGAACTGGTTACCAAGGCTTACTCTCTCTACCCTGCCTGCCCACCTACCTGCCCTCTATCTCGGCCTGTCTCTTCAGCTCAGTGCACCTGGTACCCCATAACACCCTGGTATTTCAGACCCTCAGGCCTCCATACATTCTCAACCGTGACCAAATGACACACAAAGACATGGGTGAATTTCAAATAAATGTTCTTTATTTATCAGTGAATCATGGGTTGATTTGTCCCTCAATTAGTGACCGCGCTCGGCTGGCGTTACGAGGCAAATCATGGTACCGGTAGTACCGTGCCTGCGTTTCCAGAGAATGACACATATGGTCAGCCACAGTTCCCCGGTCTGTAACCGAGCCTTGATTAAAGTTCAATGTAGCAACGCTTCGTCGAATTGTACCGAAGGTGACTTTACTTCCAATGCCAAACTCTGCAAATATCTGGCCCACATACTCACAGAGATTGCCGTACGGTTGACCGCAGGACGTGAAAAAGAAGAGTGTTGTGTCTGAGGTGATTCCACTCAGATTAGGCCTGATCTGATGGAATCGTTTAAGCCAAGTGTATTCCTGCTCAGATAGAACAACTCTGCACTCACCGAAGCTATAGTTCGTTTTGTGGCTTGAAATGCACATCTGATAACCCCCACTTTCCGGGGTTACTTCAGTAAATTCCCTCTCACTGAAGGTGGTGACTGGGGATCGTCGAGTGCCATTAAAGATGGCCAACCGGCTGGACATGAGAGCCGCAAACCTACGTCTATCAGCGCAGGTGGCTCGGACCTCCAGCCTACTGAGAACCGAAGGAATAGCTTGATTACTTAGCTCAACAAACCGGCTTAACTCCGCAGCGCTGAGCACCTCGTCCCTGCACCGTTTGCGGAATTTTGCCCTGTGTGTTGCCTGGCTCTGCCGCGAATCCCTGTCCATCTTTGCCAAGCAGAGTAACAACTTTCGAATTCCACTGGCTTTAGCCTGCAGACCTTTTGGCCGGAACTGAATAAGATAATTCAGGAAACTTCGAACATCAGCTCGGTACATTTTTAACGTGGATGGGTGCCAAACAACGGGTCTTCACATTCACCATACCACTCATACACACGTCTGTAGTTATCCAGAGAACACAGTCCTTCATCGGCCTTGCCCTCTGACATATAGCGGAGGAATTGTCGTACTCTGGATAGACTGGTGCGACTATTGTCAATTCGTTTAACTGAAGGGTTTTTACCAATAGCAAAGTGTTCATATTCAGTCAAAATTCCATTCCTCCAACCTTCAATTCTGGAGGACACACCGCCGCCTTCATCACTCTCGCTCTCCGTGGAAGTCACCATGACGCAGCCTTGCTCCCTCGGTTCCGAGCATGGTTCACCACCGATCTGACTGGTTGACTGCACCGGGCGCAGTCGCCGCCGCCTGCTCACTCTCGTCCCACAGCTGCTGATCCACCACCGCGGACTGCTCACCCTTGTCTACCAGCTGCTGCTCCACGGACAACTCACTTTCAACACACTGGAAATACCCAGGGTTCTCCCAGGGCTCCAGCTGCGGTGCAACACCGTTGTTAGGCTGCATACACCTGCCATGATTCGGGCTGCTGTCTCTCAGTTGAACGCCGGCTAGATTGCATAGCACGCTTCCATTCTGTAGTAGCAGGCTTAAGTGCATGGACAGACTTGAAATGTCGGTCTATCCGCACGATATTCCGCTTGGAACAAAGCCCACAATCACGTTTTAGTCTACTGTTCATAGCTTCTCTCTCCTGCGTGCGTGTATGTCTCTTTGTTTGCTCCACCAAACAACGACCTAACCCTAACTAGGGCTTAATGAGCCCCAGGTGTGGGCCAATATCAGACCAATTGGACTGATTGGAAATTTGACCATAAAGATCACCTCGTTGCCTCTTTGTTCGTCAAAGCCCAGTTGGCCATGGGGGTAGCGGCTGTGGCTTACGATCTGACGATCGGTGTTCGAGCCCCGCTGGGGATCACACCGTTTTTTTTCCACCGAGAGCCTGGGAACCTAAAGACCCAAGGCCCTAATGCCCTTTGACGGCCCTAATGCCCTTTGACGGCCCAAATGCCCTTCGACGGCCCAAATGCCCTTTGACGGCCCAAATCCTTAGGGCATAATGCCAAGGCCAGACAGCCATGCCCTGGTACTTTCATAGGCTTCCAGGGCTATACACACTTGTCAATATGCCTGAAAAGAGGCACTCTGATACGGATTCAGAGATTAGTGTACTGCCCTTGAAGGCCCAAACCCATAGGCCCTAATGCCCTTTGACGGCCCAAATCCTTAGGGCATAATGCCAAGGCCAGACAGCCATGCCCTTGGTACTTTCATAGGCTTCCAGGGCCTCTTTGTTCGTCAAAGCCCAGTTGGCCATGGGGGTAGCGGCTGTGGCTTATGATCTGACGATCGGTGTTCGAGCCCCGCTGGGGATCACACCGTTTTTTTCCACCGAGAGCCTGGGAACCTAAAGACCCAAGGCCCTAATGCCCTTTGACGGCCCAAATGCCCTTTGACGGCCCAAATCCTTTACTTTCATAGGCTTCCAGGGCTATACACACTTGTCAATATGCCTGAAAAGAGGCACTCTGATACGGATTCAGAGATTAGTGTACTGCCCCTTGAAGGCCCAAACCCATAGGCCCTAATGCCCTTTGACGGCCCAAATCCTTAGGGCATAATGCCAAGGCCAGACAGCCATGCCCTGGTACTTTCATAGGCTTCCAGGGCTATACACACTTGTCAATATGCCTGAAAAGAGGCACTCTGATACGGATTCAGAGATTAGTGTACTGCCCTTGAAGGCCCAAACCCATGCCCTTTGACGGCCCAAATCCTTAGGGCAGGCGCGGAAGGGATATGGTCCAAAGTACCCACGGTTCTGAGGGGCTTGTAACCCTCAAAAGTGGTCCATAAAGCTCTCCCTATTCGGCATGAGTAGTAATCATCAATCGGTCGCCGAAGGGATAAGGACCGAACTACCATGGTTCCGAGGGGCTTGTAACCCTCAAAAGTGTCCATAAAGCTCTCCCTATTCGGCATGAGTAGTAATCATCAATCGGTCGCCGAAGGGATAAGGACCGAACTACCATGGTTCCGAGGGGCTTGTAACCCTCAAAAGTGTCCATAAAGCTCTCCCTATTCGGCATGAGTAGTAATCATCAATCGGTCGCCGAAGGGATAAGGACCGAACTACCATGGTTCCGAGGGGCTTGTAACCCTCAAAAGTGTCCATAAAGCACTCCCTATTCGGCCAGAGTAGCAACCACCTATGGGTCGCCGACGGAATGTGGTTCTCCAGTTGTCAAAAACCAGGTTTCTCAAATCGCGCCGGTACCTGTCTGCCCCACACGGCCACGAGTGTGTAAAAATAACTCTCACTCACACAGTTTCAAGGCTATTCCCGATGTCACGGTAGGACACTTTAAACTTGAATAAATCGAAAAGTACAACTCCAATCAGGATGGGGGTTTTTTTGCACGAAAGGGCACACGTAGACGAACATTTCCATCTAATTTAAACCGTTTTTCCATAACAATTTATAATAGAAAATCGAGTTTTAAGTTTGCGAAAAAAAGTTCCGTTTACCGAAAAAATAGGTTCCTATAGAAGCGACATTTTCTAACCCGGGGCTAATTGTTGCCCATCACGAGAGAGGGTATGAGCCGAAGTCTGGGACCTCTAGCCCCCCGGGAAGTATTTTTAATCATTATTTGAAAATTTCAGATTTTGGTCAAAAAAGTTACAAAGTGCCAACTTTTCAGTTCGCTTCAGAGACTAAGTCCAAACGTGCACCTGGTTTTATTCTGGGTTACCAGGACAATTTTTGAAAAACGGTTTTAAATACTTATAGAGGGTATATGGACCTCCATACCCACCCTTAGAGCACCATCCTAATGGCCCAACTCAATGAGATACAGCAAGAGGGAATTATATAGCTTTTCAAAAAATCTTCAGAAAAATGACTATGTTTTTCTTCTCAGAAATTGCACTAAGTCCAAACGGGCACCTGGTTTTATTCTGGGTTACCAGGACCATTTTTTAAAAAGGTTTTAAATACTTTTAAAGGCCATCAACCACCCCCAGGACACCTGTTTCAGCAGCCCACTGCTGTCCCATGTCAGTGGGATAAGTACTAATTTAAAAAGTCGCTTGATGGCGCCATAGATCAATTTATGGAGCTTTCAAATAAGGTCAAAATCATTCAGAATGGTTTTAAATACTTTTAAATGGTACACACATAACATATCTATCTATGTGAGATACATACTGAAGCCCCATGTCACTGGGATAAAGCATTTCTGATTTATGAGGGTTTTCATGTGTTTTTAGGTTACCAGGCCAAATCATGTGATGGTATTATTTTTGAGGTCAAAATCATTCAGAATGGTTTTAAATACTTTTAAATGGTACACACATAACATATCTATCTATGTGAGATACATACTGAAGCCCCATGTCACTGGGATAAAGCATTTCTGATTTATGAGTGTTTTTATGTGTGTTTGGGCATTGGCCACAGCTGTGGGCCTTGTGTTATTTTGGGGTCAAAAGTCTTCAGAATGGTTTTAAATACTTTTAAATGGTACACACATAACATATCTATCTATGTGAGATACATACTGAAGCCCCATGTCACTGGGATAAAGCATTTCTGATTTATGAGGGTTTTCATGTGTTTTTAAGTTACCAGGCCAAATCATGTGATTGTATTATTTTGAGGTCAAAATCATTCAGAATGGTTTTAAATACTTTTAAATGGTACACACATAACATATCTATCTATGTGAGATACATACTGAAGCCCCATGTCACTGGGATAAAGCATTTCTGATTTATGAGTGTTTTTATTGTGTGTTTGGGCATTGGCCAGATCTGTGGGCCTGGTATAATTGTGGGTTACTAGGCCAAAAAAAAAAGGGGGACAGAGCAGCCAACCTCCAGAGAGGCTGACTGCTCTGCCCCCCTTAAGGACAGTGGAACTACGGACCTCCAGGCCTCTAGGCCTTCACTCACTATCCGGGGAACACCCATCTCTCCGGGCATGAGAGTAGAGCTTACTCCCTCAAAACTACTATGCCCGGATAGGGAGCACCCCATAGGCGGGTCCCATACCCCCCTCTCACACACCCCCCACCCGGGATGTTCCACAAGAGGGCGCCACTGGACATTTTAAACATCAATGTAAGTTAGTGACAGAGCTTTCTTGAAAAATGACTAAGTCCAAAAATTCTCAGAAATTGCACTATGTCCAAGCTGTGGGCCTGGTATTATTTTGGGTTACCAGGTAGTGATAGCCTTCACCCACTCTCCGGGGAACACCCCTCTCTATGGGCATGACCTCCAGTGGGGGATACCCCCCACCACAAGCTCTTACACCATCCGAACCAGGGCACCCACCACCATCCGAACCAGGGCACCCACCACCATCCGAACCAGGGCACCCACCACCATCCGAACCAGGGCACCCACCACCATCCGAACCAGGGCACCCACCACCATCCGAACCAGGGCACCCACCACCATCCGAACCAGGGCACCCACCACCATCCGAACCAGGGCACCCACCACCATCCGAACCAGGGCACCCACCACCATCCGAACCAGGGCACCCACCACCATCCGAACCAGGGCACCCACCACCATCCGAACCAGGGCACCCACCACCATGCGAACCAGGGCACCCACCACCATCCGAACCAGGGCACCCACCACCATCCGAACCAGGGCACCCACCACCATCCGAACCAGGGCACCCACTCTTAAGCACCCTTCCTCGGACACTAAAGCATATAGCCCCGCTGTTACGAACCGCGTGCACCTGGTGATCCAAAACGGCCTTCGTGCACCTGGTCACCCTGCAGCTTACCACTCAGAGACTAAGTCCACACCAGGATTACCAGGTGCTGGTGGTACTTTGCACCCGGGTACCCACCTTCTTTAGTCTGCTTGCCCACTCTCTCTCTGGGCCTCCGGACTCTGCCTCCTGGCCCTTCTCTGTGCACCTGGTAACCAGTTAGAAATAACGGGGGAGGTGGAGGAAGACGCCTTCTGTCCCAAAAAAGCTTGGTTCGAAGGCTACATACCCGCCGGAGATCCCTTACCCCTTGTTACTGGGGCCGACGAGCATCTTTCTGGGGAGATCGGCATGAATCGAGCCCAGCCTCATTTCACACCCTAGCCCGACCTACCCAGCCCTGCCCTTAGAACCAATCTTTACCCCGAAGTTACGGATCTGACTCATCAACTTTCCTTAACATGCATTGTTCTAACATGCCAGAGGATGTTGCCCTTGGAGACCTGCTGCGGATATGGGTACGGCCCGACGTGAGATTTACACCCTCTCTTACGGATTTTCAAGGGCCAGCAAGAGCTCACCGGACGCCGCCGGAACTGCAACTCTTTCCAGGGCTTGGGCCCCTCTCTCGGGTTTCCCGCCCAGCTTCCGTGCTCACCGCGGTGATCGGACAACCGATTTGCACGTCAGGACCGCCCAGGCATAGTTCATCATCTTTCGGGTCCTATCGCACACGCTCACGCTCCACCTCCCCGACAGAGCGGGCGAGACGGGCCGGTGGTGCGCCCAACCCCGTAGGGCCGGGATCCCACCTCAGCCAGCGCGCGCCGGCCCTCACTTTCATTGCGCCACGGGGTGTGTCGGAGAAAACACTCTGACTTGCGCGTGCGTTAGTCTCCTTGGTCCGTGTTTCAAGGGTTGGGAGTTGGGGAGGTTGCCCTCCTTTCCTCCGCCCTTCGCCAGAGCGAGAGGTCATAGTTCAAAGACAGGTAGGTTTAACTTTATGGGGGCCTCCGGGTGCTCCTCTGCCGCCGTCGCCGAAGCGCCGGTGGGGCCGGGGAGACATTAAACCCCCGCCTGCGCCGGGGCGCAGAGCGGTTGACTGGGTTCCCAGTGCCGCGCGAGGATACTGGGTGATACTCAAGCCGCTTAAAAATGTGAGACCATTTCGGGAAGTCCCGGTTCACCGGACACCCCCAGTCCCCCTCGGTAGCGGCCTACACACCCACCCATCGGTGCGTCATCTAGCCGTGCCTAACGGGGAAAGGGGATGGAGCCAGTCGGGCGCATCCCAGGCAAAAAGGAACTGCGGGGAACCGGGCTAGGACCAGTTCACCCGCGCCGAGGGAAGGGAGAGGCGGGAGGCGTGAGCCCCCTACCCTACCCGACCCACAGCAGAGTTTGGTTTGTGTCGGGAGTGGGTAATTTGCACCCCTGCTGCCTTCCTTGGATGTGGTAGCCATTTCTCAGGATCCCTCTCCGGAATCGAACCCATAACTGATTTAATGAGCCATTCGCAGTTTCACTGTACCGGCCGTGTGTACTTAGACTTGCATGGCTTAATCTTTGAGACAAGCATATGCTACTGGCAGGATCAACCAGGTAGCCACTCACAACATAGAGGTTGTACCCGGGCACACTAAGCGGAGAACAGCCAGGGACCACTCCTATCCCGTGAGGGGAGGAGGCCCTAGGTCAATCCACCGTGCGCCCAGCGGGAGGCCCTGAACTGCCCGTGGCCGGAGCCACAGGTGCCGGGGCACCGCTTAATCAGGTATCTTGTCTTAGCTGGAGGGTTAATTCGGAACGCCATCAACGTGGATAAAAGACAGGGTTTGAGAAATACATGTGTTTCTGGCGCCGGTACGGTATGGGTGAACGTCATCCGCAGGCATCGCTACCTGGGTAGTCCACTCCCCACCAATGTAGGGCCACTGAGACAGACGGGCCGGCTAGATCTCGCACGAACGGAGCGCGGCTGAAGCTTGACATTAAGACGGGGATAACCGTCTCCGACAGGGGCTCCCCCGATAGAGGCAATTCCACGTGGGGCGGGAGGAACCGTCCGTCTGAACACCGACCAATGGCCGGCCGACAGGGGCCCTCCCAGGTGGAAACAGATTGCAAATCGGTCAGAAGATGTAAAACAGGCTCGACAACAGAGGACAACCATGGATACGCAACGTGTTGGAAGCTAGGGACGGACACATTCATGGGACAAGAACCATGGTCATGGAGGACCCAAACCCACAAGGTGATAGCTGGGATAGACCACCTGTCCAGGACAGAGCTCAATATCCTCCCACCACCAAGCTGGGAAAATCGGATCAATACTTAGGACCAATCGGGCGCCGGAGGGATATGGTCCAAAGTACCCACGGTTCTGAGGGGCTTGTAACCCTCAAAAGTGTCCATAAAGCACTCCCTATTCGGCCTGAGTAGTAACGACCAATCAGGCGCAGAAGGGATATGAACCAAAGGAACCATGGTTATGAGGGACAAGCAACCCTCAAAAATGTCCATAAATCACTCCCTATTCGGCCAGAGTAGTAATCATCAATCGGTCGCCGAAGGGATAAGGACCGAACTACCATGGTTCCGAGGGGCTTGTAACCCTCAAAAGTGTCCATAAAGCTCTCCCTATTCGGCATGAGTAGTAATCATCAATCGGTCGCCGAAGGGATAAGGACCGAACTACCATGGTTACGAGGGGCTTGTAACCCTCAAAAGTGTCCATAAAGCACTCCCTATTCGGCCAGAGTAGCAACCACCTATGGGTCGCCGACGGAATGTGGTTCTCCAGTTGTCAAAAACCAGGTTTCTCAAATCGCGCCGGTACCTGTCTGCCCCACACGGCCACGAGTGTGTAAAAATAACTCTCACTCACACAGTTTCAAGGCTATTCCCGATGTCACGGTAGGACACTTTAAACTTGAATAAATCGAAAAGTACAACTCCAATCAGGATGGGGGTTTTTTTGCACGAAAGGGCACACGTAGACGAACATTTCCATCTAATTTAAACCGTTTTTCCATAACAATTTATAATAGAAAATCGAGTTTTAAGTTTGCGAAAAAAAGTTCCGTTTACCGAAAAAATATGTTCCTATGGAAGCGAAATTTTCTGACCCGGGGCTAATTGTTGCCCATCACGAGAGAGGGTATGAGCCAAAATTTGGGACCTCTAGCCCCTCAGGAAGTATTTTTAATCATTATTTGAAAATTTCAGATTTTGGTCAAAAAAGTTACAAAGTGCCAACTTTTCAGTTCGCTTCAGAGACTAAGTCCAAACGTGCACCTGGTTTTATTCTGGGTTACCAGGACAATTTTTGAAAAACGGTTTTAAATACTTATAGAGGGCATATGGACCTCCATACCCACCCTTAGAGCACCATCCTAAGGGCCCAACTCAATGAGATACAGCAAGAGGGAATTATATAGCTTTTCAAAAAATCTTCAGAAAAATGACTATGTTTTTCTTCTCAGAAATTGCACTAAGTCCAAACGGGCACCTGGTTTTATTCTGGGTTACCAGGACAATTTTTGAAAAACGGTTTTAAATACTTATAGAGGGCATATGGACCTCCATACCCACCCTTAGAGCACCATCCTAAGGGCCCAACTCAATGAGATACAGCAAGAGGGAATTATATAGCTTTTCAAAAAATCTTCAGAAAAATGACTATGTTTTTCTTCTCAGAAATTGCACTAAGTCCAAACGGGCACCTGGTTTTATTCTGGGTTACCAGGACCAATTTTTTAAAAAGGTTTTAAATACTTTTAAAGGCCATCACCACCCCCAGGACACATGTTTCAGCACCCCACTGCTGTCCCATGTCAGTGGGATAAGTACATTTAAAAAGTCGCTTGATGGCGCCATAGATCAATTTATGGAGGGGTGACATTTTTAAAGGGTATACAGACCTACATGCCCACTCTGAGACCACCATAGGGGGGTTAGGGAGACCCCATAGGGGGGACCCACACCCCCCACCAAGGTCACCTGGTAACCCAATACAATTCAATGACAGAGTCATACTTCTCTCTCATTGCACTAAGTCCAGCATGTGTACCTGGTGATTGAACTGGTTACCAAGGCTTACTCTCTCTACCCTGCCTGCCCACCTGCCTGCCCTCTATCTCGGCCTGTCTCTTCAGCTCAGTGCACCTGGTACCCCATAACACCCTGGTATTTCAGACCCTCAGGCCTCCATACATTCTCAACCGTGACCAAATGACACACAAAGACATGGGTGAATTTCAAATAAATGTTCTTTATTTATCAGTGAATCATGGGTTGATTTGTCCCTCAATTAGTGACCGCGCTCGGCTGGCGTTACGAGGCAAATCATGGTACCGGTAGTACCGTGCCTGCGTTTCCAGAGAATGACACATATGGTCAGCCACAGTTCCCCGGTCTGTAACCGAGCCTTGATTAAAGTTCAATGTAGCAACGCTTCGTCGAATTGTACCGAAGGTGACTTTACTTCCAATGCCAAACTCTGCAAATATCTGGCCCACATACTCACAGAGATTGCCGTACGGTTGACCGCAGGACGTGAAAAAGAAGAGTGTTGTGTCTGAGGTGATTCCACTCAGATTAGGCCTGATCTGATGGAATCGTTTAAGCCAAGTGTATTCCTGCTCAGATAGAACAACTCTGCACTCACCGAAGCTATAGTTCGTTTTGTGGCTTGAAATGCACATCTGATAACCCCCACTTTCCGGGGTTACTTCAGTAAATTCCCTCTCACTGAAGGTGGTGACTGGGGATCGTCGAGTGCCATTAAAGATGGCCAACCGGCTGGACATGAGAGCCGCAAACCTACGTCTATCAGCGCAGGTGGCTCGGACCTCCAGCCTACTGAGAACCGAAGGAATAGCTTGATTACTTAGCTCAACAAACCGGCTTAACTCCGCAGCGCTGAGCACCTCGTCCCTGCACCGTTTGCGGAATTTTGCCCTGTGTGTTGCCTGGCTCTGCCGCGAATCCCTGTCCATCTTTGCCAAGCAGAGTAACAACTTTCGAATTCCACTGGCTTTAGCCTGCAGACCTTTTGGCCGGAACTGAATAAGATAATTCAGGAAACTTCGAACATCAGCTCGGTACATTTTTAACGTGGATGGTGCCAAACAACGGTCTTCACATTCACCATACCACTCATACACACGTCTGTAGTTATCCAGAGAACACAGTCCTTCATCGGCCTTGCCCTCTGACATATAGCGGAGGAATTGTCGTACTCTGGATAGACTGGTGCGACTATTGTCAATTCGTTTAACTGAAGGGTTTTTACCAATAGCAAAGTGTTCATATTCAGTCAAAATTCCATTCCTCCAACCTTCAATTCTGGAGGACACACCGCCGCCTTCATCACTCTCGCTCTCCGTGGAAGTCACCATGACGCAGCCTTGCTCCCTCGGTTCCGAGCATGGTTCACCACCGATCTGACTGGTTGACTGCACCGGCGCAGTCGCCGCCGCCTGCTCACTCTCGTCCCACAGCTGCTGATCCACCACCGCGGACTGCTCACCCTTGTCTACCAGCTGCTGCTCCACGGACAACTCACTTTCAACACACTGGAAATACCCAGGGTTCTCCCAGGGCTCCAGCTGCGGTGCAACACCGTTGTTAGGCTGCATACACTGCCATGATTCGGGCTGCTGTCTCTCAGTTGAACGCCGGCTAGATTGCATAGCACGCTTCCATTCTGTAGTAGCAGGCTTAAGTGCATGGACAGACTTGAAATGTCGGTCTATCCGCACGATATTCCGCTTGGAACAAAGCCCACAATCACGTTTTAGTCTACTGTTCATAGCTTCTCTCTCCTGCGTGCGTGTATGTCTCTTTGTTTGCTCCACCAAACAACGACCTAACCCTAACTAGGGCTTAATGAGCCCCAGGTGTGGGCCAATATCAGACCAATTGGACTGATTGGAAATTTGACCATAAAGATCACCTCGTTGCCTCTTTGTTCGTCAAAGCCCAGTTGGCCATGGGGGTAGCGGCTGTGGCTTACGATCTGACGATCGGTGTTCGAGCCCCGCTGGGGATCACACCGTTTTTTTCCACCGAGAGCCTGGGAACCTAAAGACCCAAGGCCCTAATGCCCTTTGACGGCCCTAATGCCCTTTGACGCCCAAATGCCCTTTGACGGCCCAAATCCTTAGGGCATAATGCCAAGGCCAGACAGCCATGCCCTGGTACTTTCATAGGCTTCCAGGGCTATACACACTTGTCAATATGCCTGAAAAGAGGCACTCTGATACGGATTCAGAGATTAGTGTACTGCCCTTGAAGGCCCAAACCCATAGGCCCTAATGCCCTTTGACGGCCCAAATCCTTAGGGCATAATGCCAAGGCCAGACAGCCATGCCCTGGTACTTTCATAGGCTTCCAGGGCCTCTTTGTTCGTCAAAGCCCAGTTGGCCATGGGGGTAGCGGCTGTGGCTTATGATCTGACGATCGGTGTTCGAGCCCCGCTGGGGATCACACCGTTTTTTTCCACCGAGAGCCTGGGAACCTAAAGACCCAAGGCCCTAATGCCCTTTGACGGCCCAAATGCCCTTTGACGGCCCAAATCCTTTACTTTCATAGGCTTCCAGGGCTATACACACTTGTCAATATGCCTGAAAAGAGGCACTCTGATACGGATTCAGAGATTAGTGTACTGCCCTTGAAGGCCCAAACCCATAGGCCCTAATGCCCTTTGACGGCCCAAATCCTTAGGGCATAATGCCAAGGCCAGACAGCCATGCCCTGGTACTTTCATAGGCTTCCAGGGCTATACACACTTGTCAATATGCCTGAAAAGAGGCACTCTGATACGGATTCAGAGATTAGTGTACTGCCCTTGAAGGCCCAAACCCATAGGCCCTAATGCCCTTGACGGCCCAAATCCTTAGGGCAGGCGCGGAAGGGATATGGTCCAAAGTACCCACGGTTCTGAGGGGCTTGTAACCCTCAAAAGTGTCCATAAAGCTCTCCCTATTCGGCATGAGTAGTAATCATCAATCGGGTCGCCGAAGGGATAAGGACCGAACTACCATGGTTCCGAGGGGCTTGTAACCCTCAAAAGTGTCCATAAAGCTCTCCCTATTCGGCATGAGTAGTAATCATCAATCGGTCGCCGAAGGGATAAGGACCGAACTACCATGGTTCCGAGGGGCTTGTAACCCTCAAAAGTGTCCATAAAGCTCTCCCTATTCGGCATGAGTAGTAATCATCAATCGGTCGCCGAAGGGATAAGGACCGAACTACCATGGTTCCGAGGGGCTTGCAACCCTCAGAAGTGTCCATAAAGCACTCCCTATTCGGCCAGAGTAGCAACCACCTATGGGTCGCCGACGGAATGTGGTTCTCCAGTTGTCAAAAACCAGGTTTCTCAAATCGCGCCGGCACCTGTCTGCCCCACACGGCCACGAGTGTGTAAAAATAACTGTCACTCACACAGTTTCAAGGCTATTCCCGATGTCACGGTAGGACACTTTAAACTTGAATAAATCGAAAAGTACAACTCCAATCAGGATGGGGGTTTTTTTGCACGAAAGGGCACACGTAGACGAACATTTCCATCTAATTTAAACCGTTTTTCCATAACAATTTATAATAGAAAATCGAGTTTTAAGTTTGCGAAAAAAAGTTCCGTTTACCGAAAAAATAGGTTCCTATAGAAGCGACATTTTCTAACCCGGGGCTAATTGTTGCCCATCACGAGAGAGGGTATGAGCCGAAGTCTGGGACCTCTAGCCCCCCGGGAAGTATTTTTAATCATTATTTGAAAATTTCAGATTTTGGTCAAAAAAGTTACAAAGTGCCAACTTTTCAGTTCGCTTCAGAGACTAAGTCCAAACGTGCACCTGGTTTTATTCTGGGTTACCAGGACAATTTTTGAAAAACGGTTTTAAATACTTATAGAGGGTATATGGACCTCCATACCCACCCTTAGAGCACCATCCTAATGGCCCAACTCAATGAGATACAGCAAGAGGGAATTATATAGCTTTTCAAAAAATCTTCAGAAAAATGGACTATGTTTTTCTTCTCAGAAATTGCACTAAGTCCAAACGGGCACCTGGTTTTATTCTGGGTTACCAGGACCATTTTTTAAAAAGGTTTTAAATACTTTTAAAGGCCATCACCACCCCCAGGACACCTGTTTCAGCAGCCCACTGCTGTCCCATGTCAGTGGGATAAGTACATTTAAAAAGTCGCTTGATGGCGCCATAGATCAATTTATGGAGCTTTCAAATAAGGTCAAAATCATTCAGAATGGTTTTAAATACTTTTAAATGGTACACACATAACATATCTATCTATGTGAGATACATACTGAAGCCCCATGTCACTGGGATAAAGCATTTCTGATTTATGAGGGTTTTCATGTGTTTTTAGGTTACCAGGCCAAATCATGTGATGGTATTATTTTGAGGTCAAAATCATTCAGAATGGTTTTAAATACTTTTAAATGGTACACACATAACATATCTATCTATGTGAGATACATACTGAAGCCCCATGTCACTGGGATAAAGCATTTCTGATTTATGAGTGTTTTTATGTGTGTTTGGGCATTGGCCACAGCTGTGGGCCTTGTGTTATTTTGGGGTCAAAAGTCTTCAGAATGGTTTTAAATACTTTTAAATGGTACACACATAACATATCTATCTATGTGAGATACATACTGAAGCCCCATGTCACTGGGATAAAGCATTTCTGATTTATGAGGGTTTTCATGTGTGTTTAAGTTACCAGGCCAAATCATGTGGGACTTGTATTATTTTGAGGTCAAAAGTCATTCAGAATGGTTTTAAATACTTTTAAATGGTACACACATAACATATCTATCTATGTGAGATACATACTGAAGCCCCATGTCACTGGGATAAAGCATTTCTGATTTATGAGTGTTTTTATGTGTGTTTGGGCATTGGCCAGATCTGTGGGCCTGGTATAATTGTGGGTTACTAGGCCAAAAAAAAAGGGGGACAGAGCAGCCAACCTCCAGAGAGGCTGACTGCTCTGCCCCCCTTAAGGACAGTGGAACTACGGACCTCCAGGCCTCTAGGCCTTCACTCACTATCCGGGGAACACCCATCTCTCCGGGCATGAGAGTAGAGCTTACTCCCTCAAACTACTATGCCCGGATAGGGAGCACCCCATAGGCGGTCCCATACCCCCCTCTCACACACCCCCCACCCGGGATGTTCCACAAGAGGGCGCCACTGGACATTTTAAACATCAATGTAAGTTAGTGACAGAGCTTTCTTGAAAAATGACTAAGTCCAAAAATTCTCAGAAATTGCACTATGTCCAGCTGTGGGCCTGGTATTATTTTGGGTTACCAGGTAGTGATAGCCTTCACCCACTCTCCGGGGAACACCCCTCTCTATGGGCATGACCTCCAGTGGGGGATACCCCCCACCACAAGCTCTTACACCATCCGAACCAGGGCACCCACCACCATCCGAACCAGGGCACCCACCACCATCCGAACCAGGGCACCCACCACCATCCGAACCAGGGCACCCACCACCATCCGAACCAGGGCACCCACCACCATCCGAACCAGGGCACCCACCACCATCCGAACCAGGGCACCCACCACCATCCGAACCAGGGCACCCACCACCATCCGAACCAGGGCACCCACCACCATCCGAACCAGGGCACCCACCACCATCCGAACCAGGGCACCCACCACCATGCGAACCAGGGCACCCACCACCATCCGAACCAGGGCACCCACCACCATCCGAACCAGGGCACCCACCACCATCCGAACCAGGGCACCCACTCTTAAGCACCCTTCCTCGGACACTAAAGCATATAGCCCCGCTGTTACGAACCGCGTGCACCTGGTGATCCAAAACGGCCTTCGTGCACCTGGTCACCCTGCAGCTTACCACTCAGAGACTAAGTCCACACCAGGATTACCAGGTGCTGGTGGTACTTTGCACCCGGGTACCCACCTTCTTTAGTCTGCTTGCCCACTCTCTCTCTGGGCCTCCGGACTCTGCCTCCTGGCCCTTCTCTGTGCACCTGGTAACCAGTTAGAAATAACGGGGGAGGTGGAGGAAGACGCCTTCTGTCCCAAAAAAGCTTGGTTCGAAGGCTACATACCCGCCGGAGATCCCTTACCCCTTGTTACTGGGGCCGACGAGCATCTTTCTGGGGAGATCGGCATGAATCGAGCCCAGCCTCATTTCACACCCTAGCCCGACCTACCCAGCCCTGCCCTTAGAACCAATCTTTACCCCGAAGTTACGGATCTGACTCATCAACTTTCCTTAACATGCATTGTTCTAACATGCCAGAGGATGTTGCCCTTGGAGACCTGCTGCGGATATGGGTACGGCCCGACGTGAGATTTACACCCTCTCTTACGGATTTTCAAGGGCCAGCAAGAGCTCACCGGACGCCGCCGGAACTGCAACTCTTTCCAGGGCTTGGGCCCCTCTCTCGGGTTTCCCGCCCAGCTTCCGTGCTCACCGCGGTGATCGGACAACCGATTTGCACGTCAGGACCGCCCAGGCATAGTTCATCATCTTTCGGGTCCTATCGCACACGCTCACGCTCCACCTCCCCGACAGAGCGGGCGAGACGGGCCGGTGGTGCGCCCAACCCCGTAGGGCCGGGATCCCACCTCAGCCAGCGCGCGCCGGCCCTCACTTTCATTGCGCCACGGGGTGTGTCGGAGAAAACACTCTGACTTGCGCGTGCGTTAGTCTCCTTGGTCCGTGTTTCAAGGGTTGGGAGTTGGGGAGGTTGCCCTCCTTTCCTCCGCCCTTCGCCAGAGCGAGAGGTCATAGTTCAAAGACAGGTAGGTTTAACTTTATGGGGGCCTCCGGGTGCTCCTCTGCCGCCGTCGCCGAAGCGCCGGTGGGGCCGGGGAGACATTAAACCCCCGCCTGCGCCGGGGCGCAGAGCGGTTGACTGGGTTCCCAGTGCCGCGCGAGGATACTGGGTGATACTCAAGCCGCTTAAAAATGTGAGACCATTTCGGGAAGTCCCGGTTCACCGGACACCCCCAGTCCCCCTCGGTAGCGGCCTACACACCCACCCATCGGTGCGTCATCTAGCCGTGCCTAACGGGGAAAGGGGATGGAGCCAGTCGGGCGCATCCCAGGCAAAAAGGAACTGCGGGGAACCGGGCTAGGACCAGTTCACCCGCGCCGAGGGAAGGGAGAGGCGGGAGGCGTGAGCCCCCTACCCTACCCGACCCACAGCAGAGTTTGGTTTGTGTCGGGAGTGGGTAATTTGCACCCCTGCTGCCTTCCTTGGATGTGGTAGCCATTTCTCAGGATCCCTCTCCGGAATCGAACCCATAACTGATTTAATGAGCCATTCGCAGTTTCACTGTACCGGCCGTGTGTACTTAGACTTGCATGGCTTAATCTTTGAGACAAGCATATGCTACTGGCAGGATCAACCAGGTAGCCACTCACAACATAGAGGTTGTACCCGGGCACACTAAGCGGAGAACAGCCAGGGACCACTCCTATCCCGTGAGGGGAGGAGGCCCTAGGTCAATCCACCGTGCGCCCAGCGGGAGGCCCTGAACTGCCCGTGGCCGGAGCCACAGGTGCCGGGGCACCGCTTAATCAGGTATCTTGTCTTAGCTGGAGGGTTAATTCGGAACGCCATCAACGTGGATAAAAGACAGGGTTTGAGAAATACATGTGTTTCTGGCGCCGGTACGGTATGGGTGAACGTCATCCGCAGGCATCGCTACCTGGGTAGTCCACTCCCCACCAATGTAGGGCCACTGAGACAGACGGGCCGGCTAGATCTCGCACGAACGGAGCGCGGCTGAAGCTTGACATTAAGACGGGGATAACCGTCTCCGACAGGGGCTCCCCCGATAGAGGCAATTCCACGTGGGGCGGGAGGAACCGTCCGTCTGAACACCGACCAATGGCCGGCCGACAGGGGCCCTCCCAGGTGGAAACAGATTGCAAATCGGTCAGAAGATGTAAAACAGGCTCGACAACAGAGGACAACCATGGATACGCAACGTGTTGGAAGCTAGGGACGGACACATTCATGGGACAAGAACCATGGTCATGGAGGACCCAAACCCACAAGGTGATAGCTGGGATAGACCACCTGTCCAGGACAGAGCTCAATATCCTCCCACCACCAAGCTGGGAAAATCGGATCAATACTTAGGACCAATCGGGCGCCGGAGGGATATGGTCCAAAGTACCCACGGTTCTGAGGGGCTTGTAACCCTCAAAAGTGTCCATAAAGCACTCCCTATTCGGCCTGAGTAGTAACGACCAATCAGGCGCAGAAGGGATATGAACCAAAGGAACCATGGTTATGAGGGACAAGCAACCCTCAAAAATGTCCATAAATCACTCCCTATTTGGCCAGAGTAGTAATCATCAATCGGTCGCCGAAGGGATAAGGACCGAACTACCATGGTTCCGAGGGGCTTGTAACCCTCAAAAATGTCCATAAATCACTCCCTATTCGGCCAGAGTAGTAATCATCAATCGGTCGCCGAAGGGATAAGGACCGAACTACCATGGTTCCGAGGGGCTTGTAACCCTCAAAAGTGTCCATAAAGCTCTCCCTATTCGGCATGAGTAGTAATCATCAATCGGTCGCCGAAGGGATAAGGACCGAACTACCATGGTTCCGAGGGGCTTGTAACCCTCAAAAGTGTCCATAAAGCACTCCCTATTCGGCCAGAGTAGCAACCACCTATGGGTCGCCGACGGAATGTGGTTCTCCAGTTGTCAAAAACCAGGTTTCTCAAATCGCGCCGGTACCTGTCTGCCCCACACGGCCACGAGTGTGTAAAAATAACTGTCACTCACACAGTTTCAAGGCTATTCCCGATGTCACGGTAGGACACTTTAAACTTGAATAAATCGAAAAGTACAACTCCAATCAGGATGGGGGTTTTTTTGCACGAAAGGGCACACGTAGACGAACATTTCCATCTAATTTAAACCGTTTTTCCATAACAATTTATAATAGAAAATCGAGTTTTAAGTTTGCGAAAAAAAGTTCCGTTTACCGAAAAAATATGTTCCTATGGAAGCGAAATTTTCTAACCCGGGGCTAATTGTTGCCCATCACGAGAGAGGGTATGAGCCAAAATTTGGGACCTCTAGCCCCTCAGGAAGTATTTTTAATCATTATTTGAAAATTTCAGATTTTGGTCAAAAAAGTTACAAAGTGCCAACTTTTCAGTTCGCTTCAGAGACTAAGTCCAAACGTGCACCTGGTTTTATTCTGGGTTACCAGGACAATTTTTGAAAAACGGTTTTAAATACTTATAGAGGGTATATGGACCTCCATACCCACCCTTAGAGCACCATCCTAAGGGCCCAACTCAATGAGATACAGCAAGAGGGAATTATATAGCTTTTCAAAAAATCTTCAGAAAAATGACTATGTTTTTCTTCTCAGAAATTGCACTAAGTCCAAACGGGCACCTGGTTTTATTCTGGGTTACCAGGACAATTTTTGAAAAACGGTTTTAAATACTTATAGAGGGTATATGGACCTCCATACCCACCCTTAGAGCACCATCCTAAGGGCCCAACTCAATGAGATACAGCAAGAGGGAATTATATAGCTTTTCAAAAAATCTTCAGAAAAATGACTATGTTTTTCTTCTCAGAAATTGCACTAAGTCCAAACGGGCACCTGGTTTTATTCTGGGTTACCAGGACAAAGTCTCACAAAAACGGCTATGTTTCACCTCTCAGAAATTGCACTAAGTCCAAACGGGCACCTGGTTTTATTCTGGGTTACCAGGACCAATTTTTGAAAAACGGTTTTAAATACTTTTAAAGGCCATCACCACCCCCAGGACACATGTTTCAGCACCCCACTGCTGTCCCATGTCAGTGGGATAAGTACATTTAAAAAGTCGCTTGATGGCGCCATAGATCAATTTATGGAGGGGTGACATTTTTAAAGGGTATACAGACCTACATGCCCACTCTGAGACCACCATAGGGGGGTTAGGGAGACCCCATAGGGGGGACCCACACCCCCCACCAAGGTCACCTGGTAACCCAATACAATTCAATGACAGAGTCATACTTCTCTCTCATTGCACTAAGTCCAGCATGTGTACCTGGTGATTGAACTGGTTACCAAGGCTTACTCTCTCTACCCTGCCTGCCCACCTGCCTGCCCTCTATCTCGGCCTGTCTCTTCAGCTCAGTGCACCTGGTACCCCATAACACCCTGGTATTTCAGACCCTCAGGCCTCCATACATTCTCAACCGTGACCAAATGACACACAAAGACATGGGTGAATTTCAAATAAATGTTCTTTATTTATCAGTGAATCATGGGTTGATTTGTCCCTCAATTAGTGACCGCGCTCGGCTGGCGTTACGAGGCAAATCATGGTACCGGTAGTACCGTGCCTGCGTTTCCAGAGAATGACACATATGGTCAGCCACAGTTCCCCGGTCTGTAACCGAGCCTTGATTAAAGTTCAATGTAGCAACGCTTCGTCGAATTGTACCGAAGGTGACTTTACTTCCAATGCCAAACTCTGCAAATATCTGGCCCACATACTCACAGAGATTGCCGTACGGTTGACCGCAGGACGTGAAAAAGAAGAGTGTTGTGTCTGAGGTGATTCCACTCAGATTAGGCCTGATCTGATGGAATCGTTTAAGCCAAGTGTATTCCTGCTCAGATAGAACAACTCTGCACTCACCGAAGCTATAGTTCGTTTTGTGGCTTGAAATGCACATCTGATAACCCCCACTTTCCGGGGTTACTTCAGTAAATTCCCTCTCACTGAAGGTGGTGACTGGGGATCGTCGAGTGCCATTAAAGATGGCCAACCGGCTGGACATGAGAGCCGCAAACCTACGTCTATCAGCGCAGGTGGCTCGGACCTCCAGCCTACTGAGAACCGAAGGAATAGCTTGATTACTTAGCTCAACAAACCGGCTTAACTCCGCAGCGCTGAGCACCTCGTCCCTGCACCGTTTGCGGAATTTTGCCCTGTGTGTTGCCTGGCTCTGCCGCGAATCCCTGTCCATCTTTGCCAAGCAGAGTAACAACTTTCGAATTCCACTGGCTTTAGCCTGCAGACCTTTTGGCCGGAACTGAATAAGATAATTCAGGAAACTTCGAACATCAGCTCGGTACATTTTTAACGTGGATGGTGCCAAACAACGGTCTTCACATTCACCATACCACTCATACACACGTCTGTAGTTATCCAGAGAACACAGTCCTTCATCGGCCTTGCCCTCTGACATATAGCGGAGGAATTGTCGTACTCTGGATAGACTGGTGCGACTATTGTCAATTCGTTTAACTGAAGGGTTTTTACCAATAGCAAAGTGTTCATATTCAGTCAAAATTCCATTCCTCCAACCTTCAATTCTGGAGGACACACCGCCGCCTTCATCACTCTCGCTCTCCGTGGAAGTCACCATGACGCAGCCTTGCTCCCTCGGTTCCGAGCATGGTTCACCACCGATCTGACTGGTTGACTGCACCGGCGCAGTCGCCGCCGCCTGCTCACTCTCGTCCCACAGCTGCTGATCCACCACCGCGGACTGCTCACCCTTGTCTACCAGCTGCTGCTCCACGGACAACTCACTTTCAACACACTGGAAATACCCAGGGTTCTCCCAGGGCTCCAGCTGCGGTGCAACACCGTTGTTAGGCTGCATACACTGCCATGATTCGGGCTGCTGTCTCTCAGTTGAACGCCGGCTAGATTGCATAGCACGCTTCCATTCTGTAGTAGCAGGCTTAAGTGCATGGACAGACTTGAAATGTCGGTCTATCCGCACGATATTCCGCTTGGAACAAAGCCCACAATCACGTTTTAGTCTGCTGTTCATAGCTTCTCTCTCCTGCGTGCGTGTATGTCTCTTTGTTTGCTCCACCAAACAACAACCTAACCCTAACCCTCTGATGAAAGCGATCTAGCTGAAACGTCAGGTCTTTGTTTGTTTCTTGTTTTTAACTTTTTGAGGGTTCCCTTATTGGGTTCTTAAAGCCGTTTTAATTCCTTTTTGGACTGAAGGATTCTTTTAGAATTGTTTTGGAACCCTTTTTAAACCCCCCCTTTTTTTTGGTTGACTGACTGTTTGAATGCAATTTTAACTCCATTGATTTTAGCATACGAAAGCATCTTGGACTAAACTCACTCAAGAGGAAGCTCCAACGAGAACAGGAGGCTTGGAAAGAGACTAAGGTGAAAGAGTTTTTTTTCTTACCTCTAAATATGGCTGCTTTAAATGGAGAGAATCGTTCCGGTCAGTGAACCATTACCAAAGAATTCTTTGGTAGGAAAATATTGAGGGACCTTCATGATTTTAAAATGTTTTTATGTTTTGTCTTTTAAAATGTTGTGATTTGTATTTTTTCCCCCCTTTTCTTCCCCCCCCCCCCCCTTTTTTTTTTGCTTTTGCTTTGTTTTTAACCTTTAAAAACGATTGTGGTATGGTAGAGACTTATTTGGGGGAATATAGTGTATTATAGTTTTTTTTCCCCCCTCCCCTTCCTTTCTTGGTAGGAGAAAACGATGTTTCCCAGGAGAAATCGGTCTGAGCCCTTGGTAAAGCCGATGGCCCTGGGGGGGAATATACCTACTTTAGGCTCAGATGGCCCCAAAACCTCCCTGGATCTTAAACTAACGAAACAGTATTTCAAATTGTTGCAGGCCATTCACCATGCAGAGATTCTAGCAGAATTACAGATTAAAAGGTCTTTCCCGCCTGGCATGATGAAGCAGGTGGTGAGACTTACGGCTTTTATCAAACCTTCCTCACCCAATCCCACCGTTTTGGAGCTGGTAAGAGAGAATACGGACCACTGGATGGACACTAATATGTGCATCTTAGTGGACCACTATGATTCAGTTCTGGCAGCAGGGCTACAGGAGGTAGGGAGATTTGATATTAACTGCTTTGATCGAGCTGTTGCTTGGGCAAGGGTAAGATATAGACGTAAGTTTACCGAGTCCTCAGTGGCAACATTACAGGCTATGCTCCCAAAGGCAAATGCTAGCGAGGTAGTAGGCCCAGGCAAATTGACTATGGAGGCCTTTCCGCCCTTGTCGGGTGTCCTGTCTCCAGCCCCCAGTAATGTGGTAGGAGTGGGAAATGGTAGTGGAGCAAGTGGCTTAGTTAAGGGTGGGGTAAAAAATAGACTAAAGAGGAGAAACTCTAGGATGCCCCCAAGTATACCAGCCCTTGAGCTGGATTTAGGTCCCCGGGGGGGGAAAACCATCTCGGTTATGGCTGAAACATATTCCCCTAAACCCCAAGTATTGGCGGGAGATCAATTGACAATAGGGCTGGCTCCAGGGGGGGTGGAGATTGGGAAACACACACAGGTGAGGCAGGCTCTTGTTAATGGCCCTGAGAGGGTATTATATAGCAATGTTGTGGTAAAATGTAGTAATACTATTGCCTCTTTGTCTGACTCTGGCCAGGAGGGACCTGGAGTTGGAGGGGAGCGGGACCCGTGTGAGGTTGCGATTGGGAACCGAGAGGGGGAGGAACAGATGATGATAAGTGACGACAAAACAGAATTTTTCCTGAATACGTCCTTGTCTGAGCCCCCAGGGCGGTCCCAGTTTACCGCCGCTCCGGTTTCCCCGCTGCCACTCTCCTCGGGGACTTCTCCTCTTGGCCGAGGTAAGAGTAAAATAGTGGCACTCATATCGGCCGCAGCCTACCCAGGGGTTTCTTCCTCTTCCTCCTCCATCCCAGTGATTAATTTACCTGTTAGGAGGCCGGGATCAATTAGCCTTGAGCCAGTTAGACACCCAAATTCTACCAGGAAAATTTTGGAATGGGAACTTACAATTAGAAAACCAATTGTTATAATTGGAGACTCCAATATTTCACGGATACCTGGGTTTACCGATTCTAGAGTGCAAGCAGATAGCTTCCCTGGCGCTACGTTCCACCATCTAAAAGGAGTAGTAGAAAAACTAGAACAACATCCAACAGTGGTGAAGGTGGTGTTATCAGGAGGGCTAAACAACTGCCTGTTGAAACAGCTGGCGTTGACCTCCTGGAAGCAACTACAACAACTGCTGAAAGTGGCAGAAAGTAAATTTCCTAATGCTACACTCTATGTGCCTATTATTAACTACTCAGATAGATTGGAAAAACAGCAACAGTCACTCTTGGATCAACTTAATCGAAAGATTTTAGAGCAATGTAATTACTTACCTGAGATCAGTAAACTTAGGTTTCACACATTGCCACGGGACCCAGTACATTGGACACCGGAAACAGGAAATACCATCTTAAACTTTTGGTTGGATAATTTAAACATGTAAGGGGAGAACAGTGCTTTGATACAGCTCCATATTCAAATATTACTAATCTCTCACACTCATATATGCTTTCTGAGATAGAAAGAAATGTATTGGAACGGGGATTGTCTTTTATCCCCACTCCCGGAATTTTAGACCGGATGGAGCTTCGTAGGGACCTACACACATATCATAGAAGGCTGAAATTGTTGGATCATTTTAATTATGATACTGACATTCCTTTTGTACCGTTTACAGATCCCTCAGTTTGGGAACCCAGAATACAATCAATATCTCAATCCATCCAAACATTGATTAGGAAGGATCTCGAGGCATTTAGGTGCTTCCGACCTGGGCAGGTAACTGGGGGGAATATGACGGTATTGGAGTCAGAAACCATCAAATTGTTGGGGTCAAACCGGAATATAGTTATTAAGCCGGCAGATAAAGGATCACAGATTGTAATCATGGATAGAGTACAGTACTTATTGGAGGCTAATAGACAACTGAATAACCCCAAAAATTATGTCGCATTAGATCACTCTATTCAATCTGAGACCAAAAACATGATTAAGATGATATTGTTGGAATTGCTTGAAAAAAAGTTTATTATTCCAAAGCAATATACCTATCTTCTGGGCCCAGATGTACCAAGACCGCGACAATTCTATCTCCTCCCAAAAATCCATAAACCTTTGGAAGAGTGGTCGGTGCCATTTCAGATCCCGAGTGGACGCCCAATTGTTAGTGACTGTGGATCAGAATCATACCGAATTGCTGAATATATTGATTATTTCATCAATCCACTATCACAGAAGCATGCTTCCTATGTAAAAGACACATATGATTTTGTTGGTAAACTTAAAGGTCTTGAACTACCATTGGGGGCGTTCTTATTTTCAATAGACATCAACTCACTATATACAAATATTGATACCCCTTTGGGACTGCGGGCAGTTAAACGGGCCTTTGATAGGTTTCCTGACCCTCAGCGCCCGGATAAAGAAATCTTAGAGTTGCTGGAGTTGAGTTTATTGAGGAATGATTTTAATTTTAATGATAAGTTTTACCTTCAGATCCATGGAACGGCCATGGGGAAGAAGTTTGCTCCAGCCTTTGCCAACCTATATATGTGTTTTTGGGAAGAGACAGTGTTTGTGAAGTGTCAGACCCTTCCCTCTTTGTATCTTAGGTATTTGGATGACATCTTTGGGATTTGGGTGAATTCTATGAGGGAGTTTGAGTGTTTCTTGGAATCCCTAAATACACATCATCCTGCAATTACAATATCCCACAATATACAAAGAGAAAAACTAGAGTTTTTAGACACTCAGGTTTTCTTTGTACCTTCGGAGGGGCAGACTAAATCATTGGCTACTAAAGTCTTCTTTAAGGAGACAGATAGGCATGCTTTGCTACATAAGGCAAGTTATCATCCAAAACATACCTTTAGAGGGATAATTAAATCCCAGTTGATCCGGTTCAACAGAATTTGTACATTGGGTGAGCATGTGGAGGAGGCAACAACCATTCTCTTTGGAGCTTTGGGGCCACGGGGATATTCAAAACGTTTCCTTAGGGAGATAAAAGCAGAGGTAGGAGAATTATTTGGAAGGGAAGAGGGTTACAACAAAACAGCAGAAACACATAATCTGATACCATTTGTTGCTACATACTCTGGGAGTCTGGGTGGACTTAGCAGGACGTTGAGGTCTAACTTCCGGGAAGCGCAACAAGCGGTGGAGGGGCTGTTGAATTGTAGAATAATCTCAGCATATAGGAAAAATAAAAACCTTGGGGATAAATTAGTCCACTCTGCCTTCCGGCAGAAAGAGGTACCTAACAAATTGGAAAAATACCTGGAGAGACCAAAATATATTACTAATGCCTTCTCGGGTTTGGGGTTTCCTATAAGACAGAGAATCGAATTGTCAACGACAAACTTGATTTATGTAATCAAGTGCAAATTGTGCCAAAAAATGTATATAGGAGAAACCAAGAATGCACTACAGGCTAGACTAAAACAACACCTATACAATATGGCAAAAGGTAATAAGAGCACGGGGTTGTATTTACATTTTAGCCTTCATGCCAGTGATAATTTGAAAATCTTTGGTCTGGAGACAAACGGGGGCTGGTCTAGGAAACAACGACAGGGGATGGAAAGAATTTGGATTGGGTGCCTCCAAACAATAGATCCCAAGGGCCTGAATGAAAAATATTAAATTTATTCTGGCTTACTTACCTGATGAGAGGTGCCATCTCCAGTGGGATTGGATGAGTGGGGTTTCGCTTAGGGATAGGATGGTGGGGGGCTGTGGGAGAACCGCCCAAGATAAATGTTCGTTTATCAAATAATTTAATTATTTATTTATTTTTACATATATTTTCTAGCACTTATGATCAATATTATGGCACTTATTTTATTTATAGGATTATATTTATGTTATTATTATTTATTTAGTGTGGTGTGGTTTTATCTTTCTATATATACCCCCATAGCACTTATTTTGAGTTTAAAGCACTTGCATATTTAGTGGGGTATGTTTGTTTATCTTATTTATTTATTTATTTATTTATCAAAGCACTTATTTTTATATGTACGTCTTTTTTTAATTGTTTATTTATGATTTACGTTTATTTTTATATGTTTTTTTAACATTTATGATGATATTTATTTTATGTACATTAATTTTCTGCATCTTTTAGTGTGGTGTGGTTTTATTTGACTTTCTTTGGCATATATTTTTTGAGCACTTATCTTAATTCAATAGCACTTATTTTTACACTCAGTGTGGGACGTTGATCCGTCTATTGTGGTCTTGCCTTTGTGTAGTAGCACTTATTATTGCCCTGTATCGGTACTTTTTATTTGTGTGTTTGTCGGGCGGTTCCCCACTCCTGAAATTCTACTCCTCGAAATCCTGATCCCCTATCCTAGACCCTTATATTCAACCCTAATTCTAAAATCCTAATTATCTACCCTAATTTATAGATCCTCATGCCTAACCTTAACCCCTAGACCCTAGATCTAAACCTGATTCTTGGATTGATCCTAACTTTAACCCCAACCCCTGGTTATTAGGTCCCAACCCTTATTTTTACATTTTCACCTCAATCTCTGCACCTTTCTTACCTAACCCCTACCCGAACCCTCATATCCCTTTATCTAATCCTCATACCCCTCTAGTTCTGATCTTAACCTTTATATCCCCTTATCTAACCCTAACCTTTACACCTGCTTACCTAATCCTAACCTTGATACCCCGTTATTTAACCCTAACTCTTATACTCCCTTATAATCCTAACCTTAACCTTTTGTATCCCTTTATGTAACCTTTATATCCCCTTAGCTCTAACCTTAACCTTATACCCCTTATCTAACCCTAACCCTTATACCTGCTTATCTAACCCTAACCTTGATACCCCCTTACCTACCCAAACCTTTACATCCCCTTATCTAACCCTCAGTTTACCCTTTATATTTCTTTATTATACCTTTACATCCCCTTAGTTCTAACCTTAACCCTTATACCCTTTTTATCTAACCTTAACCTTTATACCTTCTTATCTAATCCTAACCCTTATACCCCCTTATCTAACTTTCATATCCCCTCATCTAATTCTAACCCTTATACCCTCTTGACCCTTATATCACCCCGTTTGGCCCTAACTCTTGGAGCTGGTGTGCCGTACTTCAACCCCTGTATGTCTATGACCATCCTAATTTCAGGCTGGTGGTCTTGACCTTGGGTTTTGGCTTCTATCCCTTAGGGATTGCATCTTGGGTTGCAAACCTAGGTTTATCTTCCGGGTAATCTGTTTATAAATATTTTTTCTTTTCCTTCTTCCCCCCCCCCCCTCTTTTTTTCTATTTTCCCTCCCCTGTTCTTAATTAAGGTATTTTATACTAGGTTTTTACCATTTATTTAAAGTTTTGCCTGTGCCAGTGCATATCAGATTTGTCTGTTTTTTTTCAAACCTAACCCTAACCCTAACCCTAAATCAAAGACAGTGTCACCAGCGTAGCACCCCCACACCATCACATCTCCTCCTCCATGCTTCACAGTGGGAACCACACATGTGGACATCATCGGTTCACCTACTCTGCGACTCACAAAGACACGGCTGTTGGAACCAAAAATCGCAAATTTGGCCTCATCAGACCAAAGGACAGATTTCCACCGGTCTAATGTCCATTGCTCGTATTTCTTGGCCCAAGCAAGTCTCATTGGTGTCCTTTAGTAGTGTTTTTTTGCATCAATTTGATCATGAAGGCCTGTTTCACGCAGTCTCCTCTGAACAGTTGATGTTGAGATGTGTCTGTTTCTTGAACTCTGTGAAGTATTTATTTTGGGCTGCAATTTCTGAGGCTGGTAACTCTAATGAACTTATCCTCGGCAGCAGAGGTAACTCTTTGTCTTCCTTTCCTGTGGCGGTCCTCATGAGAGCCAGTTTCATCATAGCTCTTGATGGTTTTTGCGACTGCACTTGAAGAAACTTTCAAAGACTGACCTTCATGTATTAAAGTAATGATGGAGTGTCGTTACTCTTTGCTTATTTGAGTTGTTCTTGCTATAATATGGACTTGGTCTTTTACCAAATAGGGCTATTTTCTGTATACCACCCCTACCTTGTCACAACACAACTGATTGGCTCAAACGCATTAAGAACGAAAAAAATTACACAAATTAACTTTTAACTAAGCACGCCTGTTAATTGAAATGAATTCCAGGTGACCACCTCTTGAAGCTGGTTGAGAGAATGCCAACAGTTTGCAAAGTTGTCATCAAGGCAACGGGTTGCTACTTTGAAAAATCTCAAATATAAATATATTTTGATTTGTTTAACACTTTTTTGGTTACTACATGATTCCGTATGTGTTATTTCATAGTTTTTATGTCTTCACTATTGTTCTACAAGGTAGAAAATAGTAAAAATAAAGAAAAGCCCTTGAATGAGTAGGTGAATCCAAACTTTTGACTGGTACTATATATTTTGTTTTTTTATACATATTTTCCTTCTTTATTATCTTCCCCAAACTCCTCCCCTATTTGGAAAAAGTAATGGATAACAATACTAATGCTTCTACTTCCATCTTATACATAGTATAGACATTTTATGGACACAGCATATTTTACATGAGTTATTATTTTATTTAAATCTACCCTCAACCCCTCCCATCTATCTCTGAAGTTTCTACAGATTGTAAAGATGATCACTTTTGCTAAGAGTATTACTATATTATTGATAAATTGACAATGACTTTCAAATCACCCAGCAGTGCTACATGCAGAGTTAGCTCCAGGTAAATGTTGCAATTCTTCTGCCATTCCTGAACATGGAACCAAGAGAAAGCTATGTATGGGTAACACCAAAACAAGAGATCTAATGTACTTGAAAGCTGTGCTTTGTCATTGCAGTGTTTTACTCAATATTTAATGTAGACCATTTGCAGTGTAAAAATGCATGACCAAGATTGTTTCATATGCATACGAAAGAGAGAAAGAACCAAGTTTGTATGATTATATTGTATGTGGCGTTTCAATATCAGCAGCATGTTGCGTCAAAGGAGATCTAGTTATCATGTCACAGTTTTACTGTTGTAAAACACAGACATTCTTTGGAATTACACAGAATGGACTTTCACATAACAATAAAAGAACATTCCTTTGAATCACTCATTTACTGTAGAATTATGGTCTTGGATTCTGATGAACTGTGAAGTTCCAGAGAACCAGACCTGGGTGACTGACCTTTCCTCCTGTCTCTGTCACATACATGAAAGATAAATGCAGCCACCCACACACACTCTGTCATTAAACAGTAGGTCCTATTGTACTGTAAGCCTGATTGGTTACCATGAAACTGCTGTAGCCTAAATGAAGCACAATAGAAAGTGATGATTATTTATTTTCATGTTTTATATTGGATGTAAAGAAAACATAGTTTGTCTTCTATTTGTAGAGGACAAACATGTCCTGTTTCTATAGAAGGAGCCTAGCTTGATTTTTAGTCGTTTACAAAGTTCGTCAACATTCATTTTAAAAGACAGTTTATCATCCAACTATATCCCTATGTATTTATGTGCAGAGACCTGATTATTCGAGAGCCATCTAAGCTTGTAAGTGCAAGTGTATTTTCAACCAACTTTCTGAACCTATTAAAAATCATAAAATGTGTTTTGTTTGCACTTAAAACAAGTTTCAGCTGTAAAAGACCCTTGTAATATGTTCAAATCTGTCTCCAATAGTGATAATGCTTGGTCAGCCGTTGAAGCGATAGAGTACATGACAGTGTCATCAGCATATAAATGAATTTGACACTTTCTTATCTCATCACCAATATTATGTAGAGAGTAAACAGTAATGGACCAAGTATAGAATATTGTGGGACCCCTTTAACCAACTCCAATGGCTCCGACTGGATGCCGTCGACTCTAACACTCATTTACTGTAGAATTATGGGCTTGGATTCAAATTTTTTTTACATTTACATTTTAGTCAGTTAGCAGACGCTCTTATGCAGAGCGACTTACAGTAGAGTGCATTCATTTTATTACATTTTTAAATACTAATGAACTGTGAAGTTCCAGCGAACCAGACCTGGGTGACTGACCTTTCCTCCTGTCTCTGTCACGTACATGAAAGATAAATGCAGCCACTCACAAACACCCTGTCATTAAAACCTATTATTCTACAATGTAGACAATTGTAAAAATAAATAAAAATCCTGGAATGAGTAGGTGTTTACAAACTTTTGACTGGTATGTATATATATTCTACACAAAACTAGGCCCACATTTTCCATAGAGTGGTCCTCTTAGTTTGTAGATAATTAGTTTGTAGGAAGTATTAGTTTTTGGTCATATTAGTTTGTTGATCATATTAGTTTGTTGGTCATATTAGTTTGTTGGTCATATTAGTTTGTTGGTCGTTGGTCATATTAGTTTGTAGGTCATATTAGTTTGTTGACCAAACCGTTCAGATGCCTACAGACGTTTTCATGAGAAGACAGATTTTCAGGATGTCTCATGGTCTGACAAACACCACTCTAGCTCTGCCACTTTTCACTAAGATGCGGAATTGCAACATCTGCTGATGTGGTGGATTGTGACCCATACAATGCACCTGATATCTATAGCCGAAACAGACAGATTTTATGGGGATTATTTTATTATGTTAATTAGATTTCCTCGTGGCCCCAAACATTTTAGGCTAAGGGTTAAGAAACAAAATTGGTTAAAGAAAATTGTGATAAAAAAAATATACCAGTTTGCAAAATGGTTTGGAAGAAATTTCCAATGTATCAAATCCTTAGTTTATGAACTGATTCATAAAATGACCCCGGATTAAAAACGTATATTTGTAATTATTATACAACATTCTCTCAACCAATAGAATGTTATATATATGGGGGATACAACCATCCCAGCTCTGCAGGTGTTGCTGAGAAGAGTCAGAATCCTTAGATCACTTATTTTGGTACTGCCCAGGTTGTTTTTGGTCACAGGTTCAGGAATTGCTGAAGAATTGCTATTTGCATATAGCACTGCTGGGTGATTTAAAAAGTCATAGTCAATCGATCAATATTATTTTCATACTCTTAGCAAAATGTTTATCTTTAATTTACAATCTGTAGAAACTATGAGAATCGAAAGGTTCAGAACTTCTGTGAAACATCACAGCAGAGTTGAAAAATATATCGCAAATAGAAATAAATCCTAACTGGATGTTCTTCAGAGATAGATGGGAGGAGTTGAGGGGAGCTGAATGGTGGTACAAAATAAAGATAACTAATGTAAAATATACTGTGTCTGTAAAATGTATATAGTATGTATAAGCTGGAAGTAGAAGCTTAAGTATTGATGTCAATTAGTTTACTCTAATGTGGGGAGGGGTGGTAGGGTCAGGGGCAAAATAATACATAAAGAAAATATTATAAAAATATATATATATGGGGGATTGGAAATGATGCAGACAATTACACTGATAGAAGCCACTAGCTATCTGCAATATTAAATATGATCTACCCTCTAAAACAATATGTATATATAAATAACAAATACAAAATCGTAGTACATACTCTGCTTTTCTATTGTTCAGGTAATCATGTGGAACGATGTCCGATCATCATTTTTTTTTCTTTGTTGTTTGAATTAACATCTGTGGTGTAATATCACAAACCGACGTGGCAGTTTCACCTAAATGGATTCCAACTTTAAGGTCAGGGTCAAAAGGAGAGCATGAACTGGGTACTGGATAGACAGGTTGAGACGTGACTAGAGGAGGGGTGTAGTCTGAGGAGGAGGAATGATAAAGTTCCTTGGAATATCTATTCTGTAGAACTCTGATAGGTGAATCATTTGCCAACTTAACTGGGTAAAATGTATAAAAGAGACACTCAGCTCTTCGATGTGAAAACACTTTCTCCCAGAGAAGACACTTTCACCCAGAGAAGACACTTTCACCAGAGAAGACTCTCCAGAACAGAGGAAGAACACAACATCGCTGGTAAAGAAATTACTTCCAATGAAGGGTTCTGATGTGTATATGAGTATGTCTGTGTTACTATAAAGGGCAGGGTGGTGGTGGGATACATGGGTTTCACTTGTTCCACTAGCACCATAACACCTGATTCAGATGATCAAAGAATCAGAGTCTTCAATTTGGATCATAATTGATGTAAGAGGAAAACAAATACCTTTTACTGTTGTTTTTTCAGTAAACCAATTCATTGATATATTATTATAATAAATCATTTGACTCAGCCGAGCCCAACTGTCTGTTTTAGTATCTGTTCAGGGTGTTTTGGTGCATCCTTGAAGTCATCATTTTCACAAGCCATGTATCCCCTTTAGAACACCTGGAGAAAATACTTAGTAAAGCTGGCCGCTAATTCCTTCATATTTTATACTTATACTTATATTTTATACTTTATACTTATGTCCTGGTCTTTGGTGTTGTTAGTGTGTTGTTTCTTGCTACACAGGAGGTGTTGACCAATGTCACTCTGTATTCTTCCTTTACAGACACTTGTCTCCAACGACACAAAATGGCTTCTAAATACATCACAGAAATTGCAATCTCCACTAGCCCTGAAAAAGAGCTTCAGCTTCGTGACCAAGGCTTTCACATGATAAATGTCAACCTCAACCAAGGCACTTCATCCACCACCATTGTTTACATGTGGTTCAGAATGGGCAATGGTGAACCCATCACCAGAGTCCAGTTTTCATTCACTGATGCAATGAAAGATGGCCTGAAAAAAGCAAGGTTCACTGAGCTCCCAGTAAACCTCAACTCTGGAACAGACGGAGACGTCATCCATCTGTGGTACTCTAGTGGTGCAAGCCCTAAGTATAACATTCCCATTGTAGATCTCTTCCTCACCACTGATGAGAACGAAGAAGCCACTCAGTTCAAACTCGGCTGGGAAAGGCTACCATGCAATCTGAACCGCGGTAACTCAGGAGATTTCATCACCCTCTGGTTGAAGAGAAAGAGTGAGACCTACATCTGTGACGTTGCTGCCACCACCTCATTCCAAGATGACATCAACCTTTTCAACGAGGGCTACATCCGGCTGGATGAAGATCTCAATAGAGATTCTGGAGGAAACCCTATCTTCCTCTGGTACCGTCAATCCACCGAAATGGACGGCTGGCTCACTGAGATGAATGCCTCCATCGACCATAAGCAGGATTCCAGCCTAAGGAAGCGTGGTTTCACCGTGGTGAATGTTAACCTCAACGAGGGAACAAGCGGTAAGCCAGTGATGGTCTGGTTCAAGAAAGAAGGATCTCTCCCTATCAAGGCCTTGACCGTTACATCCAACAACAAGGAAGATTGTCCTTATATGGAGGCCGGCTTGATCCTCATCGATAAAAATCTGAATGCTGGGAACAATGGTATGCCCCTCTACCTCTGGTATGGCAATTAAAAACCTGAATTGGAGAGGCAGAATCAGCCCAACATTGTTCCAGATATTAGCTTTTGCATGGCAATTTATCTGTTTAATTTCTAAATATTTTTCTGACACTCAATGTTAACTTTTATATCATAAAGTCACTGTCAGAGATCATTTAGAAAGTTTTCTTTAATGTTGTTTTCAATCAATTAACAATTGAATTATAGAAATGATATTTTAGCAGCAGGTTTATTTTTTTCTGAATATACCAAAGGGTTATAAGGTATTATATTGCATTGTGTTAGTCAGATATTATTTTGAAAAACCTGAGTAAAGTAATACCATTTAAATGATTCCTATGTAACACTGAGCATTCTGTTAATCAATAAAGAAAAGCATAGCAAATGAGAACATTGTACCTTTTAATTCATCAAATGCTTGACTTTAGCACAAAGGCCTGATAGCAAATATTGTACATTACGGTTTATATTATAATGACCAGGAATGGGAGAGTACAAAGCTCACAAATGCACACTAAGGTTGATAATGCAACAATCTGATAAATAACATACCTAAAGCTTTGTTTCACTGAGAACTCACATTTGACAAAGTTTGGGTGCCTTGCAAATTTTGGATATTTTGTCTTGGACTTGATCATCCAGTCTTCTAGCGATCTATATGATTAGTTTTGGCTCTCAATGCAATATTTCCGTGGTGCAAAACAGCACAGATAAGAAAAATTAAAATACAATCTCATTCAAATCTGTCAGCATGATTTAATTTGAAACGTTTTTTAACAATATGCGTTAAATCCGTAGTCAAAAAAAGAAGCAGCCACCCTGCCACTGATTTGGTAAAAAGCTGAGGGATGGGGCTGGAGAAATGTAACCACTCAAATGCATAGATAGACCTCTGGATGTAAGGACTGACCATCCATGATATCAACATTAGTTTTAACCACGTTCTGAGGTTATACAGTGTTTGTTTACCATTACATTGTTTACAAACAAAAGTAAAGCAACATTGTATTGTCATGAGAATCAATAATAAACAGTTGCATTTGTTATGTTCACTATGTAGCCCTTGTGTATTATTGTTGTGTGTTCCTTTTGACTCACATTATCTGTCCTATGGGAGCCACCGTATCTGCTTCCTGTTATGAATGTGAGGAGAGCTGTACCTAATAAACACCCCAGCAGTTTATAAAGAATTTAGCTGGTCTCGTTCTTTCAACATAACAGTATTCTCTCTCTTTTTATTTTTATTTTACCCCTTTTTCTACCCGGCCTGCCACCGGAGACACTAGTGCGCGATGCGACAAGGACATCACTGAGAAGGTGGAAAGCTTCAAGTTCCTTGGCATACACATCACAGACAAACTGAAATGGACCACCCACACAGATAGTGTGGTGAAGAAGGCGCAGCAGAGCCTCTTCAACCTCAGGAGGCTAAAGAATTTGGCTTTATACCTAAAACCCTCACAAACTTTTACAGATGCACAATTGAGAGCATCCTGTATCAGCGCCTTGTACGGCAACTGCACAGCCCGCAACCGCAAGGCTCTCCAGAGGGTGGTGCGGTCTGCCCAACCCATTACTGGGGGAAAACTACACGCCCTCCAGGACAACTACAGCACACGTTGTCACAGGAAGGCCAAAAATATCATCAAGGACAACAACCCCCCGAGCCACTACCTGTTCACCCCGCTATCATCCAGACGGTGAAGTCAGTACAGGTGCATCAAAGCTGGGACAGAGAGACTGAAAAACACCTTCTATCTCAAGGCCATCAGACTGTTAAACAGCCATCACTAGCACATTAGAGGCTGCTGCCGATAGATATAGACTAGAAATCACTGGACATTTTAATAAATGGAGCACTAGTCACTTTAATAATGTTTACATATCTGGCATTACTCATCTCATATGTATATATACTGTATTCTATGCTATTCTATGGTATCTCAGTCCATGCCGCTCTGACATCACTCATCCATATATGTACAGCTCTGGAAAACATTAAGAGACCACTGCCAAATGATCAGTTTCTCTGGTTTTACCATTTATATGTACGTGTTTGGGTAAAATTAACATTTTAGTTTTATTCTATGTACTACTGACAACATTTCTCCCAAATTCCAAATTAAAATATTGTCCTTTAGGGCATTTATTTGCAGAAAATGAAAACTGGTCAAAATAACTAAAAAGATGCAGTGTTGTCAGACCTCAAATAATGCAATGAAAATAACTTCATATTCATATTTTGTTCACATTGTCATTTTTCATGACAATCTGACTTCAAACGTGCTGTTTTATAAAGTACGTCCTAGCATTATTTATTTGTTATTGTTTTATTTAACCTTTATTTAATTAGGCAAGTCAGATAAGAACAAATTGTTATTTACAATGACCTCCTACAGTATATGTGACAGCCACGCATGTTAGGGTGTCTGATGCTGTTGTCTATTATAATGGTAGACCTCTGGAGAATTAGTGCCAACACTTTATAAATTGATTGATTCTCTTTCCCTCCCATAGATGACTTCCTTAGCAACCTTCATACATCTCTCAACCAACAACTGAGAAGAGAAGGATTCAAATCAGGGAAAAAACAATAATGCTTGTATCTCATCAGAATCCCTTTGATTAACACCTATTTATATTTCAGCAATAAGGCCTGAGGAGGTGTGGTATACGGCCAATATACCACGGCTAAGGGCTGTTCTGAAGGCACCAAAGCAATGTAGAGTATATGGCCAATATACCACGGCTAAGGGCTGTTCTGAAGGCACCAAAGCAATGTAGAGTATATGGCCAATATACCACGGCTAAGGGCTGTTCTGAAGGCACCAAAGCAATGTAGAGTATATGGCCAATAAAGCTTAGCCGTGGTATATTGGCCATATATCACAAACCCCAGAGGTGCCTTATTGCTATTATAAACTGGTTACCAATGTAATTAGAGCAGTAAAGATAAATGTTTTGTCATACCTGTGGTTTACGTTCTGATATACCACAGCGGTCAGCCAATCAGCATTCAGTGCTTCGAACCACCCAGTTTACATTCAGAAATAAATCCTAAATTAAAGTCACAAACCACATTCACCATCAAATAGCCAATCTGTCATCACTTTTATTGAGTTAATCTGCAAAGATTCAAATCTCAATCTAGTATCCTGTTTCTCTCTTCAGACTGACGTATCAGCATTAACAATGGGAAATGTGTTCATTTCTACACAAATCTGGTCATCATCTACAGACAGACAGAAAGGGTTTATTTTACAATACAGTACAATACAGTACAATACGGTACAATACAATCAAGTTTAAGAAACGGATGATCAAGGAAAACAGGACGCAGCTGAGCTCCATTTTGAGTCTCATAGCAAAGGGTCTGAATACTTATGTAAATAAGGTATTTCTGTTTTTATTCTTAATACATTTTGCAAAAAAAATAAAAACATTTTTTAAAAACAAGTATTTGACATTATGGGGTATTGTGTGTAGATTGATGAGGAAAACAAATGTATTTAATACATTTCAGAATAAGGCTGTAACATAACAAAATGTTGAAAAAGAGAAGGGGTCTGAATACTTTTCCGAAGGAGCAACCGTCCGACAATATGTGTTCACTCACTGGAAACGAGAGGACAAAACACCAGGACTGGGAGCTGCCCTGACCTTTTCACCTTTGTGTTCAGCAACAGTTAACATAACAGACATATACCTTTAGGATAAAGTGCATTTCAACTGGTTCTCGTTAAAAATCTAAATGAAACGTTAAAGTTACAGTATAATCATCAAGGAGGAGATCAAACTCATCGGGATAGACATTCGCACTTTGATACCAAGGATGCACTACTGTCAGATGACCTTGGTCTTCAAAGGTCAAACCAGTGTCCCAGTCCACCTCTGTCCATATGGAACAGCATTGTACCATTATACCTACTAGAGGACATTGTGCCAATCCCTGTCACGGCTGTCGTAGGAATGAGCCGACCAAAGTGTAGCGTGTGTGTCATTCCACATTTTATTTTCAGCGTGAAACTATGCAATACATAAACAATAAACTGAAGTAACAAAAACAACAAACCGTGTCGCAGAGGTGAAACATACACTACTCAAAAACAATCTCCCAGAAACCCAGGTGGAAAAAAACCCTACTTAAGTATGATCTCCAGTTAGACACAACGAGAACCAGCTGCCTCTAATTGGAGATCATCCTAAACAAATCCAACATAGAAATACAAAACTAGAACATGAACATAGATATACAAAACATAGAAAAACACCCCCTGTCACGCCCTGACCAACTCTACCATAGAAAATAACATCTTACTATGGTCAGGACGTGACACACTCCTGGGGATTTTGTTCATTATAACAGAGATGCACATCTCCAATCCTAAAGTGTTAAAGTGTCAGTCTGGATTTTATCTTATCTGATCATTACTAGGGGAAAGAAAATGAGCAAACACTACAGAATGTAGAAATGTATTGTGTAGAACACAGATATGACAGTGTTATGTAGAATCATTACAGTGCAATACATACTTTCTGTAACATTTGCTGAGTGGATTCTGTGGTTAATGTATGATTTCATTTGGCTTATGTATCAAGTGCTAAAGAAAAGAGAAATCTAACTGAGCATCGTGTCAGCGTTTAAAGAGTCCTCTCTCCTTTCTGTTTAGAAACACATGACATTTATATACAGTTGTGTTAAACCCAGTCCAACTTTACTGTGTCCAAGGAAAGGGCTACGGTACTGGATTTATAATCACGTTCATTGTTAAAGGCAGTTTGGAGGCATTGTCAAGAAACAAGTGAAATTGTTGTTGGCATCCTTCTGATTCAAGTGTTTGTCGACACAATAACAACAATTTATGAGGCACACGTGTTCTGAAAAGTGTGTTTCTTTCAAACATGGTGGCAGATCTCAACTCACTGTACTCACATACTCCTCTGTGGGTTGCTAAGGATACTGTCCTGGATAAACCAACACTCATCTTTCATTATTACAGGTCTTCAAATGTGGGAATGACATATGTACAATGTAAAGATGGTGAAACACATCAGAGCAATGGGCTTTTTTCACACAATGGGAGATAGAAAGAGAGAGGATTGTATATCTTAATATACAAATATAAAAACAACTGAATTTAATCTCTGGTGCTACAACGGTTCAGGAAAGAGAGTGCTGCTATTCCACCTTCTGGCCACTAGAGGGAGGGATTTCTCCTGGAACTCAAACATGTCTGTCTGCTTCTTGGCCAGCTTTGCTATCTGGTGGTCTGGTGGTTGGCCTGGACCAGGGCGGACCAGAGACTGTTGAGGGGGACTCTGTCTCGGGGCTTCCCCAACATCGGGTAGGCTTATCTAGGATGTGGCTGTGGTTGGGGTGGGGGGTGGCTCCATGGCCTGGCATAGTGTAGGGGAGTCTGGGGGAGATTCCTTGAGCGTAGCCAGGATGAGGGAAGGCCTCTACATACCCTGGGAGAACCACCTGGAAGAGAGGGTAGCCAGGATGAGGGAAGGCCTCCACATACCCTGGGAGAACCACCTGGAAGAGAGGGTAGCCAGGATGAGGGAAGGCCTCCACATACCCTGGGAGAACCACCTGGAAGAGAGGGTAGCCAGGATGAGGGAAGGCCTCCACATACCCTGGGAGAACCACCTGGAAGAGTTGGTAGCCAGGATGAGGGAAGGCCTCTACATACCCTGGGAGAACCACCTGGAAGAGAGGGTAGCCAGGATGAGGGAAGGCCTCCACATACCCTGGGAGAACCACCTGGAAGAGAGGGTAGGCCAGGTGTTACCAAAACAACCACACAGGGTTTGATATCCACCTAAACGAGAAGAAACAGCTGAGGCTTTGTTTTTTGTTGGTTTTCAAATTCAAAAAGTGTTATCTTTATTGGATCAGTTTTCTGGGTGAACATTGTCTCTCTTCCACCAGTATTTCACATATATTCAAATGGGTGACAACAAGGGAGAATGTCCACAAGCACACTGGGACCAAACTCACACAATAAAAGAAAGAAAGAAATCAAAATTAAAACCTTGTTTGAAATATCTGTGTCTTTTAAAAATGTACTTTTGATCCACTTATGGGTTACTCTAGAATCTGAATTAAAACCATGAGCTGATGCACTCCCAGAATAATGTGTTTGTGTGGAGGTGCTGACTAACGGTGAATAAACTATAAACTATCAAAGTAAAGAGAGTCTCACACTCCATATATATAAACTCCCAGTCATTTATTGGGTATTTACCAACGTTTCAGCATCACTGTGCCTTCTTCAGGGTGATGTCATGAATACTTGAACCAGGTTATGTAGACAAACAGTACAATTAGTGCAACCAATGACAATAGAGAGGTGTGTGTCATAATGAGGAAGTTTATTTTTTTTACCGATTTGTGACCAGGCTAGGAAATATGGAGTAGTTTCAGAATATTTAGGGTAGTTAGCCAACTGAGCTGAAGTCATTGCTCCTGCTTGTAGATGTTGATGTGTGCTTGGGTTTATTGACTTGCTGGAAAATCCAATTGCGGCCATGTTTCAGTCTCCTGGCAGAGGTAACCAGGTTTTGGGCTAAAATGTCCTGGTACTGGGTGAAGTTCATGATGCTATTGACCTTAATATGGCCCCAGGACCAGTAGAAGCTAAATCACGCCTTAACATCAGATTTCTGATGGGGTTGTTTTCTTTACAGTACGTATGGGGTTGTTTTCTTTACAGTAGTGTCGTGACGTTGTATTAGTTAATGTGACGACTGTTGCTCATCGAATGATTAACGGTTTATAAGTGCGTGATTAAATGAATTAAGCGATGAATCAAGCAGTTATTAACTCATCAACCTGGGGCACCATGGGAACAGTATTTGGATTGAGTTTCTATTTCCCAAATTAACTCAAAAGATATCAGAATATCGATTTTACAACAGTCGCTAAATTAATCAACCTCTTGTCTCATGTCTGAACGTCGCATAATCCGGGAATCTGCACGGACCCGGGTCCCACCAATGAGTTTACCACACCAATCTTAGTTGATTATTTATTTACTAGCAAGCTAAAATGATGATAAAAATACACATACACAAAACACAGTATAGCTATTGATTAGGACTTAGTATAACGGGCCAACACACTATGGCACGTGTTACCCAAAATGGGGATTTAAAAGAGAGAGAAACCAAGAAAGTACACGAGAGAAATATACATTTGGTTCATTTGTCAGCCATGCTTATTTAAACCTAGCCTTGCCCCGAACTGCCGCTCTTATGGGTCAGAATATAATGATGTAATTACGTGTTGGAGGTCTCAGGTGGGAAGCTCCGCGTGTGTCGTTTAGGCTTCTCAATGACGCACTTCTCCGGTGCAACTCTCTGGTTGTCCTCACGATGTCAGTGTCCTTCTTGGCTTAGGGGTCTGATCCCTCGCCCTTGATCTGAAAGGGGTCTTCTGAGGACAGACAGCTCTGTAGCTCAGAGCTCACAGCTTCGGACTCGAACGGTGTAGATACCACGATTCAATGGAGAGTGGAGGCTGGGTGGTTCGGCTTGAATTCACCCGCTTAGACACAGCTACTCGTCCGTAGCTCGTGTAGAAAAAGATTTCTTTGTCTTCAACCTTGTGTTTCGTTTTGGGGTTCGTTGACTTTGTTAGACCTTCGCTGCAGCTTGGGGTCAATTAGTCTCCTATGTTAATTCTTCACTCTCCTGTCTTATACCCTCGGGTCAGAAGTGGGCGTAACCGCCTTTAGGGCAATTCTCTGGGCGGACCAAGTTAAGGGGCAAGGCCTAGATTTGACTAAAATCCTATTTTAGACACTACCTTCACATCTCATCTTTACCAAAACATTCTCTTTGATTTGGATATTTTCCACACAACGTACAATGTAGAAACATCAGGCATATACTGGGAAAACTCTTAAAGGTACAATGTTTTCATAATAATGTCATCTCTTAACCTTTAATAACAATACAAAAGTTACATACATTTTCATATTCCACCTCTCGTCATGACCACCATTGTGGCGACGGAAACCATTGTTCCAAAGTCCCTTTATTGCATGTTTAATGTTCTGAGGCCAGTTCTCCATTGTGAGGACAAAGGAATTTCTCTGTGGCCTAAGGTTAATTATGGGCGTGAGGGGTCATAAAACCCCCACATCTTCAGACCCCTAGATCTCTCCTCCTCTGTTGGGGGTTTGGGAGATAATCTGTAGGGTGGTGGTCTCCTGTACCCTGACCTGATCAGGACAGTCATGACAGTAATTATGGGGTTGTTTTCTGCTTATACATTCTTCTTTCAACACAAAACCCACCACTGGTGTGGCTGGCCGAAGACCTCTATTTCAATACTGGTGTGGCTGGCCAAAGACCTCTATTTCAATACTGCTGTGGCTGGCCAAAGACCTCTATTTCAATACTGGTGTGCCTGGCCAAAGACCTCTATTTCAATACTGGTGTGGCTGGCCAAAGACCTCGATTTCAATACTGGTGTGGCTGGCCAAAGACCTCTATTTCAATACTGGTGTGGCTGGCCAAAGACCTCTGTTTCAATACTGGTGTGGCTGGCCAAAGACCTCTATTTCAATACTGGTGTGGCTGGCCAAAGACCTCTATTGCAATACTGGTGTGCCTGGCCATGACCTATTCTCAATACTGGTGTGGCTGGCCAAAGACCTCTATTTCAATACTGGTGTGGCTGGCCAAAGACCTCTATTTCAATACTGGTGTGGCTGGCCAAAGACCTCTATTTCAATACTGGTGTGGCTGGCCAAAGACCCCTATTTCAATACTGGTGTGGCTGGCCAAAGACCTTTATTTCAATACTGGTGTGGCTGGCCAAATACCTCTATTTCAATACTGGTGTGGCTGGCCAAAGACCTCTATTTCAATACTGGTGTGGCTGGCCAAAGACCTCTATTTCAATACTGGTGTGCCTGGCCAAATACCTCTATTTCAATACTGGTGTGGCTGGCCAAAGACCTCTATTTCAATACTGGTGTGGCTGGCCAAAGACCTCTATTGCAATACTGGTGTGCCTGGCCATGACCTATTTTCAATACTGGTGTGGCTGGCCAAAGACCTCTATTTCAATACTGGTGTGGCTGGCCAAAGACCTCTATTTCAATACTGGTGTGGCTGGCCAAAGACCCCTATTTCAATACTGGTGTGGCTGGCCAAAGACCTCTATTTCAATACTGGTGTGGCTGGCCAAAGACCTCTATTTCAATACTGGTGTGGCTGGCCAAAGACATCTATTTCAATACTGGTGTGGCTGGCCAAATACCTCTATTTCAATACTGGTGTGGCTGGCCAAAGACCTCTATTTCAATACTGGTGTGGCTGGCCAAAGACCTCTATTTCAATACTGGTGTGGCTGGCCAAAGACCCCTATTTCAATACTGGTGTGGCTGGCCAAATAGCTCTATTTCAATACTGGTGTGGCTGGCCAAATACTTCTATTTCAATACTGGTGTGGCTGGCCAAAGACCTCTATTTCAATACTGGTGTGGCTGGCCAAAGACCTCTATTTCAATACTGGTGTGGCTGGCCAAAGACCCCTATTTCAATACTGGTGTGGCTGGCCAAAGACCTCTATTTCAATACTGGTGTGGCTGGCCAAAGACCTCTATTTCAATACTGGTGTGGCTGGCCAAAGACCTCTATTTCAATACTGGTGTGGCTGGCCAAAGACCTCTATTTCAATACTGGTGTGGCTGGCCAAAGACCTCTATTTCAATACTGGTGTGGCTGGCCAAAGACCTCTATTTCAATACTGGTGTGGCTGGCCAAAGACCCCTATTTCATGTCGTCCAAGAAAGGGAAACACCTGGAATTTTCTAAACAGCATTGGCTCTTGGATTGGAACTGTTGAAAGAATGAGACCAACTAAATCAAAATCGGCAGTGTATCAAATACTTGTTCTCCCCACTGTATGTCCTATACCATTAGCAACGGTCATTTCATTTCTAATGTAAATACGTTTAAATTAAATGAACCCATAACTGAACTACTGCTATGTTACTTTGGTACCTGCCGGTGGGGTGGTAGTAACACAGCCTTGGGATGGAAGTAAAAGAAGTGTAAAATATCTGTCTTATCTCCATGTCTCTGGTTTGTAATGCTCCTTACTTTCACCAAACGTACAATCAGACATAATATCATGGTTTTGTCGATTTGAATAATTAATGATATACAGTTGAAGTCAGAAGTTTACATTCACTTAGGTTGGAGATATTAAAACTCGTTTTTTCAACCACTCCACACATTTCTTGTTAACAAACTATAGTTTTGGCAAGTCGGTTAGGACATCTACTTTGTGCATGACACAATTAACTTTTCCAACAATTGTTTACAGACAGATTATTTCACTTATAATTCACTGTTTCACAATTCCAGTGGGTCAGAAGTTTACATACACTAAGTTGACTGTGCCTTTAAACAGCTTGGAAAATTCCAGAAAATGATGTCATGGCTTTAGAAGCTTCTGATAGGCTAATTGACATAATTTGAGTCAATTGGAGGTGTGGGCATGATGTCATGTGATGTCTCAGTTTAACGGGAATATAGTAGGAGATTTACATGTTAGTCATTTACATCACGCCAGGGTAAGCCTATGCAAAACACAGCCCTTACCTTGATTGTTTCTAAAATCCCCTATGGGAAACATTTATGGTGGGGAAACAGTTGGAACCATTTCCCTGAGCGCTGGGTTTATGGGTATTATGACACCTCCACTGTGGGACTCTAGTGTCATTTTCAGTTCGCCTTAAAAAAGACCCTCTGTCACGTCCTGACCAGAGAAGGGGTCATTTTGTTATTGTAGTTGGTCAGGACGTGGCAGGGGTGTGTTTGTTTTGTGTGTTTTGGGGGGTTATGTTCTATGTTAATATATTTCTATGTTCGTTCTAGTTCTTATATTTCTATGTTTAGTTAATTTGGCTGACCTTCAATTGGAGGCAGCTGTTCCTCGTTGCCTCTAATTGAAGGTCCTATTTAGTAGGGGTGTTTTTCCATGGGTTTTGTGGGTAGTTGTATCTTTTTATAGTCGTAGTACCTTACAGGACTGTCGTTCATTTTCTTGTTTTGTTTAGTGTTCCCGGTTAAATAAAAATATAAGTATGGACACTTACCACACTGCATATTGGTCCGATATTTCTTACTCCTCATCAGAAGACGAAGAATATGACACCCTCATAGAAAGTGATGCAAATGAATACAAATAGTGTAATCATGCAAAATGTGGACTAGATAAATGTAGAAGTTGGAAGGCTGTTATATATATTAATTCAACAAAAAACAATGATTCGTTCCTTTGACAAATACAAAATCAGTTAAATTCACAGTGTAGATGTATTAGACAGAATTGCATTGAGGTCCTACAAACAAATGTCATTACCATCACAATACACTAAAATGGGAGGCAACAGTCAGAAAGTATCATTGGGGTATCAGCATTTTCAGTGACACTCATATAGAATACATGTTAGTCATTTAGCAGAATACAACTGTGAAGAGTTCACACAATGTTTTCTGTGGGTGTCACTGAGTAGACTGATGCCCCAATTATACTTTCTGACTGTCATCTCATGTTTTAGTGTATTATGATGGTAATGACATTCGTTTGTTATGATAAATATTCAGTTTTGGTCGCTAGCTACAGTATAGCCTAGCTTTTAGCTAGCTAGCTAGCTAGCTACTCTGTAAGATAGCTTGAGTTGCTAGTAAGTTGACTGGCCTGCCCAACTGTGCCTGTCACATGAAACATAAATGCAGTCGCCAACACACACTGTCATTTACCAGCAGGTCATGAATTCATATTGGTTTGGATTTGAAAGGTGAAATGCACCTGGTGATTTCTGGAACTGTGGGATATTTTTTATTGAACAAAGAATATATAGATATTTTATTTAAACGTTACCTACAATTGGCCTACATAAACTCCCTTCAAAAGGGATTGATTTGTTGCCAGCTTGGTTCTCTCTCTCTCTCTCTCTCGTGTGCATGTGAAATAATCAAAGTATAAAACCGCATTGTAATATATAAAGTCAATGATTAGTAGGCATAGTAGATAAGAATCTCTGAAAAGATGATATAATGATATAACGTGTAAATTGCTGCTAATAAAGTTGGATTTTATTGTATGTGGCCTTTCTAATCCAATAGCAGGTGTTGTCAATAAGTTGATCTGTCAACGGCAGCATGTAGCGTCAAATATATATATAAAAATACTAATTCAACAAAAGACAATGATTAGTTCCTTTGACAAATACAAAATCAGTTAAAATCACAGTGTATACAAAACAACCACTGGACAGGTTCAGATAGTATCTCCCGTTTGGAAGTGCTGTCATCTGTTTCCTGTCTAACTAGCATGACCCTGTTATGAAGAGGTTAGCTACACGCTAGTTAACATTGTACCAACACAGCTTAATGACAGCATAGGTTCTAGATCTAGTTATTGAAATAATAGTATACATTTATAAAATATTAAAAACTTTATTGGTATGAAAACACATGACAAAATACATGTTCATAATCTGATCACTGTAATAAAATATTGCAATATAAAGCAAATGGGGGTTGAGCCGAATCGTTTTAAAATGGGCGTACTATGGATCATTTAGCTATTTCATTTTTTATTTGAATAGCTCTTTCGGTTGTGGTGGAGAAATCAGAATTAGCTAAGTAACAAAGGTAATTAAGATGTCTTATCTGCAGAATATGCTTATATGAATGAACTGTTGATCTCTTGTCATTAGAATGTCTCCTTTCGGAGTCTGGTGTTGGCAGCTGCACTTCCTCCCTCATATGAGCCTCAGTCACCTGGGGCCCAGAGAGGGGAGAAGTCAGGTTTGTCTATCACATGTTGCTGTTGCTATGCAGAATATCAGAAAGAGAATAGGGCAAAGGAGGTTAGACGGAAACATTGTTTCCATAAGTGAATGTGTCTTTACCTATTGAAAACCATGTGACGGGATGGCGTGAGTAATGGGAACCAATCATTTGTTTCCACAGTGTCTGTGCGTCAGTCACCTCCTCCTAGGGGGAGATTGTTCTCTCCCCTAGTTCAAGGTGGAAACTAAGTAACAACAAATGTCTTAAGTACTGAACAAAACAACAAGTTCTTTGTATTTGGGGCCTACGGTCTGGCACAGGATGTGTGGGGTTAGGGTTTGGAACCATTGTACGTCATCTCTGAGGTCACACCTATCCTGACCTATCCTGAGGTAGCTTCTGGGATATATACTAACTCCACTCAGTGGGTTCTCACTCTATCCACCTTGTGTGGGTATGAAGACCAGCTCCCTTGTTGATAAGTTATTTGAATAAAGATTTAGTTTAAGTATAACTCGGACTTGTGTGATACGTTTGTCTCTTCTCATTTGATTGTATTTTTAATAAATATCCACCACACGATATCCCAAAAATTTGAAAGAAATTATTTCATAACAAGTGCTAAACAAATCAAAATATATTTTATATTTAGATTCTTCAAAGTAGCCATCCTTTGCCTTGATGACAGCTTTGCACACTCTTGGCATTCTCTCAACCAGCTTCACCTGGAATGCTTTTCCAACAGTCTTGAAGGAGTTCTCACATATGCTAAGCACTTGTTGGAAACTTTTCCTTCACTCTGCGGTCCAACTCATCCCAAACCATCTCAATTGGGTTGATGTCGAGTGGTTGTGGAGGCCAGGTCATCTGATGCAGCACTCCATCACTCTCCTTCTTGGTGAAATATCCCTTACACAGCCTGCAGGTGTGTTGGGTCATTGTCCTGTTGAAAAACAAATGATTGTCCCACTAATCCCAAACCGGATGGGATGGTGTATCGCTGCAGAATGCTGTGGTAGCCATGCTGGTTAAGTGTGCCTTGAATTCTAAATAAATCAAAGACAGTGTCACCAGCATAGCACCCCCACACCATCACATCTCCTCCTCCATGCTTCACAGTGGGAACCACACATGTGGACATCATCGGTTCACCTACTCTGCGACTCACAAAGACACGGCTGTTGGAACCAAAAATCGCAAATTTGGCCTCATCAGACCAAAGGACAGATTTCCACCGGTTTAATGTCCATTGCTCGTATTTCTTGGCCCAAGCAAGTCTCATTGGTGTCCTTTAGTAGTGTTTTTTTGCATCAATTTGATCATGAAGGCCTGTTTCACGCAGTCTCCTCTGAACAGTTGATGTTGAGATGTGTCTGTTTCTTGAACTCTGTGAAGTATTTATTTTGGGCTGCAATTTCTGAGGCTGGTAACTCTAATGAACTTATCCTCGGCAGCAGAGGTAACTCTTTGTCTTCCTTTCCTGTGGCGGTCCTCATGAGAGCCAGTTTCATCATAGCTCTTGATGGTTTTTGCGACTGCACTTGAAGAAACTTTCAAAGACTGACCTTCATGTATTAAAGTAATGATGGAGTGTCGTTACTCTTTGCTTATTTGAGTTGTTCTTGCTATAATATGGACTTGGTCTTTTACCAAATAGGGCTATTTTCTGTATACCACCCCTACCTTGTCACAACACAACTGATTGGCTCAAACGCATTAAGAACGAAAAAAATTACACAAATTAACTTTTAACTAAGCACGCCTGTTAATTGAAATGAATTCCAGGTGACCACCTCTTGAAGCTGGTTGAGAGAATGCCAACAGTTTGCAAAGTTGTCATCAAGGCAACGGGTTGCTACTTTGAAAAATCTCAAATATAAATATATTTTGATTTGTTTAACACTTTTTTGGTTACTACATGATTCCGTATGTGTTATTTCATAGTTTTTATGTCTTCACTATTGTTCTACAAGGTAGAAAATAGTAAAAATAAAGAAAAGCCCTTGAATGAGTAGGTGAATCCAAACTTTTGACTGGTACTATATATTTTGTTTTTTTATACATATTTTCCTTCTTTATTATCTTCCCCAAACTCCTCCCCTATTTGGAAAAAGTAATGGATAACAATACTAATGCTTCTACTTCCATCTTATACATAGTATAGACATTTTATGGACACAGCATATTTTACATGAGTTATTATTTTATTTAAATCTACCCTCAACCCCTCCCATCTATCTCTGAAGTTTCTACAGATTGTAAAGATGATCACTTTTGCTAAGAGTATTACTATATTATTGATAAATTGACAATGACTTTCAAATCACCCAGCAGTGCTACATGCAGAGTTAGCTCCAGGTAAATGTTGCAATTCTTCTGCCATTCCTGAACATGGAACCAAGAGAAAGCTATGTATGGGTAACACCAAAACAAGAGATCTAATGTACTTGAAAGCTGTGCTTTGTCATTGCAGTGTTTTACTCAATATTTAATGTAGACCATTTGCAGTGTAAAAATGCATGACCAAGATTGTTTCATATGCATACGAAAGAGAGAAAGAACCAAGTTTGTATGATTATATTGTATGTGGCGTTTCAATATCAGCAGCATGTTGCGTCAAAGGAGATCTAGTTATCATGTCACAGTTTTACTGTTGTAAAACACAGACATTCTTTGGAATTACACAGAATGGACTTTCACATAACAATAAAAGAAGATTCCTTTGAATCACTCATTTACTGTAGAATTATGGTCTTGGATTCTGATGAACTGTGAAGTTCCAGAGAACCAGACCTGGGTGACTGACCTTTCCTCCTGTCTCTGTCACATACATGAAAGATAAATGCAGCCACCCACACACACACGGATACTGTAGTTTCGATAGACAAGCAAAAGCAGAACTACAAAATCGCAGACAGGGCACTTCCTGCTTGAAATCTGCTCAGGTTCTCATCTGCCTGCCATATGAGTTCTGTTATACTCACAGACACTATTCAAATAGTTTTAGAAAATTTTGAGTATTTTCTATCCAAATCTACTAATAATATGCATATTCCCGTTTCTGGGCAAGAGTAGTAACCAGTTTAAATCGGGTACGTTTTTTATCCGGCCGTGAAAATACTGCCCTCTAGCCCCAACAGGTTAATGAATACACTTTAACAACAAAACAAGAAAACGACCGACAACAGTTCCGTCAGGTGAATACACTAAACAGAAAACAACCACACACAAAACCCCATGAAATACAGGCTGCCTAAGTATGGCTTCCAATCAGAGACAATGAATGACAGCTGCCTCTGATTGGAAACCATACCTGGCCACAAGAATAGAATGAAACTCTAGACAACCTACCTAGAAAACAGAAAACAGAAAACACAAAGACGAAACACCCCCTGTCATGCCCTGACCAACCTACTATGGAAAAATGACCTCATACAAGGGTCAGGACGTGACAGTATCCCCCCCAAAGGTGCAGACTCCAACTGCACCCAGACCAAAAACCCCAACAACAACAACCCCAAACACAAAGGGAGGGCAACAGTCTATGGCGGCTCATGTGCCCCACCCAGAACCTTCCTCTTCTCCCGATCCTCCAGCAATGGAAGTGGCTCTGGCTCAGGGCGTAACCTCCATTCCGCCTGCAGATCCCTCTGCTTCTGTAACATAGGCCTGTGCATCATTAATGAAGGAATCGGACTCTAGATCCTTACCAGACTCACTGTGCTGTAGACCACTGCTGGAGGTTCCGACCTCCAAGCCGCTGCTGGAGGATCTGGGCTGCAGGCCGCCACTGAAGGCTCTGGGCTGCAGACCGCCGCTGAAGGCTCTGGGCTGCAGACCGCCGCTGAAGGCTCTGTGCTGCAGACCACTGCTGAAGGCTCTGGGCTGCAAACCTCCGCTGAAGGCTCTGGGCTGCAGAACTCCGCTGAAGGCCTTGGACTGGAAAGCGTCGCTGGCGTCTCCAGACTGGGAGGCATCGCTGGAGGCCCCGGGCTGGGGAGCGTTGCTGAAGGCTCTGAACTGAGAAGTGTCGCTGGAGGCTCCGGACGGAACAGCGTCGTCGGAGGCTCCGGACTAGGAGGCGTCATACTCGGTTCCGGACTAATGACCGTTGCTGCTGACTCCATGCCATGGATCATTTCTATAGGTTCCGCACCAAGGATCATCACAGGAGGCTTCTTACCTTGGATTCTCACTACAGGTGCCGGGCCATGGATTATTCCGACAGGCATCGTGCCATGGTTTATCCTTACAAGCTCCGGACCATTTAGAATCCCTCCATGCTTCTTGCCAAGGATTCTTTCCTCAGGTTCTGGGCCATGGATTACCTCTTCAGGCTTCGTGCCATTTAATGTCCCTACAGGCTCCGGGCCATGGATCATCACTAGAGGCTTAGTGCCCTGGATCATCCTTACAGGCATCGGACCATCAATTATCACTGGAGGCCTTTTACATGGAGCAGGAGTCGGTCTCACCGGACTGGGGAGACGCACTAAGGGCTCAGTGCTCACAGCAGGCACCGGCCGTACCGGGTTATAGGTGCACACTTGAGGGAGAGTGCACGTAGCAGGCACCGGACGCACTGGGCCATGGAGATTTACTGGAGGTCTGGCGCTTGCGGCTAGCACAACCCGTCCTGGCTCGATGCTGACTCTAGCCCGGCAAGGTCAGAGCGCTGGCACAGGACGAACAGGGCTGTGCTGGGGAATGAGGGGTACCATGCGTGGAGCAGGCGTAGGGTATCCTGGGCCGAAGAGCCGTACTGGAGGCCAGATACGTTGAGCCGGCGCACTTTTTCCTGGCTGCCGGCCAACTCACGCACGGCAACGTTGAGGAGCTTGTATCGACCGCACCGGACTGTGAGTTCGTATGGGCGACCTAGTGCGCATCACTCCATAATGCATTGCTCACCCCTCTGTGTGCCTGCTCCGCCGTGCCCTTTCCGCCAGTACCTCTCTCCGGAATCTAGCGTCGTGCTCCGCGCTTGACTCCCCGACTGGCTCCGGTTTACTCCATGGCTCTCTCCGAAATGCCCGGGAAGTTAGATCAGGGCTCCCCCTGACCTCGTCAAACTCCCCGTATGCCCCCCCGAATTTTTCTTTGGGGGGGCAGTCTCTTCGCCTCCCTTATTGGAGGATACAGCGCCTCATAATACCGTTGCTCCCTCTTGGCTTCTTCCAATTCCTCCTTCGAGCGACAATACTTCCCAGCCTGACTCCAGGGTCTCCTTCCATCCAGGATTTCTTCCCACGTCCACGAATCCAGGTACCTCCTCTCACGCTGCTTGGTCCTTTCCCGGTGGGGGGTTCTGTCACAAGGGTCGTCGAATGGAGACTAAGGCGCAGCGTGTACAGTGCTCATATTTACTTTTTTCATGAATACAATTTAACAAGAAAACGACCGACAACAGTTCCGTCAGGTGAATACACTAAACAGAAAACAACCACCCACAAAACCCCATGAAAAACAGGCTGCCTAAGTATGGCTTCCAATCAGAGACAATGAATGACAGCTGCCTCCGATTGGAAACCATACCTGGCCACAACATAGAAAATGACAACATAGAATGAAACTCTAGACAACCCACCTAGAAAACAGAAAACCCAAAACACATAGACGAAACACCCCCTCTGTCACGCCCTGACCAATCTACTAGGGAAAAATGACCTCATACCAGGGTCAGGACATGACAGGAGGGGTGTAGGTTGAGGAGGAGGAAAGATAAAGTTCCTAGGAATATGTATTGTGTAGAGCTCTGAATGGTGAGTCATTTGCCAACTTAACTGGAGAAAATGTATAAAAGAGACACTCAGCTCTTCGATGTGAAAACACTTTCTACAACTTTCTCCCAGAGAAGACACTTTCTCCCAGAGAAGACACTTTCTCCCAGAGAAGACACTCCAGAACAGAGGAAGAACTCAACATCACTGGTAAAGAAATTACTTCCAATGAAGGGTTCTGATGTGTATATGAGTATGTCTGTGTTACTATAAAAGGCAGGGTGGTGGTGGGATACATGGGTTTCACTTGTTCCACTAGCACCATAACACCTGATTCAGATGATCAAAGAATCAGAGTCTTCAATTTGGATCATAATTGATGTAAGAGGAAAACAAATACCTTTTACTGTTGTTTTTTCAGTAAACCAATTCATTGATATATTATTATAATAAATCATTTGACTCAGCCGAGCCCAACTGTCTGTTTTAGTATCTGTTCAGGGTGTTTTGGTGCATCCTTGAAGTCATCATTTTCACAAGCCATGTATCCCCTTTAGAACACCTGGAGAAAATACTTAGTAAAGCTGGCCGCTAATTCCTTCATATTTTATACTTATACTTATATTTTATACTTTATACTTATGTCCTGGTCTTTGGTGTTGTTAGTGTGTTGTTTCTTGCTACACAGGAGGTGTTGACCAATGTCACTCTGTATTCTTCCTTTACAGACACTTGTCTCCAACGACACAAAATGGCTTCTAAATACATCACAGAAATTGCAATCTCCACTAGCCCTGAAAGGGAGCAAGAGCTTCGTGACCAAGGCTTTCACATGATAAATGTCAACCTCAACCAAGGCACTTCATCCACCACCATTGTTTACATGTGGTTCAGAATGGGCAATGGTGAACCCATCACCAGAGTCCAGTTTTCATTCACTGATGCAATGAAAGATGACCTGAAAAAAGCAAGGTTCACTGAGCTCCCAGTAAACCTCAACTCTGGAACAGACGGAGACGTCATCCATCTGTGGTACTCTAGTGGTGCAAGCCCTAAGTATAACATTCCCATTGTAGATCTCTTCCTCACCACTGATGAGAACGAAGAAGCCACTCAGTTCAAACTCGGCTGGGAAAGGCTACCATGCAATCTGAACCGCGGTAACTCAGGAGATTTCATCACCCTCTGGTTGAAGAGAAAGAGTGAGACCTACATCTGTGACGTTACTGCCACCACCTCATTCCAAGATGACATCAACCTTTTCAACGAGGGCTACATCCGGCTGGATGAAGATCTCAACAGAGGTTCTGGAGGAAAACTTATCTTCCTCTGGTACCGTCAATCCACCGAAATGGACGGCTGGCTCACTGAGATGAATGCCTCCATCGACCATAAGCAGGATTCCAGCCTAAGGAAGCGTGGTTTCACCGTGGTGAATGTTAACCTCAACGAGGGAACAAGCGGTAAGCCAGTGATGGTCTGGTTCAAGAAAGAAGGATCTCTCCCTATCAAGGCCTTGACCGTTACATCCAACAACAAGGAAGATTGTCCTTATATGGAGGCCGGCTTGATCCTCATCGATAAAAATCTGAATGCTGGGAACAATGGTATGCCCCTCTACCTCTGGTATGGCAATTAAAAACCTGAATTGGAGAGGCAGAATCAGCCCAACATTGTTCCAGATATTAGCTTTTGCATGGCAATTTATCTGTTTAATTTCTAAATATTTTTCTGACACTCAATGTTAACTTTTATATCATAAAGTCACTGTCAGAGATCATTTAGAAAGTTTTCTTTAATGTTGTTTTCAATCAATTAACAATTGAATTATAGAAATGATATTTTAGCAGCAGGTTTATTTTTTTCTGAATATACCAAAGGGTTATAAGGTATTATATTGCATTGTGTTAGTCAGATATTATTTTGAAAAACCTGAGTAAAGTAATACCATTTAAATGATTCCTATGTAACACTGAGCATTCTGTTAATCAATAAAGAAAAGCATAGCAAATGAGAACATTGTACCTTTTAATTCATCAAATGCTTGACTTTAGCACAAAGGCCTGATAGCAAATATTGTACATTACGGTTTATATTATAATGACCAGGAATGGGAGAGTACAAAGCTCACAAATGCACACTAAGGTTGATAATGCAACAATCTGATAAATAACATACCTAAAGCTTTGTTTCACTGAGAACTCACATTTGACAAAGTTTGGGTGCCTTGCAAATTTTGGATATTTTGTCTTGGACTTGATCATCCAGTCTTCTAGCGATCTATATGATTAGTTTTGGCTCTCAATGCAATATTTCCGTGGTGCAAAACAGCACAGATAAGAAAAATTAAAATACAATCTCATTCAAATCTGTCAGCATGATTTAATTTGAAACGTTTTTTAACAATATGCGTTAAATCCGTAGTCAAAAAAAGAAGCAGCCACCCTGCCACTGATTTGGTAAAAAGCTGAGGGATGGGGCTGGAGAAATGTAACCACTCAAATGCATAGATAGACCTCTGGATGTAAGGACTGACCATCCATGATATCAACATTAGTTTTAACCACGTTCTGAGGTTATACAGTGTTTGTTTACCATTACATTGTTTACAAACAAAAGTAAAGCAACATTGTATTGTCATGAGAATCAATAATAAACAGTTGCATTTGTTATGTTCACTATGTAGCCCTTGTGTATTATTGTTGTGTGTTCCTTTTGACTCACATTATCTGTCCTATGGGAGCCACCGTATCTGCTTCCTGTTATGAATGTGAGGAGAGCTGTACCTAATAAACACCCCAGCAGTTTATAAAGAATTTAGCTGGTCTCGTTCTTTCAACATAACAGTATTCTCTCTCTTTTTATTTTTATTTTACCCCTTTTTCTACCCGGCCTGCCACCGGAGACACTAGTGCGCGATGCGACAAGGACATCACTGAGAAGGTGGAAAGCTTCAAGTTCCTTGGCATACACATCACAGACAAACTGAAATGGACCACCCACACAGATAGTGTGGTGAAGAAGGCGCAGCAGAGCCTCTTCAACCTCAGGAGGCTAAAGAATTTGGCTTTATACCTAAAACCCTCACAAACTTTTACAGATGCACAATTGAGAGCATCCTGTATCAGCGCCTTGTACGGCAACTGCACAGCCCGCAACCGCAAGGCTCTCCAGAGGGTGGTGCGGTCTGCCCAACCCATTACTGGGGGAAAACTACACGCCCTCCAGGACAACTACAGCACACGTTGTCACAGGAAGGCCAAAAATATCATCAAGGACAACAACCCCCCGAGCCACTACCTGTTCACCCCGCTATCATCCAGACGGTGAAGTCAGTACAGGTGCATCAAAGCTGGGACAGAGAGACTGAAAAACACCTTCTATCTCAAGGCCATCAGACTGTTAAACAGCCATCACTAGCACATTAGAGGCTGCTGCCGATAGATATAGACTAGAAATCACTGGACATTTTAATAAATGGAGCACTAGTCACTTTAATAATGTTTACATATCTGGCATTACTCATCTCATATGTATATATACTGTATTCTATGCTATTCTATGGTATCTCAGTCCATGCCGCTCTGACATCACTCATCCATATATGTACAGCTCTGGAAAACATTAAGAGACCACTGCCAAATGATCAGTTTCTCTGGTTTTACCATTTATATGTACGTGTTTGGGTAAAATTAACATTTTAGTTTTATTCTATGTACTACTGACAACATTTCTCCCAAATTCCAAATTAAAATATTGTCCTTTAGGGCATTTATTTGCAGAAAATGAAAACTGGTCAAAATAACTAAAAAGATGCAGTGTTGTCAGACCTCAAATAATGCAATGAAAATAACTTCATATTCATATTTTGTTCACATTGTCATTTTTCATGACAATCTGACTTCAAACGTGCTGTTTTATAAAGTACGTCCTAGCATTATTTATTTGTTATTGTTTTATTTAACCTTTATTTAATTAGGCAAGTCAGATAAGAACAAATTGTTATTTACAATGACCTCCTACAGTATATGTGACAGCCACGCATGTTAGGGTGTCTGATGCTGTTGTCTATTATAATGGTAGACCTCTGGAGAATTAGTGCCAACACTTTATAAATTGATTGATTCTCTTTCCCTCCCATAGATGACTTCCTTAGCAACCTTCATACATCTCTCAACCAACAACTGAGAAGAGAAGGATTCAAATCAGGGAAAAAACAATAATGCTTGTATCTCATCAGAATCCCTTTGATTAACACCTATTTATATTTCAGCAATAAGGCCTGAGGAGGTGTGGTATACGGCCAATATACCACGGCTAAGGGCTGTTCTGAAGGCACCAAAGCAATGTAGAGTATATGGCCAATATACCACGGCTAAGGGCTGTTCTGAAGGCACCAAAGCAATGTAGAGTATACGGCCAATATACCACAGCTAAGGGCTGTTCTGAAGGCACCAAAGCAATGTAGAGTATATGGCCAATAAAGCTTAGCCGTGGTATATTGGCCATATATCACAAACCCCAGAGGTGCCTTATTGCTATTATAAACTGGTTACCAATGTAATTAGAGCAGTAAAGATAAATGTTTTGTCATACCTGTGGTTTACGTTCTGATATACCACAGCGGTCAGCCAATCAGCATTCAGTGCTTCGAACCACCCAGTTTACATTCAGAAATAAATCCTAAATTAAAGTCACAAACCACATTCACCATCAAATAGCCAATCTGTCATCACTTTTATTGAGTTAATCTGCAAAGATTCAAATCTCAATCTAGTATCCTGTTTCTCTCTTCAGACTGACGTATCAGCATTAACAATGGGAAATGTGTTCATTTCTACACAAATCTGGTCATCATCTACAGACAGACAGAAAGGGTTTATTTTACAATACAGTACAATACAGTACAATACGGTACAATACAATCAAGTTTAAGAAACGGATGATCAAGGAAAACAGGACGCAGCTGAGCTCCATTTTGAGTCTCATAGCAAAGGGTCTGAATACTTATGTAAATAAGGTATTTCTGTTTTTATTCTTAATACATTTTGCAAAAAAAATAAAAACATTTTTTAAAAACAAGTATTTGACATTATGGGGTATTGTGTGTAGATTGATGAGGAAAACAAATGTATTTAATACATTTCAGAATAAGGCTGTAACATAACAAAATGTTGAAAAAGAGAAGGGGTCTGAATACTTTTCCGAAGGAGCAACCGTCCGACAATATGTGTTCACTCACTGGAAACGAGAGGACAAAACACCAGGACTGGGAGCTGCCCTGACCTTTTCACCTTTGTGTTCAGCAACAGTTAACATAACAGACATATACCTTTAGGATAAAGTGCATTTCAACTGGTTCTCGTTAAAAATCTAAATGAAACGTTAAAGTTACAGTATAATCATCAAGGAGGAGATCAAACTCATCGGGATAGACATTCGCACTTTGATACCAAGGATGCACTACTGTCAGATGACCTTGGTCTTCAAAGGTCAAACCAGTGTCCCAGTCCACCTCTGTCCATATGGAACAGCATTGTACCATTATACCTACTAGAGGACATTGTGCCAATCCCTGTCACGGCTGTCGTAGGAATGAGCCGACCAAAGTGTAGCGTGTGTGTCATTCCACATTTTATTTTCAGCGTGAAACTATGCAATACATAAACAATAAACTGAAGTAACAAAAACAACAAACCGTGTCGCAGAGGTGAAACATACACTACTCAAAAACAATCTCCCAGAAACCCAGGTGGAAAAAAACCCTACTTAAGTATGATCTCCAATTAGACACAACGAGAACCAGCTGCCTCTAATTGGAGATCATCCTAAACAAATCCAACATAGAAATACAAAACTAGAACATGAACATAGATATACAAAACATAGAAAAACACCCCCTGTCACGCCCTGACCAACTCTACCATAGAAAATAACGTCTTACTATGGTCAGGACGTGACACACTCCTGGGGATTTTGTTCATTATAACAGAGATGCACATCTCCAATCCTAAAGTGTTAAAGTGTCAGTCTGGATTTTATCTTATCTGATCATTACTAGGGGAAAGAAAATGAGCAAACACTACAGAATGTAGAAATGTATTGTGTAGAACACAGATATGACAGTGTTATGTAGAATCATTACAGTGCAATACATACTTTCTGTAACATTTGCTGAGTGGATTCTGTGGTTAATGTATGATTTCATTTGGCTTATGTATCAAGTGCTAAAGAAAAGAGAAATCTAACTGAGCATCGTGTCAGCGTTTAAAGAGTCCTCTCTCCTTTCTGTTTAGAAACACATGACATTTATATACAGTTGTGTTAAACCCAGTCCAACTTTACTGTGTCCAAGGAAAGGGCTACGGTACTGGATTTATAATCACGTTCATTGTTAAAGGCAGTTTGGAGGCATTGTCAAGAAACAAGTGAAATTGTTGTTGGCATCCTTCTGATTCAAGTGTTTGTCGACACAATAACAACAATTTATGAGGCACACGTGTTCTGAAAAGTGTGTTTCTTTCAAACATGGTGGCAGATCTCAACTCACTGTACTCACATACTCCTCTGTGGGTTGCTAAGGATACTGTCCTGGATAAACCAACACTCATCTTTCATTATTACAGGTCTTCAAATGTGGGAATGACATATGTACAATGTAAAGATGGTGAAACACATCAGAGCAATGGGCTTTTTTCACACAATGGGAGATAGAAAGAGAGAGGATTGTATATCTTAATATACAAATATAAAAACAACTGAATTTAATCTCTGGTGCTACAACGGTTCAGGAAAGAGAGTGCTGCTATTCCACCTTCTGGCCACTAGAGGGAGGGATTTCTCCTGGAACTCAAACATGTCTGTCTGCTTCTTGGCCAGCTTTGCTATCTGGTGGTCTGGTGGTTGGCCTGGACCAGGGCGGACCAGAGACTGTTGAGGGGGACTCTGTCTCGGGGCTTCCCCAACATCGGGTAGGCTTATCTAGGATGTGGCTGTGGTTGGGGTGGGGGGTGGCTCCATGGCCTGGCATAGTGTAGGGGAGTCTGGGGGAGATTCCTTGAGCGTAGCCAGGATGAGGGAAGGCCTCTACATACCCTGGGAGAACCACCTGGAAGAGAGGGTAGCCAGGATGAGGGAAGGCCTCCACATACCCTGGGAGAACCACCTGGAAGAGAGGGTAGGCCAGGTGTTACCAAAACAACCACACAGGGTTTGATATCCACCTAAACGAGAAGAAACAGCTGAGGCTTTGTTTTTTGTTGGTTTTCAAATTCAAAAAGTGTTATCTTTATTGGATCAGTTTTCTGGGTGAACATTGTCTCTCTTCCACCAGTATTTCACATATATTCAAATGGGTGACAACAAGGGAGAATGTCCACAAGCACACTGGGACCAAACTCACACAATAAAAGAAAGAAAGAAATCAAAATTAAAACCTTGTTTGAAATATCTGTGTCTTTTAAAAATGTACTTTTGATCCACTTATGGGTTACTCTAGAATCTGAATTAAAACCATGAGCTGATGCACTCCCAGAATAATGTGTTTGTGTGGAGGTGCTGACTAACGGTGAATAAACTATAAACTATCAAAGTAAAGAGAGTCTCACACTCCATATATATAAACTCCCAGTCATTTATTGGGTATTTACCAACGTTTCAGCATCACTGTGCCTTCTTCAGGGTGATGTCATGAATACTTGAACCAGGTTATGTAGACAAACAGTACAATTAGTGCAACCAATGACAATAGAGAGGTGTGTGTCATAATGAGGAAGTTTATTTTTTTTACCGATTTGTGACCAGGCTAGGAAATATGGAGTAGTTTCAGAATATTTAGGGTAGTTAGCCAACTGAGCTGAAGTCATTGCTCCTGCTTGTAGATGTTGATGTGTGCTTGGGTTTATTGACTTGCTGGAAAATCCAATTGCGGCCATGTTTCAGTCTCCTGGCAGAGGTAACCAGGTTTTGGGCTAAAATGTCCTGGTACTGGGTGAAGTTCATGATGCTATTGACCTTAATATGGCCCCAGGACCAGTAGAAGCTAAATCACGCCTTAACATCAGATTTCTGATGGGGTTGTTTTCTTTACAGTACGTATGGGGTTGTTTTCTTTACAGTAGTGTCGTGACGTTGTATTAGTTAATGTGACGACTGTTGCTCATCGAATGATTAACGGTTTATAAGTGCGTGATTAAATGAATTAAGCGATGAATCAAGCAGTTATTAACTCATCAACCTGGGGCACCATGGGAACAGTATTTGGATTGAGTTTCTATTTCCCAAATTAACTCAAAAGATATCAGAATATCGATTTTACAACAGTCGCTAAATTAATCAACCTCTTGTCTCATGTCTGAACGTCGCATAATCCGGGAATCTGCACGGACCCGGGTCCCACCAATGAGTTTACCACACCAATCTTAGTTGATTATTTATTTACTAGCAAGCTAAAATGATGATAAAAATACACATACACAAAACACAGTATAGCTATTGATTAGGACTTAGTATAACGGGCCAACACACTATGGCACGTGTTACCCAAAATGGGGATTTAAAAGAGAGAGAAACCAAGAAAGTACACGAGAGAAATATACATTTGGTTCATTTGTCAGCCATGCTTATTTAAACCTAAACTTGCCCCGAACTGCCGCTCTTATGGGTCAGAATATAATGATGTAATTACGTGTTGGAGGTCTCAGGTGGGAAGCTCCGCGTGTGTCGTTTAGGCTTCTCAATGACGCACTTCTCCGGTGCAACTCTCTGGTTGTCCTCACGATGTCAGTGTCCTTCTTGGCTTAGGGGTCTGATCCCTCGCCCTTGATCTGAAAGGGGTCTTCTGAGGACAGACAGCTCTGTAGCTCAGAGCTCACAGCTTCGGACTCGAACGGTGTAGATACCACGATTCAATGGAGAGTGGAGGCTGGGTGGTTCGGCTTGAATTCACCCGCTTAGACACAGCTACTCGTCCGTAGCTCGTGTAGAAAAAGATTTCTTTGTCTTCAACCTTGTGTTTCGTTTTGGGGTTCGTTGACTTTGTTAGACCTTCGCTGCAGCTTGGGGTCAATTAGTCTCCTATGTTAATTCTTCACTCTCCTGTCTTATACCCTCGGGTCAGAAGTGGGCGTAACCGCCTTTAGGGCAATTCTCTGGGCGGACCAAGTTAAGGGGCAAGGCCTAGATTTGACTAAAATCCTATTTTAGACACTACCTTCACATCTCATCTTTACCAAAACATTCTCTTTGATTTGGATATTTTCCACACAACGTACAATGTAGAAACATCAGGCATATACTGGGAAAACTCTTAAAGGTACAATGTTTTCATAATAATGTCATCTCTTAACCTTTAATAACAATACAAAAGTTACATACATTTTCATATTCCACCTCTCGTCATGACCACCATTGTGGCTGACGGAAACCATTGTTCCAAAGTCCCTTTATTGCATGTTTAATGTTCTGAGGCCAGTTCTCCATTGTGAGGACAAAGGAATTTCTCTGTGGCCTAAGGTTAATTATGGGCGTGAGGGGTCATAAAACCCCCACATCTTCAGACCCCTAGATCTCTCCTCCTCTGTTGGGGGTTTGGGAGATAATCTGTAGGGTGGTGGTCTCCTGTACCCTGACCTGATCAGGAAAGTCATGACAGTAATTATGGGGTTGTTTTCTGCTTATACATTCTTCTTTCAACACCAAACCCACCACTGGTGTGGCTGGCCGAAGACCTCTGTTTCAATACTGGTGTGGCTGGCCAAAGACCTCTATTTCAATACTGCTGTGGCTGGCCAAAGACCTCTATTTCAATACTGGTGTGCCTGGCCAAAGACCTCTATTTCAATACTGGTGTGGCTGGCCAAAGACCTCTATTTCAATACTGGTGTGGCTGGCCAAAGACCTCTATTTCAATACTGGTGTGGCTGGCCAAAGACCTCTGTTTCAATACTGGTGTGGCTGGCCAAAGACCTCTATTTCAATACTGGTGTGGCTGGCCAAAGACCTCTATTGCAATACTGGTGTGCCTGGCCATGACCTATTCTCAATACTGGTGTGGCTGGCCAAAGACCTCTATTTCAATACTGGTGTGGCTGGCCAAAGACCTCTATTTCAATACTGGTGTGGCTGGCCAAAGACCTCTATTTCAATACTGGTGTGGCTGGCCAAAGACCCCTATTTCAATACTGGTGTGGCTGGCCAAAGACCTTTATTTCAATACTGGTGTGGCTGGCCAAATACCTCTATTTCAATACTGGTGTGGCTGGCCAAAGACCTCTATTTCAATACTGGTGTGGCTGGCCAAAGACCTCTATTTCAATACTGGTGTGGCTGGCCAAAGACCTCTATTTCAATACTGGTGTGCCTGGCCAAATACCTCTATTTCAATACTGGTGTGGCTGGCCAAAGACCTCTATTTCAATACTGGTGTGGCTGGCCAAAGACCTCTATTGCAATACTGGTGTGCCTGGCCATGACCTATTTTCAATACTGGTGTGGCTGGCCAAAGACCTCTATTTCAATACTGGTGTGGCTGGCCAAAGACCTCTATTTCAATACTGGTGTGGCTGGCCAAAGACCTCTATTTCAATACTGGTGTGGCTGGCCAAAGACCCCTATTTCAATACTGGTGTGGCTGGCCAAAGACCTTTATTTCAATACTGGTGTGGCTGGCCAAATAGCTCTATTTCAATACTGGTGTGGCTGGCCAAATACTTCTATTTCAATACTGGTGTGGCTGGCCAAAGACCTCTATTTCAATACTGGTGTGGCTGGCCAAAGACCTCTATTTCAATACTGGTGTGGCTGGCCAAAGACCTCTATTTCAATACTGGTGTGGCTGGCCAAATACCTCTATTTCAATACTGGTGTGGCTGGCCAAAGACCTCTATTTCAATACTGGTGTGGCTGGCCAAAGACCTCTATTTCAATACTGGTGTGGCTGGCCAAAGACCTCTATTTCAATACTGGTGTGCCTGGCCAAATACCTCTATTTCAATACTGGTGTGGCTGGCCAAAGACCTCTATTTCAATACTGGTGTGGCTGGCCAAAGACCTCTATTGCAATACTGGTGTGCCTGGCCATGACCTATTTTCAATACTGGTGTGGCTGGCCAAAGACCTCTATTTCAATACTGGTGTGGCTGGCCAAAGACCTCTATTTCAATACTGGTGTGGCTGGCCAAAGACCCCTATTTCAATACTGGTGTGGCTGGCCAAAGACCTCTATTTCAATACTGGTGTGGCTGGCCAAAGACCTCTATTTCAATACTGGTGTGGCTGGCCAAAGACATCTATTTCAATACTGGTGTGGCTGGCCAAATACCTCTATTTCAATACTGGTGTGGCTGGCCAAAGACCTCTATTTCAATACTGGTGTGGCTGGCCAAAGACCTCTATTTCAATACTGGTGTGGCTGGCCAAAGACCTTTATTTCAATACTGGTGTGGCTGGCCAAAGACCCCTATTTCAATACTGGTGTGGCTGGCCAAAGACCTTTATTTCAATACTGGTGTGGCTGGCCAAATACCTCTATTTCAATACTGGTGTGGCTGGCCAAAGACCTCTATTTCAATACTGGTGTGGCTGGCCAAAGACCTCTATTTCAATACTGGTGTGCCTGGCCAAATACCTCTATTTCAATACTGGTGTGGCTGGCCAAAGACCTCTATTTCAATACTGGTGTGGCTGGCCAAAGACCTCTATTTCAATACTGGTGTGGCTGGCCAAAGACCTCTATTTCAATACTGGTGTGGCTGGCCAAAGACCCCTATTTCAATACTGGTGTGGCTGGCCAAAGACCTCTATTGCAATACTGGTGTGCCTGGCCATGACCTATTTTCAATACTGGTGTGGCTGGCCAAAGACCTCTATTTCAATACTGGTGTGGCTGGCCAAAGACCTCTATTTCAATACTGGTGTGGCTGGCCAAAGACCTCTATTTCAATACTGGTGTGGCTGGCCAAAGACCCCTATTTCAATACTGGTGTGGCTGGCCAAAGACCTTTATTTCAATACTGGTGTGGCTGGCCAAATAGCTCTATTTCAATACTGGTGTGGCTGGCCAAATACTTCTATTTCAATACTGGTGTGGCTGGCCAAAGACCTCTATTTCAATACTGGTGTGGCTGGCCAAAGACACCTATTTCAATACTGGTGTGGCTGGCCAAAGACCTCTATTTCAATACTGGTGTGGCTGGCCAAAGACCTCTATTTCAATACTGGTGTGGCTGGCCAAAGACCTCTATTTCAATACTGGTGTGGCTGGCCAAATACCTCTATTTCAATACTGGTGTGGCTGGCCAAAGACCTCTATTTCAATACTGGTGTGGCTGGCCAAAGACCTCTATTTCAATACTGGTGTGGCTGGCCAAAGACCCCTATTTCAATACTGGTGTGGCTGGCCAAATAGCTCTATTTCAATACTGGTGTGGCTGGCCAAATACTTCTATTTCAATACTGGTGTGGCTGGCCAAAGACCTCTATTTCAATACTGGTGTGGCTGGCCAAAGACCTCTATTTCAATACTGGTGTGGCTGGCCAAAGACCCCTATTTCAATACTGGTGTGGCTGGTCAAAGACCTCTATTTCAATACTGGTGTGGCTGGCCAAAGACCTCTATTTCAATACTGGTGTGGCTGGCCAAAGACCTCTATTTCAATACTGGTGTGGCTGGCCAAAGACCTCTATTTCAATACTGGTGTGGCTGGCCAAAGACCTCTATTTCAATACTGGTGTGGCTGGCCAACGACCTCTATTTCAATACTGGTGTGGCTGGCCAAAGACCTCTATTTCAATACTGGTGTGGCTGGCCAAATACTTCTATTTCAATACTGGTGTGGCTGGCCAAAGACCTCTATTTCAATACTTGTGTGGCTGGCCAAAGACCCCTATTTCAATACTGGTGTGGCTGGCCAAAGACCTCTATTTCAATACTGGTGTGGCTGGCCAAAGACCTCTATTTCAATACTGGTGTGGCTGGCCAAAGACCTCTATTTCAATACTGGTGTGGCTGGCCAAAGACCTCTATTTCAATACTGGTGTGGCTGGCCAAAGACCTCTATTTCAATACTGGTGTGGCTGGCCAAAGACCTCTATTTCAATACTGGTGTGGCTGGCCAAAGACCTCTATTTCAACACTGGTGTGGCTGGCCAAAGACCTCTATTTCAATACTGGTGTGGCTGGCCAAAGACCTCTATTTCAATACTGGTGTGGCTGGCCAAAGACCTCTGTTTCAATACTGGTGTGGCTGGCCAAAGACCTCTATTTCAATACTGGTGTGGCTGGCCAAAGACCTCTATTGCAATACTGGTGTGCCTGGCCATGACCTATTCTCAATACTGGTGTGGCTGGCCAAAGACCTCTATTTCAATACTGGTGTGGCTGGCCAAAGACCTCTATTTCAATACTGGTGTGGCTGGCCAAAGACCTCTATTTCAATACTGGTGTGGCTGGCCAAAGACCCCTATTTCAATACTGGTGTGGCTGGCCAAAGACCTTTATTTCAATACTGGTGTGGCTGGCCAAATACCTCTATTTCAATACTGGTGTGGCTGGCCAAAGACCTCTATTTCAATACTGGTGTGGCTGGCCAAAGACCTCTATTTCAATACTGGTGTGCCTGGCCAAATACCTCTATTTCAATACTGGTGTGGCTGGCCAAAGACCTCTATTTCAATACTGGTGTGGCTGGCCAAAGACCTCTATTGCAATACTGGTGTGCCTGGCCATGACCTATTTTCAATACTGGTGTGGCTGGCCAAAGACCTCTATTTCAATACTGGTGTGGCTGGCCAAAGACCTCTATTTCAATACTGGTGTGGCTGGCCAAAGACCCCTATTTCAATACTGGTGTGGCTGGCCAAAGACCTCTATTTCAATACTGGTGTGGCTGGCCAAAGACCTCTATTTCAATACTGGTGTGGCTGGCCAAAGACATCTATTTCAATACTGGTGTGGCTGGCCAAATACCTCTATTTCAATACTGGTGTGGCTGGCCAAAGACCTCTATTTCAATACTGGTGTGGCTGGCCAAAGACCTCTATTTCAATACTGGTGTGGCTGGCCAAAGACCCCTATTTCAATACTGGTGTGGCTGGCCAAATAGGTCTATTTCAATACTGGTGTGGCTGGCCAAATACTTCTATTTCAATACTGGTGTGGCTGGCCAAAGACCTCTATTTCAATACTGGTGTGGCTGGCCAAAGACCTCTATTTCAATACTGGTGTGGCTGGCCAAAGACCCCTATTTCAATACTGGTGTGGCTGGCCAAAGACCTCTATTTCAATACTGGTGTGGCTGGCCAAAGACCTCTATTTCAATACTGGTGTGGCTGGCCAAAGACCTCTATTTCAATACTGGTGTGGCTGGCCAAAGACCTCTATTTCAATACTGGTGTGGCTGGCCAAAGACCTCTATTTCAATACTGGTGTGGCTGGCCAAAGACCTCTATTTCAATACTGGTGTGGCTGGCCAAAGACCCCTATTTCATGTCGTCCAAGAAAGGGAAACACCTGGAATTTTCTAAACAGCATTGGCTCTTGGATTGGAACTGTTGAAAGAATGAGACCAACTAAATCAAAATCGGCAGTGTATCAAATACTTGTTCTCCCCACTGTATGTCCTATACCATTAGCAACGGTCATTTCATTTCTAATGTAAATACGTTTAAATTAAATGAACCCATAACTGAACTACTGCTATGTTACTTTGGTACCTGCCGGTGGGGTGGTAGTAACACAGCCTTGGGATGGAAGTAAAAGAAGTGTAAAATATCTGTCTTATCTCCATGTCTCTGGTTTGTAATGCTCCTTACTTTCACCAAACGTACAATCAGACATAATATCATGGTTTTGTCGATTTGAATAATTAATGATATACAGTTGAAGTCAGAAGTTTACATTCACTTAGGTTGGAGATATTAAAACTCGTTTTTTCAACCACTCCACACATTTCTTGTTAACAAACTATAGTTTTGGCAAGTCGGTTAGGACATCTACTTTGTGCATGACACAATTAACTTTTCCAACAATTGTTTACAGACAGATTATTTCACTTATAATTCACTGTTTCACAATTCCAGTGGGTCAGAAGTTTACATACACTAAGTTGACTGTGCCTTTAAACAGCTTGGAAAATTCCAGAAAATGATGTCATGGCTTTAGAAGCTTCTGATAGGCTAATTGACATAATTTGAGTCAATTGGAGGTGTGGGCATGATGTCATGTGATGTCTCAGTTTAACGGGAATATAGTAGGAGATTTACATGTTAGTCATTTACATCACGCCAGGGTAAGCCTATGCAAAACACAGCCCTTATCTTGATTGTTTCTAAAATCCCCTATGGGAAACATTTATGGTGGGGAAACAGTTGGAACCATTTCCCTGAGCGCTGGGTTTATGGGTATTATGACACCTCCACTGTGGGACTCTAGTGTCATTTTCAGTTCGCCTTAAAAAAGACCCTCTGTCACGTCCTGACCAGAGAAGGGGTCATTTTGTTATTGTAGTTGGTCAGGACGTGGCAGGGGTGTGTTTGTTTTGTGTGTTTTGGGGTTATGTTCTATGTTAATATATTTCTATGTTCGTTCTAGTTCTTATATTTCTATGTTTAGTTAATTTGGCTGACCTTCAATTGGAGGCAGCTGTTCCTCGTTGCCTCTAATTGAAGGTCCTATTTAGTAGGGGTGTTTTTCCATGGGTTTTGTGGGTAGTTGTATCTTTTTATAGTCGTAGTACCTTACAGGACTGTCGTTCATTTTCTTGTTTTGTTTAGTGTTCCCGGTTAAATAAAAATATAAGTATGGACACTTACCACACTGCATATTGGTCCGATATTTCTTACTCCTCATCAGAAGACGAAGAATATGACACCCTCATAGAAAGTGATGCAAATGAATACAAATAGTGTAATCATGCAAAATGTGGACTAGATAAATGTAGAAGTTGGAAGGCTGTTATATATATTAATTCAACAAAAAACAATGATTCGTTCCTTTGACAAATACAAAATCAGTTAAATTCACAGTGTAGATGTATTAGACAGAATTGCATTGAGGTCCTACAAACAAATGTCATTACCATCACAATACACTAAAATGGGAGGCAACAGTCAGAAAGTATCATTGGGGTATCAGCATTTTCAGTGACACTCATATAGAATACATGTTAGTCATTTAGCAGAATACAACTGTGAAGAGTTCACACAATGTTTTCTGTGGGTGTCACTGAGTAGACTGATGCCCCAATTATACTTTCTGACTGTCATCTCATGTTTTAGTGTATTATGATGGTAATGACATTCGTTTGTTATGATAAATATTCAGTTTTGGTCGCTAGCTACAGTATAGTCTAGCTTTTAGCTAGCTAGCTAGCTAGCTACTCTGTAAGATAGCTTGAGTTGCTAGTAAGTTGACTGGCCTGCCCAACTGTGCCTGTCACATGAAACATAAATGCAGTCGCCAACACACACTGTCATTTACCAGCAGGTCATGAATTCATATTGGTTTGGATTTGAAAGGTGAAATGCACCTGGTGATTTCTGGAAGTGTGGGATATTTTTTATTGAACAAAGAATATATAGATATTTTATTTAAACGTTACCTACAATTAGCTTACATAAACTCCCTTCAAAAGGGATTGATTTGTTGCCAGCTTGGTTCTCTCTCTCTCTCTCTCTCGTGTGCATGTGAAATAATCAAAGTATAAAACCGCATTGTAATATATAAAGTCAATGATTAGTAGGCATAGTAGATAAGAATCTCTGAAAAGATGATATAATGATATAACGTGTAAATTGCTGCTAATAAAGTTGGATTTTATTGTATGTGGCCTTTCTAATCCAATAGCAGGTGTTGTCAATAAGTTGATCTGTCAACGGCAGCATGTAGCGTCAAATATATATATAAAAATACTAATTCAACAAAAGACAATGATTAGTTCCTTTGACAAATACAAAATCAGTTAAAATCACAGTGTATACAAAACAACCACTGGACAGGTTCAGATAGTATCTCCCGTTTGGAAGTGCTGTCATCTGTTTCCTGTCTAACTAGCATGACCCTGTTATGAAGAGGTTAGCTACACGCTAGTTAACATTGTACCAACACAGCTTAATGACAGCATAGGTTCTAGATCTAGTTATTGAAATAATAGTATACATTTATAAAATATTAAAAACTTTATTGGTATGAAAACACATGACAAAATACATGTTCATAATCTGATCACTGTAATAAAATATTGCAATATAAAGCAAATGGGGGTTGAGCCGAATCGTTTTAAAATGGGCGTACTATGGATCATTTAGCTATTTCATTTTTTATTTGAATAGCTCTTTCGGTTGTGGTGGAGAAATCAGAATTAGCTAAGTAACAAAGGTAATTAAGATATCTTATCTGCAGAATATGCTTATATGAATGAACTGTTGATCTCTTGTCATTAGAATGTCTCCTTTCGGAGTCTGGTGTTGGCAGCTGCACTCCCTCCCTCATATGAGCCTCAGTCACCTGGGGCCCAGAGAGGGGAGAAGTCAGGTTTGTCTATCACATGTTGCTGTTGCTATGCAGAATATCAGAAAGAGAATAGGGCAAAGGAGGTTAGACGGAAACATTGTTTCCATAAGTGAATGTGTCTTTACCTATTGAAAACCATGTGACGGGATGGCGTGAGTAATGGGAACCAATCATTTGTTTCCACAGTGTCTGTGCGTCAGTCACCTCCTCCTAGGGGGAGATTGTTCTCTCCCCTAGTTCAAGGTGGAAACTAAGTAACAACAAATGTCTTAAGTACTGAACAAAACAACAAGTTCTTTGTATTTGGGGCCTACGGTCTGGCACAGGATGTGTGGGGTTAGGGTTTGGAACCATTGTACGTCATCTCTGAGGTCACACCTATCCTGACCTATCCTGAGGTAGCTTCTGGGATATATACTAACTCCACTCAGTGGGTTCTCACTCTATCCACCTTGTGTGGGTATGAAGACCAGCTCCCTTGTTGATAAGTTATTTGAATAAAGATTTAGTTTAAGTATAACTCGGACTTGTGTGATACGTTTGTCTCTTCTCATTTGATTGTATTTTTAATAAATATCCACCACACGATATCCCAAAAATTTGAAAGAAATTATTTCATAACAAGTGCTAAACAAATCAAAATATATTTTATATTTAGATTCTTCAAAGTAGCCATCCTTTGCCTTGATGACAGCTTTGCACACTCTTGGCATTCTCTCAACCAGCTTCACCTGGAATGCTTTTCCAACAGTCTTGAAGGAGTTCTCACATATGCTAAGCACTTGTTGGAAACTTTTCCTTCACTCTGCGGTCCAACTCATCCCAAACCATCTCAATTGGGTTGATGTCGAGTGGTTGTGGAGGCCAGGTCATCTGATGCAGCACTCCATCACTCTCCTTCTTGGTGAAATATCCCTTACACAGCCTGCAGGTATGTTGGGTCATTGTCCTGTTGAAAAACAAATGATTGTCCCACTAATCCCAAACCGGATGGGATGGTGTATCGCTGCAGAATGCTGTGGTAGCCATGCTGGTTAAGTTCGCCTTGAATTCTAAATAAATCAAAGACAGTGTCACCAGCATAGCACCCCCACACCATCACATCTCCTCCTCCATGCTTCACAGTGGGAACCACACATGTGGACATCATCGGTTCACCTACTCTGCGACTCACAAAGACACGGCTGTTGGAACCAAAAATCGCAAATTTGGCCTCATCAGACCAAAGGACAGATTTCCACCGGTTTAATGTCCATTGCTCGTATTTCTTGGCCCAAGCAAGTCTCATTGGTGTCCTTTAGTAGTGTTTTTTTGCATCAATTTGATCATGAAGGCCTGTTTCACGCAGTCTCCTCTGAACAGTTGATGTTGAGATGTGTCTGTTTCTTGAACTCTGTGAAGTATTTATTTTGGGCTGCAATTTCTGAGGCTGGTAACTCTAATGAACTTATCCTCGGCAGCAGAGGTAACTCTTTGTCTTCCTTTCCTGTGGCGGTCCTCATGAGAGCCAGTTTCATCATAGCTCTTGATGGTTTTTGCGACTGCACTTGAAGAAACTTTCAAAGACTGACCTTCATGTATTAAAGTAATGATGGAGTGTCGTTACTCTTTGCTTATTTGAGTTGTTCTTGCTATAATATGGACTTGGTCTTTTACCAAATAGGGCTATTTTCTGTATACCACCCCTACCTTGTCACAACACAACTGATTGGCTCAAACGCATTAAGAACGAAAAAAATTACACAAATTAACTTTTAACTAAGCACGCCTGTTAATTGAAATGAATTCCAGGTGACCACCTCTTGAAGCTGGTTGAGAGAATGCCAACAGTTTGCAAAGTTGTCATCAAGGCAACGGGTTGCTACTTTGAAAAATCTCAAATATAAATATATTTTGATTTGTTTAACACTTTTTTGGTTACTACATGATTCCGTATGTGTTATTTCATAGTTTTTATGTCTTCACTATTGTTCTACAAGGTAGAAAATAGTAAAAATAAAGAAAAGCCCTTGAATGAGTAGGTGAATCCAAACTTTTGACTGGTACTATATATTTTGTTTTTTTATACATATTTTCCTTCTTTATTATCTTCCCCAAACTCCTCCCCTATTTGGAAAAAGTAATGGATAACAATACTAATGCTTCTACTTCCATCTTATACATAGTATAGACATTTTATGGACACAGCATATTTTACATGAGTTATTATTTTATTTAAATCTACCCTCAACCCCTCCCATCTATCTCTGAAGTTTCTACAGATTGTAAAGATGATCACTTTTGCTAAGAGTATTACTATATTATTGATAAATTGACAATGACTTTCAAATCACCCAGCAGTGCTACATGCAGAGTTAGCTCCAGGTAAATGTTGCAATTCTTCTGCCATTCCTGAACATGGAACCAAGAGAAAGCTATGTATGGGTAACACCAAAACAAGAGATCTAATGTACTTGAAAGCTGTGCTTTGTCATTGCAGTGTTTTACTCAATATTTAATGTAGACCATTTGCAGTGTAAAAATGCATGACCAAGATTGTTTCATATGCATACGAAAGAGAGAAAGAACCAAGTTTGTATGATTATATTGTATGTGGCGTTTCAATATCAGCAGCATGTTGCGTCAAAGGAGATCTAGTTATCATGTCACAGTTTTACTGTTGTAAAACACAGACATTCTTTGGAATTACACAGAATGGACTTTCACATAACAATAAAAGAAGATTCCTTTGAATCACTCATTTACTGTAGAATTATGGTCTTGGATTCTGATGAACTGTGAAGTTCCAGAGAACCAGACCTGGGTGACTGACCTTTCCTCCTGTCTCTGTCACATACATGAAAGATAAATGCAGCCACCCACACACACACGGATACTGTAGTTTCGATAGACAAGCAAAAGCAGAACTACAAAATCGCAGACAGGGCACTTCCTGCTTGAAATCTGCTCAGGTTCTCATCTGCCTGCCATATGAGTTCTGTTATACTCACAGACACTATTCAAATAGTTTTAGAAAATTTTGAGTATTTTCTATCCAAATCTACTAATAATATGCATATTCCCGTTTCTGGGCAAGAGTAGTAACCAGTTTAAATCGGGTACGTTTTTTATCCGGCCGTGAAAATACTGCCCTCTAGCCCCAACAGGTTAATGAATACACTTTAACAACAAAACAAGAAAACGACCGACAACAGTTCCGTCAGGTGAATACACTAAACAGAAAACAACCACACACAAAACCCCATGAAATACAGGCTGCCTAAGTATGGCTTCCAATCAGAGACAATGAATGACAGCTGCCTCTGATTGGAAACCATACCTGGCCACAAGAATAGAATGAAACTCTAGACAACCTACCTAGAAAACAGAAAACAGAAAACACAAAGACGAAACACCCCCTGTCATGCCCTGACCAACCTACTATGGAAAAATGACCTCATACAAGGGTCAGGACGTGACAGTATCCCCCCCAAAGGTGCAGACTCCAACTGCACCCAGACCAAAAACCCCAACAACAACAACCCCAAACACAAAGGGAGGGCAACAGTCTATGGCGGCTCATGTGCCCCACCCAGAACCTTCCTCTTCTCCCGATCCTCCAGCAATGGAAGTGGCTCTGGCTCAGGGCGTAACCTCCATTCCGCCTGCAGATCCCTCTGCTTCTGTAACATAGGCCTGTGCATCATTAATGAAGGAATCGGACTCTAGATCCTTACCAGACTCACTGTGCTGTAGACCACTGCTGGAGGTTCCGACCTCCAAGCCGCTGCTGGAGGATCTGGGCTGCAGGCCGCCACTGAAGGCTCTGGGCTGCAGACCGCCGCTGAAGGCTCTGGGCTGCAGACCGCCGCTGAAGGCTCTGTGCTGCAGACCACTGCTGAAGGCTCTGGGCTGCAAACCTCCGCTGAAGGCTCTGGGCTGCAGAACTCCGCTGAAGGCCTTGGACTGGAAAGCGTCGCTGGCGTCTCCAGACTGGGAGGCATCGCTGGAGGCCCCGGGCTGGGGAGCGTTGCTGAAGGCTCTGAACTGAGAAGTGTCGCTGGAGGCTCCGGACGGAACAGCGTCGTCGGAGGCTCCGGACTAGGAGGCGTCATACTCGGTTCCGGACTAATGACCGTTGCTGCTGACTCCATGCCATGGATCATTTCTATAGGTTCCGCACCAAGGATCATCACAGGAGGCTTCTTACCTTGGATTCTCACTACAGGTGCCGGGCCATGGATTATTCCGACAGGCATCGTGCCATGGTTTATCCTTACAAGCTCCGGACCATTTAGAATCCCTCCATGCTTCTTGCCAAGGATTCTTTCCTCAGGTTCTGGGCCATGGATTACCTCTTCAGGCTTCGTGCCATTTAATGTCCCTACAGGCTCCGGGCCATGGATCATCACTAGAGGCTTAGTGCCCTGGATCATCCTTACAGGCATCGGACCATCAATTATCACTGGAGGCCTTTTACATGGAGCAGGAGTCGGTCTCACCGGACTGGGGAGACGCACTAAGGGCTCAGTGCTCACAGCAGGCACCGGCCGTACCGGGTTATAGGTGCACACTTGAGGGAGAGTGCACGTAGCAGGCACCGGACGCACTGGGCCATGGAGATTTACTGGAGGTCTGGCGCTTGCGGCTAGCACAACCCGTCCTGGCTCGATGCTGACTCTAGCCCGGCAAGGTCAGAGCGCTGGCACAGGACGAACAGGGCTGTGCTGGGGAATGAGGGGTACCATGCGTGGAGCAGGCGTAGGGTATCCTGGGCCGAAGAGCCGTACTGGAGGCCAGATACGTTGAGCCGGCGCACTTTTTCCTGGCTGCCGGCCAACTCACGCACGGCAACGTTGAGGAGCTTGTATCGACCGCACCGGACTGTGAGTTCGTATGGGCGACCTAGTGCGCATCACTCCATAATGCATTGCTCGCCCCTCTGTGTGCCTGCTCCGCCGTGCCCTTTCCGCCAGTACCTCTCTCCGGAATCTAGCGTCGTGCTCCGCGCTTGACTCCCCGACTGGCTCCGGTTTACTCCATGGCTCTCTCCGAAATGCCCGGGAAGTTAGATCAGGGCTCCCCCTGACCTCGTCAAACTCCCCGTATGCCCCCCCGAATTTTTCTTTGGGGGGGCAGTCTCTTCGCCTCCCTTATTGGAGGATACAGCGCCTCATAATACCGTTGCTCCCTCTTGGCTTCTTCCAATTCCTCCTTCGAGCGACAATACTTCCCAGCCTGACTCCAGGGTCTCCTTCCATCCAGGATTTCTTCCCACGTCCACGAATCCAGGTACCTCCTCTCACGCTGCTTGGTCCTTTCCCGGTGGGGGGTTCTGTCACAAGGGTCGTCGAATGGAGACTAAGGCGCAGCGTGTACAGTGCTCATATTTACTTTTTTCATGAATACAATTTAACAAGAAAACGACCGACAACAGTTCCGTCAGGTGAATACACTAAACAGAAAACAACCACCCACAAAACCCCATGAAAAACAGGCTGCCTAAGTATGGCTTCCAATCAGAGACAATGAATGACAGCTGCCTCCGATTGGAAACCATACCTGGCCACAACATAGAAAATGACAACATAGAATGAAACTCTAGACAACCCACCTAGAAAACAGAAAACCCAAAACACATAGACGAAACACCCCCTCTGTCACGCCCTGACCAATCTACTAGGGAAAAATGACCTCATACCAGGGTCAGGACATGACAGGAGGGGTGTAGGTTGAGGAGGAGGAAAGATAAAGTTCCTAGGAATATGTATTGTGTAGAGCTCTGAATGGTGAGTCATTTGCCAACTTAACTGGAGAAAATGTATAAAAGAGACACTCAGCTCTTCGATGTGAAAACACTTTCTACAACTTTCTCCCAGAGAAGACACTTTCTCCCAGAGAAGACACTTTCTCCCAGAGAAGACACTTTCTCCCAGAGAAGACACTTTCTCCCAGAGAAGACACTCCAGAACAGAGGAAGAACTCAACATCACTGGTAAAGAAATTACTTCCAATGAAGGGTTCTGATGTGTATATGAGTATGTCTGTGTTACTATAAAGGGCAGGGTGGTGGTGGGATACATGGGTTTCACTTGTTCCACTAGCACCATAACACCTGATTCAGATGATCAAAGAATCAGAGTCTTCAATTTGGATCATAATTGATGTAAGAGGAAAACAAATACCTTTTACTGTTGTTTTTTCAGTAAACCAATTCATTGATATATTATTATAATAAATCATTTGACTCAGCCGAGCCCAACTGTCTGTTTTAGTATCTGTTCAGGGTGTTTTGGTGCATCCTTGAAGTCATCATTTTCACAAGCCATGTATCCCCTTTAGAACACCTGGAGAAAATACTTAGTAAAGCTGGCCGCTAATTCCTTCATATTTTATACTTATACTTATATTTTATACTTTATACTTATGTCCTGGTCTTTGGTGTTGTTAGTGTGTTGTTTCTTGCTACACAGGAGGTGTTGACCAATGTCACTCTGTATTCTTCCTTTACAGACACTTGTCTCCAACGACACAAAATGGCTTCTAAATACATCACAGAAATTGCAATCTCCACTAGCCCTGAAAAAGAGCTTCAGCTTCGTGACCAAGGCTTTCACATGATAAATGTCAACCTCAACCAAGGCACTTCATCCACCACCATTGTTTACATGTGGTTCAGAATGGGCAATGGTGAACCCATCACCAGAGTCCAGTTTTCATTCACTGATGCAATGAAAGATGACCTGAAAAAAGCAAGGTTCACTGAGCTCCCAGTAAACCTCAACTCTGGAACAGACGGAGACGTCATCCATCTGTGGTACTCTAGTGGTGCAAGCCCTAAGTATAACATTCCCATTGTAGATCTCTTCCTCACCACTGATGAGAACGAAGAAGCCACTCAGTTCAAACTCGGCTGGGAAAGGCTACCATGCAATCTGAACCGCGGTAACTCAGGAGATTTCATCACCCTCTGGTTGAAGAGAAAGAGTGAGACCTACATCTGTGACGTTGCTGCCACCATCTCATTCCCTGAACACATCAACCTTTTCAACGAGGGCTACATCCGGCTGGATGAAGATCTCAATAGAGATTCTGGAGGAAACCCTATCTTCCTCTGGTACCGTCAATCCACCGAAATGGACGGCTGGCTCACTGAGATGAATGCCTCCATCGACCATAAGCAGGATTCCAGCCTAAGGAAGCGTGGTTTCACCGTGGTGAATGTTAACCTCAACGAGGGAACAAGCGGTAAGCCAGTGATGGTCTGGTTCAAGAAAGAAGGATCTCTCCCTATCAAGGCCTTGACCGTTACATCCAACAACAAGGAAGATTGTCCTTATATGGAGGCCGACTTGATCCTCATCGATAAAAATCTGAATGCTGGGAACAATGGTATGCCCCTCTACCTCTGGTATGGCAATTAAAAACCTGAATTGGAGAGGCAGAATCAGCCCAACATTGTTCCAGATATTAGCTTTTGCATGGCAATTTATCTGTTTAATTTCTAAATATTTTTCTGACACTCAATGTTAACTTTTATATCATAAAGTCACTGTCAGAGATCATTTAGAAAGTTTTCTTTAATGTTGTTTTCAATCAATTAACAATTGAATTATAGAAATGATATTTTAGCAGCAGGTTTATTTTTTTCTGAATATACCAAAGGGTTATAAGGTATTATATTGCATTGTGTTAGTCAGATATTATTTTGAAAAACCTGAGTAAAGTAATACCATTTAAATGATTCCTATGTAACACTGAGCATTCTGTTAATCAATAAAGAAAAGCATAGCAAATGAGAACATTGTACCTTTTAATTCATCAAATGCTTGACTTTAGCACAAAGGCCTGATAGCAAATATTGTACATTACGGTTTATATTATAATGACCAGGAATGGGAGAGTACAAAGCTCACAAATGCACACTAAGGTTGATAATGCAACAATCTGATAAATAACATACCTAAAGCTTTGTTTCACTGAGAACTCACATTTGACAAAGTTTGGGTGCCTTGCAAATTTTGGATATTTTGTCTTGGACTTGATCATCCAGTCTTCTAGCGATCTATATGATTAGTTTTGGCTCTCAATGCAATATTTCCGTGGTGCAAAACAGCACAGATAAGAAAAATTAAAATACAATCTCATTCAAATCTGTCAGCATGATTTAATTTGAAACGTTTTTTAACAATATGCGTTAAATCCGTAGTCAAAAAAAGAAGCAGCCACCCTGCCACTGATTTGGTAAAAAGCTGAGGGATGGGGCTGGAGAAATGTAACCACTCAAATGCATAGATAGACCTCTGGATGTAAGGACTGACCATCCATGATATCAACATTAGTTTTAACCACGTTCTGAGGTTATACAGTGTTTGTTTACCATTACATTGTTTACAAACAAAAGTAAAGCAACATTGTATTGTCATGAGAATCAATAATAAACAGTTGCATTTGTTATGTTCACTATGTAGCCCTTGTGTATTATTGTTGTGTGTTCCTTTTGACTCACATTATCTGTCCTATGGGAGCCACCGTATCTGCTTCCTGTTATGAATGTGAGGAGAGCTGTACCTAATAAACACCCCAGCAGTTTATAAAGAATTTAGCTGGTCTCGTTCTTTCAACATAACAGTATTCTCTCTCTTTTTATTTTTATTTTACCCCTTTTTCTACCCGGCCTGCCACCGGAGACACTAGTGCGCGATGCGACAAGGACATCACTGAGAAGGTGGAAAGCTTCAAGTTCCTTGGCATACACATCACAGACAAACTGAAATGGACCACCCACACAGATAGTGTGGTGAAGAAGGCGCAGCAGAGCCTCTTCAACCTCAGGAGGCTAAAGAATTTGGCTTTATACCTAAAACCCTCACAAACTTTTACAGATGCACAATTGAGAGCATCCTGTATCAGCGCCTTGTACGGCAACTGCACAGCCCGCAACCGCAAGGCTCTCCAGAGGGTGGTGCGGTCTGCCCAACCCATTACTGGGGGAAAACTACACGCCCTCCAGGACAACTACAGCACACGTTGTCACAGGAAGGCCAAAAATATCATCAAGGACAACAACCCCCCGAGCCACTACCTGTTCACCCCGCTATCATCCAGACGGTGAAGTCAGTACAGGTGCATCAAAGCTGGGACAGAGAGACTGAAAAACACCTTCTATCTCAAGGCCATCAGACTGTTAAACAGCCATCACTAGCACATTAGAGGCTGCTGCCGATAGATATAGACTAGAAATCACTGGACATTTTAATAAATGGAGCACTAGTCACTTTAATAATGTTTACATATCTGGCATTACTCATCTCATATGTATATATACTGTATTCTATGCTATTCTATGGTATCTCAGTCCATGCCGCTCTGACATCACTCATCCATATATGTACAGCTCTGGAAAACATTAAGAGACCACTGCCAAATGATCAGTTTCTCTGGTTTTACCATTTATATGTACGTGTTTGGGTAAAATTAACATTTTAGTTTTATTCTATGTACTACTGACAACATTTCTCCCAAATTCCAAATTAAAATATTGTCCTTTAGGGCATTTATTTGCAGAAAATGAAAACTGGTCAAAATAACTAAAAAGATGCAGTGTTGTCAGACCTCAAATAATGCAATGAAAATAACTTCATATTCATATTTTGTTCACATTGTCATTTTTCATGACAATCTGACTTCAAACGTGCTGTTTTATAAAGTACGTCCTAGCATTATTTATTTGTTATTGTTTTATTTAACCTTTATTTAATTAGGCAAGTCAGATAAGAACAAATTGTTATTTACAATGACCTCCTACAGTATATGTGACAGCCACGCATGTTAGGGTGTCTGATGCTGTTGTCTATTATAATGGTAGACCTCTGGAGAATTAGTGCCAACACTTTATAAATTGATTGATTCTCTTTCCCTCCCATAGATGACTTCCTTAGCAACCTTCATACATCTCTCAACCAACAACTGAGAAGAGAAGGATTCAAATCAGGGAAAAAACAATAATGCTTGTATCTCATCAGAATCCCTTTGATTAACACCTATTTATATTTCAGCAATAAGGCCTGAGGAGGTGTGGTATACGGCCAATATACCACGGCTAAGGGCTGTTCTGAAGGCACGAAAGCAATGTAGAGTATACGGCCAATATACCACGGCTAAGGGCTGTTCTGAAGGCACCAAAGCAATGTAGAGTATATGGCCAATATACCACAGCTAAGGGCTGTTCTGAAGGCACCAAAGCAATGTAGAGTATATGGCCAATAAAGCTTAGCCGTGGTATATTGGCCATATATCACAAACCCCAGAGGTGCCTTATTGCTATTATAAACTGGTTACCAATGTAATTAGAGCAGTAAAGATAAATGTTTTGTCATACCTGTGGTTTACGTTCTGATATACCACAGCGGTCAGCCAATCAGCATTCAGTGCTTCGAACCACCCAGTTTACATTCAGAAATAAATCCTAAATTAAAGTCACAAACCACATTCACCATCAAATAGCCAATCTGTCATCACTTTTATTGAGTTAATCTGCAAAGATTCAAATCTCAATCTAGTATCCTGTTTCTCTCTTCAGACTGACGTATCAGCATTAACAATGGGAAATGTGTTCATTTCTACACAAATCTGGTCATCATCTACAGACAGACAGAAAGGGTTTATTTTACAATACAGTACAATACAGTACAATACGGTACAATACAATCAAGTTTAAGAAACGGATGATCAAGGAAAACAGGACGCAGCTGAGCTCCATTTTGAGTCTCATAGCAAAGGGTCTGAATACTTATGTAAATAAGGTATTTCTGTTTTTATTCTTAATACATTTTGCAAAAAAAATAAAAACATTTTTTAAAAACAAGTATTTGACATTATGGGGTATTGTGTGTAGATTGATGAGGAAAACAAATGTATTTAATACATTTCAGAATAAGGCTGTAACATAACAAAATGTTGAAAAAGAGAAGGGGTCTGAATACTTTTCCGAAGGAGCAACCGTCCGACAATATGTGTTCACTCACTGGAAACGAGAGGACAAAACACCAGGACTGGGAGCTGCCCTGACCTTTTCACCTTTGTGTTCAGCAACAGTTAACATAACAGACATATACCTTTAGGATAAAGTGCATTTCAACTGGTTCTCGTTAAAAATCTAAATGAAACGTTAAAGTTACAGTATAATCATCAAGGAGGAGATCAAACTCATCGGGATAGACATTCGCACTTTGATACCAAGGATGCACTACTGTCAGATGACCTTGGTCTTCAAAGGTCAAACCAGTGTCCCAGTCCACCTCTGTCCATATGGAACAGCATTGTACCATTATACCTACTAGAGGACATTGTGCCAATCCCTGTCACGGCTGTCGTAGGAATGAGCCGACCAAAGTGTAGCGTGTGTGTCATTCCACATTTTATTTTCAGCGTGAAACTATGCAATACATAAACAATAAACTGAAGTAACAAAAACAACAAACCGTGTCGCAGAGGTGAAACATACACTACTCAAAAACAATCTCCCAGAAACCCAGGTGGAAAAAAACCCTACTTAAGTATGATCTCCAATTAGACACAACGAGAACCAGCTGCCTCTAATTGGAGATCATCCTAAACAAATCCAACATAGAAATACAAAACTAGAACATGAACATAGATATACAAAACATAGAAAAACACCCCCTGTCACGCCCTGACCAACTCTACCATAGAAAATAACATCTTACTATGGTCAGGACGTGACACACTCCTGGGGATTTTGTTCATTATAACAGAGATGCACATCTCCAATCCTAAAGTGTTAAAGTGTCAGTCTGGATTTTATCTTATCTGATCATTACTAGGGGAAAGAAAATGAGCAAACACTACAGAATGTAGAAATGTATTGTGTAGAACACAGATATGACAGTGTTATGTAGAATCATTACAGTGCAATACATACTTTCTGTAACATTTGCTGAGTGGATTCTGTGGTTAATGTATGATTTCATTTGGCTTATGTATCAAGTGCTAAAGAAAAGAGAAATCTAACTGAGCATCGTGTCAGCGTTTAAAGAGTCCTCTCTCCTTTCTGTTTAGAAACACATGACATTTATATACAGTTGTGTTAAACCCAGTCCAACTTTACTGTGTCCAAGGAAAGGGCTACGGTACTGGATTTATAATCACGTTCATTGTTAAAGGCAGTTTGGAGGCATTGTCAAGAAACAAGTGAAATTGTTGTTGGCATCCTTCTGATTCAAGTGTTTGTCGACACAATAACAACAATTTATGAGGCACACGTGTTCTGAAAAGTGTGTTTCTTTCAAACATGGTGGCAGATCTCAACTCACTGTACTCACATACTCCTCTGTGGGTTGCTAAGGATACTGTCCTGGATAAACCAACACTCATCTTTCATTATTACAGGTCTTCAAATGTGGGAATGACATATGTACAATGTAAAGATGGTGAAACACATCAGAGCAATGGGCTTTTTTCACACAATGGGAGATAGAAAGAGAGAGGATTGTATATCTTAATATACAAATATAAAAACAACTGAATTTAATCTCTGGTGCTACAACGGTTCAGGAAAGAGAGTGCTGCTATTCCACCTTCTGGCCACTAGAGGGAGGGATTTCTCCTGGAACTCAAACATGTCTGTCTGCTTCTTGGCCAGCTTTGCTATCTGGTGGTCTGGTGGTTGGCCTGGACCAGGGCGGACAAGAGACTGTTGAGGGGGACTCTGTCTCGGGGCTTCCCCAACATCGGGTAGGCTTATCTAGGATGTGGCTGTGGTTGGGGTGGGGGGTGGCTCCATGGCCTGGCATAGTGTAGGGGAGTCTGGGGGAGATTCCTTGAGCGTAGCCAGGATGAGGGAAGGCCTCTACATACCCTGGGAGAACCACCTGGAAGAGAGGGTAGCCAGGATGAGGGAAGGCCTCTACATACCCTGGGAGAACCACCTGGAAGAGAGGGTAGCCAGGATGAGGGAAGGCCTCTACATACCCTGGGAGAACCACCTGGAAGAGTTGGTAGGCAGGATGAGGGAAGGCCTCTACATACCCTGGGAGAACCACCTGGAAGAGAGGGTAGCCAGGATGAGGGAAGGCCTCCACATACCCTGGGAGAACCACCTGGAAGAGAGGGTAGCCAGGATGAGGGAAGGCCTCCACATACCCTGGGAGAACCACCTGGAAGAGAGGGTAGCCAGGATGAGGGAAGGCCTCCACATACCCTGGGAGAACCACCTGGAAGAGAGGGTAGCCAGGATGAGGGAAGGCCTCCACATACCCTGGGAGAACCACCTGGAAGAGTGGGTAGCCAGGATGAGGGAAGGCCTCCACATACCCTGGGAGAACCACCTGGAAGAGAGGGTAGCCAGGATGAGGGAAGGCCTCCACATACCCTGGGAGAACCACCTGGAAGAGAGGGTAGGCCAGGTGTTACCAAAACAACCACACAGGGTTTGATATCCACCTAAACGAGAAGAAACAGCTGAGGCTTTGTTTTTTGTTGGTTTTCAAATTCAAAAAGTGTTATCTTTATTGGATCAGTTTTCTGGGTGAACATTGTCTCTCTTCCACCAGTATTTCACATATATTCAAATGGGTGACAACAAGGGAGAATGTCCACAAGCACACTGGGACCAAACTCACACAATAAAAGAAAGAAAGAAATCAAAATTAAAACCTTGTTTGAAATATCTGTGTCTTTTAAAAATGTACTTTTGATCCACTTATGGGTTACTCTAGAATCTGAATTAAAACCATGAGCTGATGCACTCCCAGAATAATGTGTTTGTGTGGAGGTGCTGACTAACGGTGAATAAACTATAAACTATCAAAGTAAAGAGAGTCTCACACTCCATATATATAAACTCCCAGTCATTTATTGGGTATTTACCAACGTTTCAGCATCACTGTGCCTTCTTCAGGGTGATGTCATGAATACTTGAACCAGGTTATGTAGACAAACAGTACAATTAGTGCAACCAATGACAATAGAGAGGTGTGTGTCATAATGAGGAAGTTTATTTTTTTTACCGATTTGTGACCAGGCTAGGAAATATGGAGTAGTTTCAGAATATTTAGGGTAGTTAGCCAACTGAGCTGAAGTCATTGCTCCTGCTTGTAGATGTTGATGTGTGCTTGGGTTTATTGACTTGCTGGAAAATCCAATTGCGGCCATGTTTCAGTCTCCTGGCAGAGGTAACCAGGTTTTGGGCTAAAATGTCCTGGTACTGGGTGAAGTTCATGATGCTATTGACCTTAATATGGCCCCAGGACCAGTAGAAGCTAAATCACGCCTTAACATCAGATTTCTGATGGGGTTGTTTTCTTTACAGTACGTATGGGGTTGTTTTCTTTACAGTAGTGTCGTGACGTTGTATTAGTTAATGTGACGACTGTTGCTCATCGAATGATTAACGGTTTATAAGTGCGTGATTAAATGAATTAAGCGATGAATCAAGCAGTTATTAACTCATCAACCTGGGGCACCATGGGAACAGTATTTGGATTGAGTTTCTATTTCCCAAATTAACTCAAAAGATATCAGAATATCGATTTTACAACAGTCGCTAAATTAATCAACCTCTTGTCTCATGTCTGAACGTCGCATAATCCGGGAATCTGCACGGACCCGGGTCCCACCAATGAGTTTACCACACCAATCTTAGTTGATTATTTATTTACTAGCAAGCTAAAATGATGATAAAAATACACATACACAAAACACAGTATAGCTATTGATTAGGACTTAGTATAACGGGCCAACACACTATGGCACGTGTTACCCAAAATGGGGATTTAAAAGAGAGAGAAACCAAGAAAGTACACGAGAGAAATATACATTTGGTTCATTTGTCAGCCATGCTTATTTAAACCTAAACTTGCCCCGAACTGCCGCTCTTATGGGTCAGAATATAATGATGTAATTACGTGTTGGAGGTCTCAGGTGGGAAGCTCCGCGTGTGTCGTTTAGGCTTCTCAATGACGCACTTCTCCGGTGCAACTCTCTGGTTGTCCTCACGATGTCAGTGTCCTTCTTGGCTTAGGGGTCTGATCCCTCGCCCTTGATCTGAAAGGGGTCTTCTGAGGACAGACAGCTCTGTAGCTCAGAGCTCACAGCTTCGGACTCGAACGGTGTAGATACCACGATTCAATGGAGAGTGGAGGCTGGGTGGTTCGGCTTGAATTCACCCGCTTAGACACAGCTACTCGTCCGTAGCTCGTGTAGAAAAAGATTTCTTTGTCTTCAACCTTGTGTTTCGTTTTGGGGTTCGTTGACTTTGTTAGACCTTCGCTGCAGCTTGGGGTCAATTAGTCTCCTATGTTAATTCTTCACTCTCCTGTCTTATACCCTCGGGTCAGAAGTGGGCGTAACCGCCTTTAGGGCAATTCTCTGGGCGGACCAAGTTAAGGGGCAAGGCCTAGATTTGACTAAAATCCTATTTTAGACACTACCTTCACATCTCATCTTTACCAAAACATTCTCTTTGATTTGGATATTTTCCACACAACGTACAATGTAGAAACATCAGGCATATACTGGGAAAACTCTTAAAGGTACAATGTTTTCATAATAATGTCATCTCTTAACCTTTAATAACAATACAAAAGTTACATACATTTTCATATTCCACCTCTCGTCATGACCACCATTGTGGCTGACGGAAACCATTGTTCCAAAGTCCCTTTATTGCATGTTTAATGTTCTGAGGCCAGTTCTCCATTGTGAGGACAAAGGAATTTCTCTGTGGCCTAAGGTTAATTATGGGCGTGAGGGGTCATAAAACCCCCACATCTTCAGACCCCTAGATCTCTCCTCCTCTGTTGGGGGTTTGGGAGATAATCTGTAGGGTGGTGGTCTCCTGTACCCTGACCTGATCAGGACAGTCATGACAGTAATTATGGGGTTGTTTTCTGCTTATACATTCTTCTTTCAACACCAAACCCACCACTGGTGTGGCTGGCCGAAGACCTCTGTTTCAATACTGGTGTGGCTGGCCAAAGACCTCTATTTCAATACTGCTGTGGCTGGCCAAAGACCTCTATTTCAATACTGGTGTGCCTGGCCAAAGACCTCTATTTCAATACTGGTGTGGCTGGCCAAAGACCTCTATTTCAATACTGGTGTGGCTGGCCAAAGACCTCTATTTCAATACTGGTGTGGCTGGCCAAAGACCTCTGTTTCAATACTGGTGTGGCTGGCCAAAGACCTCTATTTCAATACTGGTGTGGCTGGCCAAAGACCTCTATTGCAATACTGGTGTGCCTGGCCATGACCTATTCTCAATACTGGTGTGGCTGGCCAAAGACCTCTATTTCAATACTGGTGTGGCTGGCCAAAGACCTCTATTTCAATACTGGTGTGGCTGGCCAAAGACCTCTATTTCAATACTGGTGTGGCTGGCCAAAGACCCCTATTTCAATACTGGTGTGGCTGGCCAAAGACCTTTATTTCAATACTGGTGTGGCTGGCCAAATACCTCTATTTCAATACTGGTGTGGCTGGCCAAAGACCTCTATTTCAATACTGGTGTGGCTGGCCAAAGACCTCTATTTCAATACTGGTGTGGCTGGCCAAAGACCTCTATTTCAATACTGGTGTGCCTGGCCAAATACCTCTATTTCAATACTGGTGTGGCTGGCCAAAGACCTCTATTTCAATACTGGTGTGGCTGGCCAAAGACCTCTATTGCAATACTGGTGTGCCTGGCCATGACCTATTTTCAATACTGGTGTGGCTGGCCAAAGACCTCTATTTCAATACTGGTGTGGCTGGCCAAAGACCTCTATTTCAATACTGGTGTGGCTGGCCAAAGACCTCTATTTCAATACTGGTGTGGCTGGCCAAAGACCCCTATTTCAATACTGGTGTGGCTGGCCAAAGACCTTTATTTCAATACTGGTGTGGCTGGCCAAATAGCTCTATTTCAATACTGGTGTGGCTGGCCAAATACTTCTATTTCAATACTGGTGTGGCTGGCCAAAGACCTCTATTTCAATACTGGTGTGGCTGGCCAAAGACCTCTATTTCAATACTGGTGTGGCTGGCCAAAGACCTCTATTTCAATACTGGTGTGGCTGGCCAAATACCTCTATTTCAATACTGGTGTGGCTGGCCAAAGACCTCTATTTCAATACTGGTGTGGCTGGCCAAAGACCTCTATTTCAATACTGGTGTGGCTGGCCAAAGACCTCTATTTCAATACTGGTGTGCCTGGCCAAATACCTCTATTTCAATACTGGTGTGGCTGGCCAAAGACCTCTATTTCAATACTGGTGTGGCTGGCCAAAGACCTCTATTGCAATACTGGTGTGCCTGGCCATGACCTATTTTCAATACTGGTGTGGCTGGCCAAAGACCTCTATTTCAATACTGGTGTGGCTGGCCAAAGACCTCTATTTCAATACTGGTGTGGCTGGCCAAAGACCCCTATTTCAATACTGGTGTGGCTGGCCAAAGACCTCTATTTCAATACTGGTGTGGCTGGCCAAAGACCTCTATTTCAATACTGGTGTGGCTGGCCAAAGACATCTATTTCAATACTGGTGTGGCTGGCCAAATACCTCTATTTCAATACTGGTGTGGCTGGCCAAAGACCTCTATTTCAATACTGGTGTGGCTGGCCAAAGACCTCTATTTCAATACTGGTGTGGCTGGCCAAAGACCTTTATTTCAATACTGGTGTGGCTGGCCAAAGACCCCTATTTCAATACTGGTGTGGCTGGCCAAAGACCTTTATTTCAATACTGGTGTGGCTGGCCAAATACCTCTATTTCAATACTGGTGTGGCTGGCCAAAGACCTCTATTTCAATACTGGTGTGGCTGGCCAAAGACCTCTATTTCAATACTGGTGTGCCTGGCCAAATACCTCTATTTCAATACTGGTGTGGCTGGCCAAAGACCTCTATTTCAATACTGGTGTGGCTGGCCAAAGACCTCTATTTCAATACTGGTGTGGCTGGCCAAAGACCTCTATTTCAATACTGGTGTGGCTGGCCAAAGACCCCTATTTCAATACTGGTGTGGCTGGCCAAAGACCTCTATTGCAATACTGGTGTGCCTGGCCATGACCTATTTTCAATACTGGTGTGGCTGGCCAAAGACCTCTATTTCAATACTGGTGTGGCTGGCCAAAGACCTCTATTTCAATACTGGTGTGGCTGGCCAAAGACCTCTATTTCAATACTGGTGTGGCTGGCCAAAGACCCCTATTTCAATACTGGTGTGGCTGGCCAAAGACCTTTATTTCAATACTGGTGTGGCTGGCCAAATACCTCTATTTCAATACTGGTGTGGCTGGCCAAATACTTCTATTTCAATACTGGTGTGGCTGGCCAAAGACCTCTATTTCAATACTGGTGTGGCTGGCCAAAGACACCTATTTCAATACTGGTGTGGCTGGCCAAAGACCTCTATTTCAATACTGGTGTGGCTGGCCAAAGACCTCTATTTCAATACTGGTGTGGCTGGCCAAAGACCTCTATTTCAATACTGGTGTGGCTGGCCAAATACCTCTATTTCAATACTGGTGTGGCTGGCCAAAGACCTCTATTTCAATACTGGTGTGGCTGGCCAAAGACCTCTATTTCAATACTGGTGTGGCTGGCCAAAGACCCCTATTTCAATACTGGTGTGGCTGGCCAAATAGCTCTATTTCAATACTGGTGTGGCTGGCCAAATACTTCTATTTCAATACTGGTGTGGCTGGCCAAAGACCTCTATTTCAATACTGGTGTGGCTGGCCAAAGACCTCTATTTCAATACTGGTGTGGCTGGCCAAAGACCCCTATTTCAATACTGGTGTGGCTGGCCAAAGACCTCTGTTTCAATACTGGTGTGGCTGGCCAAAGACCTCTATTTCAATACTGGTGTGGCTGGCCAAAGACCTCTATTGCAATACTGTTGTGCCTGGCCATGACCTATTTTCAATACTGGTGTGGCTGGCCAAAGACCTCTATTTCAATACTGGTGTGGCTGGCCAAAGACCTCTATTTCAATACTGGTGTGGCTGGCCAAAGACCTCTATTTCAATACTGGTGTGGCTGGCCAAAGACCCCTATTTCAATACTGGTGTGGCTGGCCAAAGACCTTTATTTCAATACTGGTGTGGCTGGCCAAATACCTCTATTTCAATACTGGTGTGGCTGGCCAAAGACCTCTATTTCAATACTGGTGTGGCTGGCCAAAGACCTCTATTTCAATACTGGTGTGCCTGGCCAAATACCTCTATTTCAATACTGGTGTGGCTGGCCAAATACCTCTATTTCAATACTGGTGTGGCTGGCCAAAGACCTCTATTTCAATACTGGTGTGGCTGGCCAAAGACCTCTATTGCAATACTGGTGTGCCTGGCCATGACCTATTTTCAATACTGGTGTGGCTGGCCAAAGACCTCTATTTCAATACTGGTGTGGCTGGCCAAAGACCTCTATTTCAATACTGGTGTGGCTGGCCAAAGACCTCTATTGCAATACTGGTGTGCCTGGCCATGACCTATTTTCAATACTGGTGTGGCTGGCCAAAGACCTCTATTTCAATACTGGTGTGGCTGGCCAAAGACCTCTATTTCAATACTGGTGTGGCTGGCCAAAGACCCCTATTTCAATACTGGTGTGGCTGGCCAAAGACCCCTATTTCAATACTGGTGTGGCTGGCCAAAGACCTTTATTTCAATACTGGTGTGGCTGGCCAAATACCTCTATTTCAATACTGGTGTGGCTGGCCAAAGACCTCTATTTCAATACTGGTGTGGCTGGCCAAAGACCTCTATTTCAATACTGGTGTGGCTGGCCAAAGACCCCTATTTCATGTCGTCCAAGAAAGGGAAACACCTGGAATTTTCTAAACAGCATTGGCTCTTGGATTGGAACTGTTGAAAGAATGAGACCAACTAAATCAAAATCGGCAGTGTATCAAATACTTGTTCTCCCCACTGTATGTCCTATACCATTAGCAACGGTCATTTCATTTCTAATGTAAATACGTTTAAATTAAATGAACCCATAACTGAACTACTGCTATGTTACTTTGGTACCTGCCGGTGGGGTGGTAGTAACACAGCCTTGGGATGGAAGTAAAAGAAGTGTAAAATATCTGTCTTATCTCCATGTCTCTGGTTTGTAATGCTCCTTACTTTCACCAAACGTACAATCAGACATAATATCATGGTTTTGTCGATTTGAATAATTAATGATATACAGTTGAAGTCAGAAGTTTACATTCACTTAGGTTGGAGATATTAAAACTCGTTTTTTCAACCACTCCACACATTTCTTGTTAACAAACTATAGTTTTGGCAAGTCGGTTAGGACATCTACTTTGTGCATGACACAATTAACTTTTCCAACAATTGTTTACAGACAGATTATTTCACTTATAATTCACTGTTTCACAATTCCAGTGGGTCAGAAGTTTACATACACTAAGTTGACTGTGCCTTTAAACAGCTTGGAAAATTCCAGAAAATGATGTCATGGCTTTAGAAGCTTCTGATAGGCTAATTGACATAATTTGAGTCAATTGGAGGTGTGGGCATGATGTCATGTGATGTCTCAGTTTAACGGGAATATAGTAGGAGATTTACATGTTAGTCATTTACATCACGCCAGGGTAAGCCTATGCAAAACACAGCCCTTATCTTGATTGTTTCTAAAATCCCCTATGGGAAACATTTATGGTGGGGAAACAGTTGGAACCATTTCCCTGAGCGCTGGGTTTATGGGTATTATGACACCTCCACTGTGGGACTCTAGTGTCATTTTCAGTTCGCCTTAAAAAAGACCCTCTGTCACGTCCTGACCAGAGAAGGGGTCATTTTGTTATTGTAGTTGGTCAGGACGTGGCAGGGGTGTGTTTGTTTTGTGTGTTTTGGGGTTTTTGGGTTATGTTCTATGTTAATATATTTCTATGTTCGTTCTAGTTCTTATATTTCTATGTTTAGTTAATTTGGCTGACCTTCAATTGGAGGCAGCTGTTCCTCGTTGCCTCTAATTGAAGGTCCTATTTAGTAGGGGTGTTTTTCCATGGGTTTTGTGGGTAGTTGTATCTTTTTATAGTCGTAGTACCTTACAGGACTGTCGTTCATTTTCTTGTTTTGTTTAGTGTTCCCGGTTAAATAAAAATATAAGTATGGACACTTACCACACTGCATATTGGTCCGATATTTCTTACTCCTCATCAGAAGACGAAGAATATGACACCCTCATAGAAAGTGATGCAAATGAATACAAATAGTGTAATCATGCAAAATGTGGACTAGATAAATGTAGAAGTTGGAAGGCTGTTATATATATTAATTCAACAAAAAACAATGATTCGTTCCTTTGACAAATACAAAATCAGTTAAATTCACAGTGTAGATGTATTAGACAGAATTGCATTGAGGTCCTACAAACAAATGTCATTACCATCACAATACACTAAAATGGGAGGCAACAGTCAGAAAGTATCATTGGGGTATCAGCATTTTCAGTGACACTCATATAGAATACATGTTAGTCATTTAGCAGAATACAACTGTGAAGAGTTCACACAATGTTTTCTGTGGGTGTCACTGAGTAGACTGATGCCCCAATTATACTTTCTGACTGTCATCTCATGTTTTAGTGTATTATGATGGTAATGACATTCGTTTGTTATGATAAATATTCAGTTTTGGTCGCTAGCTACAGTATAGCCTAGCTTTTAGCTAGCTAGCTAGCTAGCTACTCTGTAAGATAGCTTGAGTTGCTAGTAAGTTGACTGGCCTGCCCTCCTGTGCCTGTCACATGAAACATAAATGCAGTCGCCAACACACACTGTCATTTACCAGCAGGTCATGAATTCATATTGGTTTGGATTTGAAAGGTGAAATGCACCTGGTGATTTCTGGAACTGTGGGATATTTTTTATTGAACAAAGAATATATAGATATTTTATTTAAACGTTACCTACAATTGGCCTACATAAACTCCCTTCAAAAGGGATTGATTTGTTGCCAGCTTGGTTCTCTCTCTCTCTCTCTCTCTCTCTCTCTCTCTCTCTCTCTCTCTCTCTCTCTCTCTCTCTCTCTCTCCCTCTCTCTCTCGTGTGCATGTGAAATAATCAAAGTATAAAACCGCATTGTAATATATAAAGTCAATGATTAGTAGGCATAGTAGATAAGAATCTCTGAAAAGATGATAATGATATAACGTGTAAATTGCTGCTAATAAAGTTGGATTTTATTGTATGTGGCCTTTCTAATCCAATAGCAGGTGTTGTCAATAAGTTGATCTGTCAACGGCAGCATGTAGTGTCAAATATATATATAAAAATACTAATTCAACAAAAGACAATGATTAGTTCCTTTGACAAATACAAAATCAGTTAAAATCACAGTGTATACAAAACAACCACTGGACAGGTTCAGATAGTATCTCCCGTTTGGAAGTGCTGTCATCTGTTTCCTGTCTAACTAGCATGACCCTGTTATGAAGAGGTTAGCTACACGCTAGTTAACATTGTACCAACACAGCTTAATGACAGCATAGGTTCTAGATCTAGTTATTGAAATAATAGTATACATTTATAAAATATTAAAAACTTTATTGGTATGAAAACACATGACAAAATACATGTTCATAATCTGATCACTGTAATAAAATATTGCAATATAAAGCAAATGGGGGTTGAGCCGAATCGTTTTAAAATGGGCGTACTATGGATCATTTAGCTATTTCATTTTTTATTTGAATAGCTCTTTCGGTTGTGGTGGAGAAATCAGAATTAGCTAAGTAACAAAGGTAATTAAGATGTCTTATCTGCAGAATATGCTTATATGAATGAACTGTTGATCTCTTGTCATTAGAATGTCTCCTTTCGGAGTCTGGTGTTGGCAGCTGCACTTCCTCCCTCATATGAGCCTCAGTCACCTGGGGCCCAGAGAGGGGAGAAGTCAGGTTTGTCTATCACATGTTGCTGTTGCTATGCAGAATATCAGAAAGAGAATAGGGCAAAGGAGGTTAGACGGAAACATTGTTTCCATAAGTGAATGTGTCTTTACCTATTGAAAACCATGTGACGGGATGGCGTGAGTAATGGGAACCAATCATTTGTTTCCACAGTGTCTGTGCGTCAGTCACCTCCTCCTAGGGGGAGATTGTTCTCTCCCCTAGTTCAAGGTGGAAACTAAGTAACAACAAATGTCTTAAGTACTGAACAAAACAACAAGTTCTTTGTATTTGGGGCCAATTGGAGGTGTGGGCATGATGTCATGTGATGTCTCAGTTTAACGGGAATATAGTAGGAGATTTACATGTTAGTCATTTACATCACGCCAGGGTAAGCCTATGCAAAACACAGCCCTTATCTTAATTGTTTCTAAAATCCCCTATGGGAAACATTTATGGTGGGGAAACAGTTGGAACCATTTCCCTGAGCGCTGGGTTTATGGGTATTATGACACCTCCACTGTGGGACTCTAGTGTCATTTTCAGTTCGCCTTAAAAAAGACCCTCTGTCACGTCCTGACCAGAGAAGGGGTCATTTTGTTATGGTAGTTGGTCAGGACGTGGCAGGGGTGTGTTTGTTTTGTGTGTTTTGGGGTTTTTGGGTTATGTTCTATGTTAATATATTTCTATGTTCGTTCTAGTTCTTATATTTCTATGTTTAGTTAATTTGGCTGACCTTCAATTGGAGGCAGCTGTTCCTCGTTGCCTCTAATTGAAGGTCCTATTTAGTAGGGGTGTTTTTCCATGGGTTTTGTGGGTAGTTGTATCTTTTTATAGTCGTAGTACCTTACAGGACTGTCGTTCATTTTCTTGTTTTGTTTAGTGTTCCCGGTTAAATAAAAATATAAGTATGGACACTTACCACACTGCATATTGGTCCGATATTTCTTACTCCTCATCAGAAGACGAAGAATATGACACCCTCATAGAAAGTGATGCAAATGAATACAAATAGTGTAATCATGCAAAATGTGGACTAGATAAATGTAGAAGTTGGAAGGCTGTTATATATATTAATTCAACAAAAAACAATGATTCGTTCCTTTGACAAATACAAAATCAGTTAAATTCACAGTGTAGATGTATTAGACAGAATTGCATTGAGGTCCTACAAACAAATGTCATTACCATCACAATACACTAAAATGGGAGGCAACAGTCAGAAAGTATCATTGGGGTATCAGCATTTTCAGTGACACTCATATAGAATACATGTTAGTCATTTAGCAGAATACAACTGTGAAGAGTTCACACAATGTTTTCTGTGGGTGTCACTGAGTAGACTGATGCCCCAATTATACTTTCTGACTGTCATCTCATGTTTTAGTGTATTATGATGGTAATGACATTCGTTTGTTATGATAAATATTCAGTTTTGGTCGCTAGCTACAGTATAGCCTAGCTTTTAGCTAGCTAGCTAGCTAGCTACTCTGTAAGATAGCTTGAGTTGCTAGTAAGTTGACTGGCCTGCCCTCCTGTGCCTGTCACATGAAACATAAATGCAGTCGCCAACACACACTGTCATTTACCAGCAGGTCATGAATTCATATTGGTTTGGATTTGAAAGGTGAATGCACCTGGTGATTTCTGGAACTGTGGGATATTTTTTATTGAACAAAGAATATATAGATATTTTATTTAAACGTTACCTACAATTGGCCTACATAAACTCCCTTCAAAAGGGATTGATTTGTTGCCAGCTTGGTTCTCTCTCTCTCTCTCTCTCGTGTGCATGTGAAATAATCAAAGTATAAAACCGCATTGTAATATATAAAGTCAATGATTAATAGGCATAGTAGATAAGAATCTCTGAAAAGATGATATAATGATATAACGTGTAAATTGCTGCTAATAAAGTTGGATTTTATTGTATGTGGCCTTTCTAATCCAATAGCAGGTGTTGTCAATATGTTGATCTGTCAACGGCAGCATGTAGCGTCAAATATATATATAAAAATACTAATTCAACAAAAGACAATGATTAGTTCCTTTGACAAATACAAAATCAGTTAAAATCACAGTGTATACAAAACAACCACTGGACAGGTTCAGATAGTATCTCCCGTTTGGAGGTGCTGTCATCTGTTTCCTGTCTAACTAGCATGACCCTGTTATGAAGAGGTTAGCTACACGCTAGTTAACATTGTACCAACACAGCTTAATGACAGCATAGGTTCTAGATCTAGTTATTGAAATAATAGTATACATTTATAAAATATTAAAAACTTTATTGGTATGAAAACACATGACAAAATACATGTTCATAATCTGATCACTGTAATAAAATATTGCAATATAAAGCAAATGGGGGTTGAGCCGAATCGTTTTAAAATGGGCGTACTATGGATCATTTAGCTATTTCATTTTTTATTTGAATAGCTCTTTCGGTTGTGGTGGAGAAATCAGAATTAGCTAAGTAACAAAGGTAATTAAGATGTCTTATCTGCAGAATATGCTTATATGAATGAACTGTTGATCTCTTGTCATTAGAATGTCTCCTTTCGGAGTCTGGTGTTGGCAGCTGCACTCCCTCCCTCATATGAGCCTCAGTCACCTGGGGCCCAGAGAGGGGAGAAGTCAGGTTTGTCTATCACATGTTGCTGTTGCTATGCAGAATATCAGAAAGAGAATAGGGCAAAGGAGGTTAGACGGAAACATTGTTTCCATAAGTGAATGTGTCTTTACCTATTGAAAACCATGTGACGGGATGGCGTGAGTAATGGGAACCAATCATTTGTTTCCACAGTGTCTGTGCGTCAGTCACCTCCTCCTAGGGGGAGATTGTTCTCTCCCCTAGTTCAAGGTGGAAACTAAGTAACAACAAATGTCTTAAGTACTGAACAAAACAACAAGTTCTTTGTATTTGGGGCCTACGGTCTGGCACAGGATGTGTGGGGTTAGGGTTTGGAACCATTGTACGTCATCTCTGAGGTCACACCTATCCTGACCTATCCTGAGGTAGCTTCTGGGATATATACTAACTCCACTCAGTGGGTTCTCACTCTATCCACCTTGTGTGGGTATGAAGACCAGCTCCCTTGTTGATAAGTTATTTGAATAAAGATTTAGTTTAAGTATAACTCGGACTTGTGTGATACGTTTGTCTCTTCTCATTTGATTGTATTTTTAATAAATATCCACCACACGATATCCCAAAAATTTGAAAGAAATTATTTCATAACAAGTGCTAAACAAATCAAAATATATTTTATATTTAGATTCTTCAAAGTAGCCATCCTTTGCCTTGATGACAGCTTTGCACACTCTTGGCATTCTCTCAACCAGCTTCACCTGGAATGCTTTTCCAACAGTCTTGAAGGAGTTCTCACATATGCTAAGCACTTGTTGGAAACTTTTCCTTCACTCTGCGGTCCAACTCATCCCAAACCATCTCAATTGGGTTGATGTCGAGTGGTTGTGGAGGCCAGGTCATCTGATGCAGCACTCCATCACTCTCCTTCTTGGTGAAATATCCCTTACACAGCCTGCAGGTGTGTTGGGTCATTGTCCTGTTGAAAAACAAATGATTGTCCCACTAATCCCAAACCGGATGGGATGGTGTATCACTGCAGAATGCTGTGGTAGCCATGCTGGTTAAGTGTGCCTTGAATTCTAAATAAATCAAAGACAGTGTCACCAGCATAGCACCCCAACACCATCACATCTCCTCCTCCATGCTTCACAGTGGGAACCACACATGTGGACATCATCGGTTCACCTACTCTGCGACTCACAAAGACACGGCTGTTGGAACCAAAAATCGCAAATTTGGCCTCATCAGACCAAAGGACAGATTTCCACCGATCTAATGTCCATTGCTCGTATTTCTTGGCCCAAGCAAGTCTCATTGGTGTCCTTTAGTAGTGTTTTTTTGCATCAATTTGATCATGAAGGCCTGTTTCACGCAGTCTCCTCTGAACAGTTGATGTTGAGATGTGTCTGTTTCTTGAACTCTGTGAAGTATTTATTTTGGGCTGCAATTTCTGAGGCTGGTAACTCTAATGAACTTATCCTCGGCAGCAGAGGTAACTCTTTGTCTTCCTTTCCTGTGGCGGTCCTCATGAGAGCCAGTTTCATCATAGCTCTTGATGGTTTTTGCGACTGCACTTGAAGAAACTTTCAAAGACTGACCTTCATGTATTAAAGTAATGATGGAGTGTCGTTACTCTTTGCTTATTTGAGTTGTTCTTGCTATAATATGGACTTGGTCTTTTACCAAATAGGGCTATTTTCTGTATACCACCCCTACCTTGTCACAACACAACTGATTGGCTCAAACGCATTAAGAACGAAAAAAATTACACAAATTAACTTTTAACTAAGCACGCCTGTTAATTGAAATGAATTCCAGGTGACCACCTCTTGAAGCTGGTTGAGAGAATGCCAACAGTTTGCAAAGTTGTCATCAAGGCAACGGGTTGCTACTTTGAAAAATCTCAAATATAAATATATTTTGATTTGTTTAACACTTTTTTGGTTACTACATGATTCCGTATGTGTTATTTCATAGTTTTTATGTCTTCACTATTGTTCTACAAGGTAGAAAATAGTAAAAATAAAGAAAAGCCCTTGAATGAGTAGGTGAATCCAAACTTTTGACTGGTACTATATATTTTGTTTTTTTATACATATTTTCCTTCTTTATTATCTTCCCCAAACTCCTCCCCTATTTGGAAAAAGTAATGGATAACAATACTAATGCTTCTACTTCCATCTTATACATAGTATAGACATTTTATGGACACAGCATATTTTACATGAGTTATTATTTTATTTAAATCTACCCTCAACCCCTCCCATCTATCTCTGAAGTTTCTACAGATTGTAAAGATGATCACTTTTGCTAAGAGTATTACTATATTATTGATAAATTGACAATGACTTTCAAATCACCCAGCAGTGCTACATGCAGAGTTAGCTCCAGGTAAATGTTGCAATTCTTCTGCCATTCCTGAACATGGAACCAAGAGAAAGCTATGTATGGGTAACACCAAAACAAGAGATCTAATGTACTTGAAAGCTGTGCTTTGTCATTGCAGTGTTTTACTCAATATTTAATGTAGACCATTTGCAGTGTAAAAATGCATGACCAAGATTGTTTCATATGCATACGAAAGAGAGAAAGAACCAAGTTTGTATGATTATATTGTATGTGGCGTTTCAATATCAGCAGCATGTTGCGTCAAAGGAGATCTAGTTATCATGTCACAGTTTTACTGTTGTAAAACACAGACATTCTTTGGAATTACACAGAATGGACTTTCACATAACAATAAAAGAAGATTCCTTTGAATCACTCATTTACTGTAGAATTATGGTCTTGGATTCTGATGAACTGTGAAGTTCCAGAGAACCAGACCTGGGTGACTGACCTTTCCTCCTGTCTCTGTCACATACATGAAAGATAAATGCAGCCACCCACACACACACGGATACTGTAGTTTCGATAGACAAGCAAAAGCAGAACTACAAAATCGCAGACAGGGCACTTCCTGCTTGAAATCTGCTCAGGTTCTCATCTGCCTGCCATATGAGTTCTGTTATACTCACAGACACTATTCAAATAGTTTTAGAAAATTTTGAGTATTTTCTATCCAAATCTACTAATAATATGCATATTCCCGTTTCTGGGCAAGAGTAGTAACCAGTTTAAATCGGGTACGTTTTTTATCCGGCCGTGAAAATACTGCCCTCTAGCCCCAACAGGTTAATGAATACACTTTAACAACAAAACAAGAAAACGACCGACAACAGTTCCGTCAGGTGAATACACTAAACAGAAAACAACCACACACAAAACCCCATGAAATACAGGCTGCCTAAGTATGGCTTCCAATCAGAGACAATGAATGACAGCTGCCTCTGATTGGAAACCATACCTGGCCACAAGAATAGAATGAAACTCTAGACAACCTACCTAGAAAACAGAAAACAGAAAACACAAAGACGAAACACCCCCTGTCATGCCCTGACCAACCTACTATGGAAAAATGACCTCATACAAGGGTCAGGACGTGACAGTATCCCCCCCAAAGGTGCAGACTCCAACTGCACCCAGACCAAAAACCCCAACAACAACAACCCCAAACACAAAGGGAGGGCAACAGTCTATGGCGGCTCATGTGCCCCACCCAGAACCTTCCTCTTCTCCCGATCCTCCAGCAATGGAAGTGGCTCTGGCTCAGGGCGTAACCTCCATTCCGCCTGCAGATCCCTCTGCTTCTGTAACATAGGCCTGTGCATCATTAATGAAGGAATCGGACTCTAGATCCTTACCAGACTCACTGTGCTGTAGACCACTGCTGGAGGTTCCGACCTCCAAGCCGCTGCTGGAGGATCTGGGCTGCAGGCCGCCACTGAAGGCTCTGGGCTGCAGACCGCCGCTGAAGGCTCTGGGCTGCAGACCGCCGCTGAAGGCTCTGTGCTGCAGACCACTGCTGAAGGCTCTGGGCTGCAAACCTCCGCTGAAGGCTCTGGGCTGCAGAACTCCGCTGAAGGCCTTGGACTGGAAAGCGTCGCTGGCGTCTCCAGACTGGGAGGCATCGCTGGAGGCCCCGGGCTGGGGAGCGTTGCTGAAGGCTCTGAACTGAGAAGTGTCGCTGGAGGCTCCGGACGGAACAGCGTCGTCGGAGGCTCCGGACTAGGAGGCGTCATACTCGGTTCCGGACTAATGACCGTTGCTGCTGACTCCATGCCATGGATCATTTCTATAGGTTCCGCACCAAGGATCATCACAGGAGGCTTCTTACCTTGGATTCTCACTACAGGTGCCGGGCCATGGATTATTCCGACAGGCATCGTGCCATGGTTTATCCTTACAAGCTCCGGACCATTTAGAATCCCTCCATGCTTCTTGCCAAGGATTCTTTCCTCAGGTTCTGGGCCATGGATTACCTCTTCAGGCTTCGTGCCATTTAATGTCCCTACAGGCTCCGGGCCATGGATCATCACTAGAGGCTTAGTGCCCTGGATCATCCTTACAGGCATCGGACCATCAATTATCACTGGAGGCCTTTTACATGGAGCAGGAGTCGGTCTCACCGGACTGGGGAGACGCACTAAGGGCTCAGTGCTCACAGCAGGCACCGGCCGTACCGGGTTATAGGTGCACACTTGAGGGAGAGTGCACGTAGCAGGCACCGGACGCACTGGGCCATGGAGATTTACTGGAGGTCTGGCGCTTGCGGCTAGCACAACCCGTCCTGGCTCGATGCTGACTCTAGCCCGGCAAGGTCAGAGCGCTGGCACAGGACGAACAGGGCTGTGCTGGGGAATGAGGGGTACCATGCGTGGAGCAGGCGTAGGGTATCCTGGGCCGAAGAGCCGTACTGGAGGCCAGATACGTTGAGCCGGCGCACTTTTTCCTGGCTGCCGGCCAACTCACGCACGGCAACGTTGAGGAGCTTGTATCGACCGCACCGGACTGTGAGTTCGTATGGGCGACCTAGTGCGCATCACTCCATAATGCATTGCTCGCCCCTCTGTGTGCCTGCTCCGCCGTGCCCTTTCCGCCAGTACCTCTCTCCGGAATCTAGCGTCGTGCTCCGCGCTTGACTCCCCGACTGGCTCCGGTTTACTCCATGGCTCTCTCCGAAATGCCCGGGAAGTTAGATCAGGGCTCCCCCTGACCTCGTCAAACTCCCCGTATGCCCCCCCGAATTTTTCTTTGGGGGGGCAGTCTCTTCGCCTCCCTTATTGGAGGATACAGCGCCTCATAATACCGTTGCTCCCTCTTGGCTTCTTCCAATTCCTCCTTCGAGCGACAATACTTCCCAGCCTGACTCCAGGGTCTCCTTCCATCCAGGATTTCTTCCCACGTCCACGAATCCAGGTACCTCCTCTCACGCTGCTTGGTCCTTTCCCGGTGGGGGGTTCTGTCACAAGGGTCGTCGAATGGAGACTAAGGCGCAGCGTGTACAGTGCTCATATTTACTTTTTTCATGAATACAATTTAACAAGAAAACGACCGACAACAGTTCCGTCAGGTGAATACACTAAACAGAAAACAACCACCCACAAAACCCCATGAAAAACAGGCTGCCTAAGTATGGCTTCCAATCAGAGACAATGAATGACAGCTGCCTCCGATTGGAAACCATACCTGGCCACAACATAGAAAATGACAACATAGAATGAAACTCTAGACAACCCACCTAGAAAACAGAAAACCCAAAACACATAGACGAAACACCCCCTCTGTCACGCCCTGACCAATCTACTAGGGAAAAATGACCTCATACCAGGGTCAGGACATGACAGGAGGGGTGTAGGTTGAGGAGGAGGAAAGATAAAGTTCCTAGGAATATGTATTGTGTAGAGCTCTGAATGGTGAGTCATTTGCCAACTTAACTGGAGAAAATGTATAAAAGAGACACTCAGCTCTTCGATGTGAAAACACTTTCTACAACTTTCTCCCAGAGAAGACACATTCTCCCAGAGAAGACACTTTCTCCCAGAGAAGACACTTTCTCCCAGAGAAGACACTCCAGAACAGAGGAAGAACTCAACATCACTGGTAAAGAAATTACTTCCAATGAAGGGTTCTGATGTGTATATGAGTATGTCTGTGTTACTATAAAGGGCAGGGTGGTGGTGGGATACATGGGTTTCACTTGTTCCACTAGCACCATAACACCTGATTCAGATGATCAAAGAATCAGAGTCTTCAATTTGGATCATAATTGATGTAAGAGGAAAACAAATACCTTTTACTGTTGTTTTTTCAGTAAACCAATTCATTGATATATTATTATAATAAATCATTTGACTCAGCCGAGCCCAACTGTCTGTTTTAGTATCTGTTCAGGGTGTTTTGGTGCATCCTTGAAGTCATCATTTTCACAAGCCATGTATCCCCTTTAGAACACCTGGAGAAAATACTTAGTAAAGCTGGCCGCTAATTCCTTCATATTTTATACTTATACTTATATTTTATACTTTATACTTATGTCCTGGTCTTTGGTGTTGTTAGTGTGTTGTTTCTTGCTACACAGGAGGTGTTGACCAATGTCACTCTGTATTCTTCCTTTACAGACACTTGTCTCCAACGACACAAAATGGCTTCTAAATACATCACAGAAATTGCAATCTCCACTAGCCCTGAAAAAGAGCTTCAGCTTCGTGACCAAGGCTTTCACATGATAAATGTCAACCTCAACCAAGGCACTTCATCCACCACCATTGTTTACATGTGGTTCAGAATGGGCAATGGTGAACCCATCACCAGAGTCCAGTTTTCATTCACTGATGCAATGAAAGATGACCTGAAAAAAGCAAGGTTCACTGAGCTCCCAGTAAACCTCAACTCTGGAACAGACGGAGACGTCATCCATCTGTGGTACTCTAGTGGTGCAAGCCCTAAGTATAACATTCCCATTGTAGATCTCTTCCTCACCACTGATGAGAACGAAGAAGCCACTCAGTTCAAACTCGGCTGGGAAAGGCTACCATGCAATCTGAACCGCGGTAACTCAGGAGATTTCATCACCCTCTGGTTGAAGAGAAAGAGTGAGACCTACATCTGTGACGTTGCTGCCACCACCTCATTCCAAGATGACATCAACCTTTTCAACGAGGGCTACATCCGGCTGGATGAAGATCTCAATAGAGATTCTGGAGGAAACCCTATCTTCCTCTGGTACCGTCAATCCACCGAAATGGACGGCTGGCTCACTGAGATGAATGCCTCCATCGACCATAAGCAGGATTCCAGCCTAAGGAAGCGTGGTTTCACCGTGGTGAATGTTAACCTCAACGAGGGAACAAGCGGTAAGCCAGTGATGGTCTGGTTCAAGAAAGAAGGATCTCTCCCTATCAAGGCCTTGACCGTTACATCCAACAACAAGGAAGATTGTCCTTATATGGAGGCCGACTTGATCCTCATCGATAAAAATCTGAATGCTGGCAACAATGGTATGCCCCTCTACCTCTGGTATGGCAATTAAAAACCTGAGTTGGAGAGGCAGAATCAGCCCAACATTGTTCCAGATATTAGCTTTTGCATGGCAATTTATCTGTTTAATTTCTAAATATTTTTCTGACACTCAATGTTAACTTTTATGTCATAAAGTCACTGTCAGAGATCATTTAGAAAGTTTTCTTTAATGTTGTTTTCAATCAATTAACAATTGAATTATAGAAATGATATTTTAGCAGCAGGTTTATTTCTTCTGAATATACCAAAGGGTTATAAGGTATTATATTGCATTGTGTTAGTCAGATATTATTTTGAAAAACCTGAGTAAAGTAATACCATTTAAATGATTCCTATGTAACACTGAGCATTCTGTTAATCAATAAAGAAAAGCATAGCAAATGAGAACATTGTACCTTTTAATTCATCAAATGCTTGACTTTAGCACAAAGGCCTGATAGCAAATATTGTACATTACGGTTTATATTATAATGACCAGGAATGGGAGAGTACAAAGCTCACAAATGCACACTAAGGTTGATAATGCAACAATCTGATAAATAACATACCTAAAGCTTTGTTTCACTGAGAACTCACATTTGACAAAGTTTGGGTGCCTTGCAAATTTTGGATATTTTGTCTTGGACTTGATCATCCAGTCTTCTAGCGATCTATATGATTAGTTTTGGCTCTCAATGCAATATTTCCGTGGTGCAAAACAGCACAGATAAGAAAAATTAAAATACAATCTCATTCAAATCTGTCAGCATGATTTAATTTGAAACGTTTTTTAACAATATGCGTTAAATCCGTAGTCAAAAAAAGAAGCAGCCACCCTGCCACTGATTTGGTAAAAAGCTGAGGGATGGGGCTGGAGAAATGTAACCACTCAAATGCATAGATAGACCTCTGGATGTAAGGACTGACCATCCATGATATCAACATTAGTTTTAACCACGTTCTGAGGTTATACAGTGTTTGTTTACCATTACATTGTTTACAAACAAAAGTAAAGCAACATTGTATTGTCATGAGAATCAATAATAAACAGTTGCATTTGTTATGTTCACTATGTAGCCCTTGTGTATTATTGTTGTGTGTTCCTTTTGACTCACATTATCTGTCCTATGGGAGCCACCGTATCTGCTTCCTGTTATGAATGTGAGGAGAGCTGTACCTAATAAACACCCCAGCAGTTTATAAAGAATTTAGCTGGTCTCGTTCTTTCAACATAACAGTATTCTCTCTCTTTTTATTTTTATTTTACCCCTTTTTCTACCCGGCCTGCCACCGGAGACACTAGTGCGCGATGCGACAAGGACATCACTGAGAAGGTGGAAAGCTTCAAGTTCCTTGGCATACACATCACAGACAAACTGAAATGGACCACCCACACAGATAGTGTGGTGAAGAAGGCGCAGCAGAGCCTCTTCAACCTCAGGAGGCTAAAGAATTTGGCTTTATACCTAAAACCCTCACAAACTTTTACAGATGCACAATTGAGAGCATCCTGTATCAGCGCCTTGTACGGCAACTGCACAGCCCGCAACCGCAAGGCTCTCCAGAGGGTGGTGCGGTCTGCCCAACCCATTACTGGGGGAAAACTACACGCCCTCCAGGACAACTACAGCACACGTTGTCACAGGAAGGCCAAAAATATCATCAAGGACAACAACCCCCCGAGCCACTACCTGTTCACCCCGCTATCATCCAGACGGTGAAGTCAGTACAGGTGCATCAAAGCTGGGACAGAGAGACTGAAAAACACCTTCTATCTCAAGGCCATCAGACTGTTAAACAGCCATCACTAGCACATTAGAGGCTGCTGCCGATAGATATAGACTAGAAATCACTGGACATTTTAATAAATGGAGCACTAGTCACTTTAATAATGTTTACATATCTGGCATTACTCATCTCATATGTATATATACTGTATTCTATGCTATTCTATGGTATCTCAGTCCATGCCGCTCTGACATCACTCATCCATATATGTACAGCTCTGGAAAACATTAAGAGACCACTGCCAAATGATCAGTTTCTCTGGTTTTACCATTTATATGTACGTGTTTGGGTAAAATTAACATTTTAGTTTTATTCTATGTACTACTGACAACATTTCTCCCAAATTCCAAATTAAAATATTGTCCTTTAGGGCATTTATTTGCAGAAAATGAAAACTGGTCAAAATAACTAAAAAGATGCAGTGTTGTCAGACCTCAAATAATGCAATGAAAATAACTTCATATTCATATTTTGTTCACATTGTCATTTTTCATGACAATCTGACTTCAAACGTGCTGTTTTATAAAGTACGTCCTAGCATTATTTATTTGTTATTGTTTTATTTAACCTTTATTTAATTAGGCAAGTCAGATAAGAACAAATTGTTATTTACAATGACCTCCTACAGTATATGTGACAGCCACGCATGTTAGGGTGTCTGATGCTGTTGTCTATTATAATGGTAGACCTCTGGAGAATTAGTGCCAACACTTTATAAATTGATTGATTCTCTTTCCCTCCCATAGATGACTTCCTTAGCAACCTTCATACATCTCTCAACCAACAACTGAGAAGAGAAGGATTCAAATCAGGGAAAAAACAATAATGCTTGTATCTCATCAGAATCCCTTTGATTAACACCTATTTATATTTCAGCAATAAGGCCTGAGGAGGTGTGGTATACGGCCAATATACCACGGCTAAGGGCTGTTCTGAAGGCACCAAAGCAATGTAGAGTATACGGCCAATATACCACGGCTAAGGGCTGTTCTGAAGGCACCAAAGCAATGTAGAGTATATGGCCAATATACCACGGCTAAGGGCTGTTCTGAAGGCACGAAAGCAATGTAGAGTATACGGCCAATATACCACGGCTAAGGGCTGTTCTGAAGGCACCAAAGCAATGTAGAGTATATGGCCAATATACCACGGCTAAGGGCTGTTCTGAAGGCACCAAAGCAATGTAGAGTATATGGCCAATATACCACGGCTAAGGGCTGTTCTGAAGGCACCAAAGCAATGTAGAGTATATGGCCAATAAAGCTTAGCCGTGGTATATTGGCCATATATCACAAACCCCAGAGGTGCCTTATTGCTATTATAAACTGGTTACCAATGTAATTAGAGCAGTAAAGATAAATGTTTTGTCATACCTGTGGTTTACGTTCTGATATACCACAGCGGTCAGCCAATCAGCATTCAGTGCTTCGAACCACCCAGTTTACATTCAGAAATAAATCCTAAATTAAAGTCACAAACCACATTCACCATCAAATAGCCAATCTGTCATCACTTTTATTGAGTTAATCTGCAAAGATTCAAATCTCAATCTAGTATCCTGTTTCTCTCTTCAGACTGACGTATCAGCATTAACAATGGGAAATGTGTTCATTTCTACACAAATCTGGTCATCATCTACAGACAGACAGAAAGGGTTTATTTTACAATACAGTACAATACAGTACAATACGGTACAATACAATCAAGTTTAAGAAACGGATGATCAAGGAAAACAGGACGCAGCTGAGCTCCATTTTGAGTCTCATAGCAAAGGGTCTGAATACTTATGTAAATAAGGTATTTCTGTTTTTATTCTTAATACATTTTGCAAAAAAAATAAAAACATTTTTTAAAAACAAGTATTTGACATTATGGGGTATTGTGTGTAGATTGATGAGGAAAACAAATGTATTTAATACATTTCAGAATAAGGCTGTAACATAACAAAATGTTGAAAAAGAGAAGGGGTCTGAATACTTTTCCGAAGGAGCAACCGTCCGACAATATGTGTTCACTCACTGGAAACGAGAGGACAAAACACCAGGACTGGGAGCTGCCCTGACCTTTTCACCTTTGTGTTCAGCAACAGTTAACATAACAGACATATACCTTTAGGATAAAGTGCATTTCAACTGGTTCTCGTTAAAAATCTAAATGAAACGTTAAAGTTACAGTATAATCATCAAGGAGGAGATCAAACTCATCGGGATAGACATTCGCACTTTGATACCAAGGATGCACTACTGTCAGATGACCTTGGTCTTCAAAGGTCAAACCAGTGTCCCAGTCCACCTCTGTCCATATGGAACAGCATTGTACCATTATACCTACTAGAGGACATTGTGCCAATCCCTGTCACGGCTGTCGTAGGAATGAGCCGACCAAAGTGTAGCGTGTGTGTCATTCCACATTTTATTTTCAGCGTGAAACTATGCAATACATAAACAATAAACTGAAGTAACAAAAACAACAAACCGTGTCGCAGAGGTGAAACATACACTACTCAAAAACAATCTCCCAGAAACCCAGGTGGAAAAAAACCCTACTTAAGTATGATCTCCAATTAGACACAACGAGAACCAGCTGCCTCTAATTGGAGATCATCCTAAACAAATCCAACATAGAAATACAAAACTAGAACATGAACATAGATATACAAAACATAGAAAAACACCCCCTGTCACGCCCTGACCAACTCTACCATAGAAAATAACGTCTTACTATGGTCAGGACGTGACACACTCCTGGGGATTTTGTTCATTATAACAGAGATGCACATCTCCAATCCTAAAGTGTTAAAGTGTCAGTCTGGATTTTATCTTATCTGATCATTACTAGGGGAAAGAAAATGAGCAAACACTACAGAATGTAGAAATGTATTGTGTAGAACACAGATATGACAGTGTTATGTAGAATCATTACAGTGCAATACATACTTTCTGTAACATTTGCTGAGTGGATTCTGTGGTTAATGTATGATTTCATTTGGCTTATGTATCAAGTGCTAAAGAAAAGAGAAATCTAACTGAGCATCGTGTCAGCGTTTAAAGAGTCCTCTCTCCTTTCTGTTTAGAAACACATGACATTTATATACAGTTGTGTTAAACCCAGTCCAACTTTACTGTGTCCAAGGAAAGGGCTACGGTACTGGATTTATAATCACGTTCATTGTTAAAGGCAGTTTGGAGGCATTGTCAAGAAACAAGTGAAATTGTTGTTGGCATCCTTCTGATTCAAGTGTTTGTCGACACAATAACAACAATTTATGAGGCACACGTGTTCTGAAAAGTGTGTTTCTTTCAAACATGGTGGCAGATCTCAACTCACTGTACTCACATACTCCTCTGTGGGTTGCTAAGGATACTGTCCTGGATAAACCAACACTCATCTTTCATTATTACAGGTCTTCAAATGTGGGAATGACATATGTACAATGTAAAGATGGTGAAACACATCAGAGCAATGGGCTTTTTTCACACAATGGGAGATAGAAAGAGAGAGGATTGTATATCTTAATATACAAATATAAAAACAACTGAATTTAATCTCTGGTGCTACAACGGTTCAGGAAAGAGAGTGCTGCTATTCCACCTTCTGGCCACTAGAGGGAGGGATTTCTCCTGGAACTCAAACATGTCTGTCTGCTTCTTGGCCAGCTTTGCTATCTGGTGGTCTGGTGGTTGGCCTGGACCAGGGCGGACCAGAGACTGTTGAGGGGGACTCTGTCTCGGGGCTTCCCCAACATCGGGTAGGCTTATCTAGGATGTGGCTGTGGTTGGGGTGGGGGGTGGCTCCATGGCCTGGCATAGTGTAGGGGAGTCTGGGGGAGATTCCTTGAGCGTAGCCAGGATGAGGGAAGGCCTCCACATACCCTGGGAGAACCACCTGGAAGAGAGGGTAGCCAGGATGAGGGAAGGCCTCCACATACCCTGGGAGAACCACCTGGAAGAGTTGGTAGGCCAGGTGTTACCAAAACAACCACACAGGGTTTGATATCCACCTAAACGAGAAGAAACAGCTGATGCTTTGTTTTTTGTTGGTTTTCAAATTCAAAAAGCTTTTATCTTTATTGGATCAGTTTTCTGGGTGAACATTGTCTCTCTTCCACCAGTATTTCACATATATTCAGATGGGTGACAACAAGGGAGAATGTCCACAAGCACACTGGGACCAAACTCACACAATAAAAGAAATCAAAATTAAAACCTTGTTTGAAATATCTGTGTCTTTTAAAAATGTACTTTTGATCCACTTATGGGTTACTCTAGAATCTGAATTAAAACCATGAGCTGATGCACTCCCAGAATAATGTGTTTGTGTGGAGGTGCTGACTAACGGTGAATAAACTATAAACTATCAAAGTAAAGAGAGTCTCACACTCCATATATATAAACTCCCAGTCATTTATTGGGTATTTACCAACGTTTCAGCATCACTGTGCCTTCTTCAGGGTGATGTCATGAATACTTGAACCAGGTTATGTAGACAAACAGTACAATTAGTGCAACCAATGACAATAGAGAGGTGTGTGTCATAATGAGGAAGTTTATTTTTTTTACCGATTTGTGACCAGGCTAGGAAATATGGAGTAGTTTCAGAATATTTAGGGTAGTTAGCCAACTGAGCTGAAGTCATTGCTCCTGCTTGTAGATGTTGATGTGTGCTTGGGTTTATTGACTTGCTGGAAAATCCAATTGCGGCCATGTTTCAGTCTCCTGGCAGAGGTAACCAGGTTTTGGGCTAAAATGTCCTGGTACTGGGTGAAGTTCATGATGCTATTGACCTTAATATGGCCCCAGGACCAGTAGAAGCTAAATCACGCCTTAACATCAGATTTCTGATGGGGTTGTTTTCTTTACAGTACGTATGGGGTTGTTTTCTTTACAGTAGTGTCGTGACGTTGTATTAGTTAATGTGACGACTGTTGCTCATCGAATGATTAACGGTTTATAAGTGCGTGATTAAATGAATTAAGCGATGAATCAAGCAGTTATTAACTCATCAACCTGGGGCACCATGGGAACAGTATTTGGATTGAGTTTCTATTTCCCAAATTAACTCAAAAGATATCAGAATATCGATTTTACAACAGTCGCTAAATTAATCAACCTCTTGTCTCATGTCTGAACGTCGCATAATCCGGGAATCTGCACGGACCCGGGTCCCACCAATGAGTTTACCACACCAATCTTAGTTGATTATTTATTTACTAGCAAGCTAAAATGATGATAAAAATACACATACACAAAACACAGTATAGCTATTGATTAGGACTTAGTATAACGGGCCAACACACTATGGCACGTGTTACCCAAAATGGGGATTTAAAAGAGAGAGAAACCAAGAAAGTACACGAGAGAAATATACATTTGGTTCATTTGTCAGCCATGCTTATTTAAACCTAGCCTTGCCCCGAACTGCCGCTCTTATGGGTCAGAATATAATGATGTAATTACGTGTTGGAGGTCTCAGGTGGGAAGCTCCGCGTGTGTCGTTTAGGCTTCTCAATGACGCACTTCTCCGGTGCAACTCTCTGGTTGTCCTCACGATGTCAGTGTCCTTCTTGGCTTAGGGGTCTGATCCCTCGCCCTTGATCTGAAAGGGGTCTTCTGAGGACAGACAGCTCTGTAGCTCAGAGCTCACAGCTTCGGACTCGAACGGTGTAGATACCACGATTCAATGGAGAGTGGAGGCTGGGTGGTTCGGCTTGAATTCACCCGCTTAGACACAGCTACTCGTCCGTAGCTCGTGTAGAAAAAGATTTCTTTGTCTTCAACCTTGTGTTTCGTTTTGGGGTTCGTTGACTTTGTTAGACCTTCGCTGCAGCTTGGGGTCAATTAGTCTCCTATGTTAATTCTTCACTCTCCTGTCTTATACCCTCGGGTCAGAAGTGGGCGTAACCGCCTTTAGGGCAATTCTCTGGGCGGACCAAGTTAAGGGGCAAGGCCTAGATTTGACTAAAATCCTATTTTAGACACTACCTTCACATCTCATCTTTACCAAAACATTCTCTTTGATTTGGATATTTTCCACACAACGTACAATGTATAAACATCAGGCATATACTGGGAAAACTCTTAAAGGTACAATGTTTTCATAATAATGTCATCTCTTAACCTTTAATAACAATACAAAAGTTACATACATTTTCATATTCCACCTCTCGTCATGACCACCATTGTGGCTGACGGAAACCATTGTTCCAAAGTCCCTTTATTGCATGTTTAATGTTCTGAGGCCAGTTCTCCATTGTGAGGACAAAGGAATTTCTCTGTGGCCTAAGGTTAATTATGGGCGTGAGGGGTCATAAAACCCCCACATCTTCAGACCCCTAGATCTCTCCTCCTCTGTTGGGGGTTTGGGAGATAATCTGTAGGGTGGTGGTCTCCTGTACCCTGACCTGATCAGGAAAGTCATGACAGTAATTATGGGGTTGTTTTCTGCTTATACATTCTTCTTTCAACACCAAACCCACCACTGGTGTGGCTGGCCGAAGACCTCTATTTCAATACTGGTGTGGCTGGCCAAAGACCTCTATTTCAATACTGCTGTGGCTGGCCAAAGACCTCTATTTCAATACTGCTGTGGCTGGCCAAAGACCTCTATTTCAATACTGGTGTGCCTGGCCAAAGACCTCTATTTCAATACTGGTGTGGCTGGCCAAAGACCTCTATTTCAATACTGGTGTGGCTGGCCAAAGACCTCTATTTCAATACTGGTGTGGCTGGCCAAAGACCTCTGTTTCAATACTGGTGTGGCTGGCCAAAGACCTCTATTTCAATACTGGTGTGGCTGGCCAAAGACCTCTATTGCAATACTGGTGTGCCTGGCCATGACCTATTCTCAATACTGGTGTGGCTGGCCAAAGACCTCTATTTCAATACTGGTGTGAATGGCCAAAGACCTCTATTTCAATACTGGTGTGGCTGGCCAAAGACCTCTATTTCAATACTGGTGTGGCTGGCCAAAGACCCCTATTTCAATACTGGTGTGGCTGGCCAAAGACCTTTATTTCAATACTGGTGTGGCTGGCCAAATACCTCTATTTCAATACTGGTGTGGCTGGCCAAAGACCTCTATTTCAATACTGGTGTGGCTGGCCAAAGACCTCTATTTCAATACTGGTGTGGCTGGCCAAAGACCTCTATTTCAATACTGGTGTGCCTGGCCAAATACCTCTATTTCAATACTGGTGTGGCTGGCCAAAGACCTCTATTTCAATACTGGTGTGGCTGGCCAAAGACCTCTATTTCAATACTGGTGTGGCTGGCCAAAGACCTCTATTTCAATACTGGTGTGGCTGGCCAAAGACCTCTATTGCAATACTGGTGTGCCTGGCCATGACCTATTTTCAATACTGGTGTGGCTGGCCAAAGACCTCTATTTCAATACTGGTGTGGCTGGCCAAAGACCTCTATTTCAATACTGGTGTGGCTGGCCAAAGACCTCTATTTCAATACTGGTGTGGCTGGCCAAATACCTCTATTTCAATACTGGTGTGGCTGGCCAAAGACCTCTATTTCAATACTGGTGTGGCTGGCCAAAGACCTCTATTTCAATACTGGTGTGGCTGGCCAAAGACCTCTATTTCAATACTGGTGTGGCTGGCCAAAGACCTCTATTTCAATACTGGTGTGGCTGGCCAAAGACCTCTATTTCAATACTGGTGTGGCTGGCCAAATACCTCTATTTCAATACTGGTGTGGCTGGCCAAAGACCTCTATTTCAATACTGGTGTGGCTGGCCAAAGACCTCTATTTCAATACTGGTGTGGCTGGCCAAAGACCTCTGTTTCAATACTGGTGTGGCTGGCCAAAGACCTCTATTTCAATACTGGTGTGGCTGGCCAAAGACCTCTATTGCAATACTGGTGTGCCTGGCCATGACCTATTTTCAATACTGGTGTGGCTGGCCAAAGACCTCTATTTCAATACTGGTGTGGCTGGCCAAAGACCTCTATTTCAATACTGGTGTGGCTGGCCAAAGACCTCTATTTCAATACTGGTGTGGCTGGCCAAAGACCCCTATTTCAATACTGGTGTGGCTGGCCAAAGACCTCTATTTCAATACTGGTGTGGCTGGCCAAAGACCTCTATTTCAATACTGGTGTGGCTGGCCAAAGACCTCTATTTCAATACTGGTGTGGCTGGCCAAAGACCCCTATTTCAATACTGGTGTGGCTGGCCAAAGACCTTTATTTCAATACTGGTGTGGCTGGCCAAATACCTCTATTTCAATACTGGTGTGGCTGGCCAAAGACCTCTATTTCAATACTGGTGTGGCTGGCCAAAGACCTCTATTTCAATACTGGTGTGGCTGGCCAAAGACCTCTATTTCAATACTGGTGTGGCTGGCCAAAGACCTCTATTTCAATACTGGTGTGCCTGGCCAAATACCTCTATTTCAATACTGGTGTGGCTGGCCAAAGACCCCTATTTCAATACTGGTGTGGCTGGCCAAAGACCTCTATTTCAATACTGGTGTGGCTGGCCAAATACCTCTATTTCAATACTGGTGTGGCTGGCCAAAGACCCCTATTTCAATACTGGTGTGGCTGGCCAAAGACCTCTATTTCAATACTGGTGTGGCTGGCCAAAGACCTCTATTTCAATACTGGTGTGGCTGGCCAAAGACCTCTATTTCAAAACTGGTGTGGCTGGCCAAAGACCTCTATTGCAATACTGGTGTGCCTGGCCATGACCTATTTTCAATACTGGTGTGGCTGGCCAAAGACCTCTATTTCAATACTGGTGTGGCTGGCCAAAGACCTCTATTTCAATACTGGTGTGGCTGGCCAAAGACCTCTATTTCAATACTGGTGTGGCTGGCCAAAGACCCCTATTTCAATACTGGTGTGGCTGGCCAAAGACCTTTATTTCAATACTGGTGTGCCTGGCCAAATACCTCTATTTCAATACTGGTGTGGCTGGCCAAAGACCTCTATTTCAATACTGGTGTGGCTGGCCAAAGACCTCTATTGCAATACTGGTGTGCCTGGCCTTAACCTATTTTCAATACTGGTGTGGCTGGCCAAAGACCTCTATTTCAATACTGGTGTGGCTGGCCAAAGACCTCTATTTCAATACTGGTGTGGCTGGCCAAAGACCCCTATTTCAATACTGGTGTGGCTGGCCAAAGACCCCTATTTCAATACTGGTGTGGCTGGCCAAAGACCTTTATTTCAATACTGGTGTGGCTGGCCAAATACCTCTATTTCAATACTGGTGTGGCTGGCCAAATACTTCTATTTCAATACTGGTGTGGCTGGCCAAAGACCTCTATTTCAATACTGGTGTGGCTGGCCAAAGACCTTTATTTCAATACTGGTGTGGCTGGCCAAATACCTCTATTTCAATACTGGTGTGGCTGGCCAAAGACCTCTATTTCAATACTGGTGTGGCTGGCCAAAGACCTCTATTTCAATACTGGTGTGCCTGGCCAAATACCTCTATTTCAATACTGGTGTGGCTGGCCAAAGACCTCTATTTCAATACTGGTGTGGCTGGCCAAAGACCTCTATTGCAATACTGGTGTGCCTGGCCATGACCTATTTTCAATACTGGTGTGGCTGGCCAAAGACCTCTATTTCAATACTGGTGTGGCTGGCCAAAGACCTCTATTTCAATACTGGTGTGGCTGGCCAAAGACCTCTATTTCAATACTTGTGTGGCTGGCCAAAGACCCCTATTTCAATACTGGTGTGGCTGGCCAAAGACCTCTATTTCAATACTGGTGTGGCTGGCCAAAGACCTCTATTTCAATACTGGTGTGGCTGGCCAAAGACCTCTATTTCAATACTGGTGTGGCTGGCCAAAGACCTCTATTTCAATACTGGTGTGGCTGGCCAAAGACCTCTATTTCAATACTGGTGTGGCTGGCCAAAGACCTCTATTTCAATACTGGTGTGGCTGGCCAAAGACCTCTATTTCAATACTGGTGTGGCTGGCCAAAGACCTCTATTTCAATACTGGTGTGGCTGGCCAAAGACCTCTATTTCAATACTGGTGTGGCTGGCCAAAGACCCCTATTTCATGTCGTCCAAGAAAGGGAAACACCTGGAATTTTCTAAACAGCATTGGCTCTTGGATTGGAACTGTTGAAAGAATGAGACCAACTAAATCAAAATCGGCAGTGTATCAAATACTTGTTCTCCCCACTGTATGTCCTATACCATTAGCAACGGTCATTTCATTTCTAATGTAAATACGTTTAAATTAAATGAACCCATAACTGAACTACTGCTATGTTACTTTGGTACCTGCCGGTGGGGTGGTAGTAACACAGCCTTGGGATGGAAGTAAAAGAAGTGTAAAATATCTGTCTTATCTCCATGTCTCTGGTTTGTAATGCTCCTTACTTTCACCAAACGTACAATCAGACATAATATCATGGTTTTGTCGATTTGAATAATTAATGATATACAGTTGAAGTCAGAAGTTTACATTCACTTAGGTTGGAGATATTAAAACTCGTTTTTTCAACCACTCCACACATTTCTTGTTAACAAACTATAGTTTTGGCAAGTCGGTTAGGACATCTACTTTGTGCATGACACAATTAACTTTTCCAACAATTGTTTACAGACAGATTATTTCACTTATAATTCACTGTTTCACAATTCCAGTGGGTCAGAAGTTTACATACACTAAGTTGACTGTGCCTTTAAACAGCTTGGAAAATTCCAGAAAATGATGTCATGGCTTTAGAAGCTTCTGATAGGCTAATTGACATAATTTGAGTCAATTGGAGGTGTGGGCATGATGTCATGTGATGTCTCAGTTTAACGGGAATATAGTAGGAGATTTACATGTTAGTCATTTACATCACGCCAGGGTAAGCCTATGCAAAACACAGCCCTTATCTTGATTGTTTCTAAAATCCCCTATGGGAAACATTTATGGTGGGGAAACAGTTGGAACCATTTCCCTGAGCGCTGGGTTTATGGGTATTATGACACCTCCACTGTGGGACTCTAGTGTCATTTTCAGTTCGCCTTAAAAAAGACCCTCTGTCACGTCCTGACCAGAGAAGGGGTCATTTTGTTATTGTAGTTGGTCAGGACGTGGCAGGGGTGTGTTTGTTTTGTGTGTTTTGGGGTTTTTGGGTTATGTTCTATGTTAATATATTTCTATGTTCGTTCTAGTTCTTATATTTCTATGTTTAGTTAATTTGGCTGACCTTCAATTGGAGGCAGCTGTTCCTCGTTGCCTCTAATTGAAGGTCCTATTTAGTAGGGGTGTTTTTCCATGGGTTTTGTGGGTAGTTGTATCTTTTTATAGTCGTAGTACCTTACAGGACTGTCGTTCATTTTCTTGTTTTGTTTAGTGTTCCCGGTTAAATAAAAATATAAGTATGGACACTTACCACACTGCATATTGGTCCGATATTTCTTACTCCTCATCAGAAGACGAAGAATATGACACCCTCATAGAAAGTGATGCAAATGAATACAAATAGTGTAATCATGCAAAATGTGGACTAGATAAATGTAGAAGTTGGAAGGCTGTTATATATATTAATTCAACAAAAAACAATGATTCGTTCCTTTGACAAATACAAAATCAGTTAAATTCACAGTGTAGATGTATTAGACAGAATTGCATTGAGGTCCTACAAACAAATGTCATTACCATCACAATACACTAAAATGGGAGGCAACAGTCAGAAAGTATCATTGGGGTATCAGCATTTTCAGTGACACTCATATAGAATACATGTTAGTCATTTAGCAGAATACAACTGTGAAGAGTTCACACAATGTTTTCTGTGGGTGTCACTGAGTAGACTGATGCCCCAATTATACTTTCTGACTGTCATCTCATGTTTTAGTGTATTATGATGGTAATGACATTCGTTTGTTATGATAAATATTCAGTTTTGGTCGCTAGCTACAGTATAGCCTAGCTTTTAGCTAGCTAGCTAGCTAGCTACTCTGTAAGATAGCTTGAGTTGCTAGTAAGTTGACTGGCCTGCCCAACTGTGCCTGTCACATGAAACATAAATGCAGTCGCCAACACACACTGTCATTTACCAGCAGGTCATGAATTCATATTGGTTTGGATTTGAAAGGTGAAATGCACCTGGTGATTTCTGGAACTGTGGGATATTTTTTATTGAACAAAGAATATATAGATATTTTATTTAAACGTTACCTACAATTGGCCTACATAAACTCCCTTCAAAAGGGATTGATTTGTTGCCAGCTTGGTTCTCTCTCTCTCTCTCTCTCTCTCTCTCTCTCTCTCTCTCTCTCTCCCTCTCTCTCTCGTGTGCATGTGAAATAATCAAAGTATAAAACCGCATTGTAATATATAAAGTCAATGATTAGTAGGCATAGTAGATAAGAATCTCTGAAAAGATGATATAATGATATAACGTGTAAATTGCTGCTAATAAAGTTGGATTTTATTGTATGTGGCCTTTCTAATCCAATAGCAGGTGTTGTCAATAAGTTGATCTGTCAACGGCAGCATGTAGCGTCAAATATATATATAAAAATACTAATTCAACAAAAGACAATGATTAGTTCCTTTGACAAATACAAAATCAGTTAAAATCACAGTGTATACAAAACAACCACTGGACAGGTTCAGATAGTATCTCCCGTTTGGAAGTGCTGTCATCTGTTTCCTGTCTAACTAGCATGACCCTGTTATGAAGAGGTTAGCTACACGCTAGTTAACATTGTACCAACACAGCTTAATGACAGCATAGGTTCTAGATCTAGTTATTGAAATAATAGTATACATTTATAAAATATTAAAAACTTTATTGGTATGAAAACACATGACAAAATACATGTTCATAATCTGATCACTGTAATAAAATATTGCAATATAAAGCAAATGGGGGTTGAGCCGAATCGTTTTAAAATGGGCGTACTATGGATCATTTAGCTATTTCATTTTTTATTTGAATAGCTCTTTCGGTTGTGGTGGAGAAATCAGAATTAGCTAAGTAACAAAGGTAATTAAGATATCTTATCTGCAGAATATGCTTATATGAATGAACTGTTGATCTCTTGTCATTAGAATGTCTCCTTTCGGAGTCTGGTGTTGGCAGCTGCACTCCCTCCCTCATATGAGCCTCAGTCACCTGGGGCCCAGAGAGGGGAGAAGTCAGGTTTGTCTATCACATGTTGCTGTTGCTATGCAGAATATCAGAAAGAGAATAGGGCAAAGGAGGTTAGACGGAAACATTGTTTCCATAAGTGAATGTGTCTTTACCTATTGAAAACCATGTGACGGGATGGCGTGAGTAATGGGAACCAATCATTTGTTTCCACAGTGTCTGTGCGTCAGTCACCTCCTCCTAGGGGGAGATTGTTCTCTCCCCTAGTTCAAGGTGGAAACTAAGTAACAACAAATGTCTTAAGTACTGAACAAAACAACAAGTTCTTTGTATTTGGGGCCTACGGTCTGGCACAGGATGTGTGGGGTTAGGGTTTGGAACCATTGTACGTCATCTCTGAGGTCACACCTATCCTGACCTATCCTGAGGTAGCTTCTGGGATATATACTAACTCCACTCAGTGGGTTCTCACTCTATCCACCTTGTGTGGGTATGAAGACCAGCTCCCTTGTTGATAAGTTATTTGAATAAAGATTTAGTTTAAGTATAACTCGGACTTGTGTGATACGTTTGTCTCTTCTCATTTGATTGTATTTTTAATAAATATCCACCACACGATATCCCAAAAATTTGAAAGAAATTATTTCATAACAAGTGCTAAACAAATCAAAATATATTTTATATTTAGATTCTTCAAAGTAGCCATCCTTTGCCTTGATGACAGCTTTGCACACTCTTGGCATTCTCTCAACCAGCTTCACCTGGAATGCTTTTCCAACAGTCTTGAAGGAGTTCTCACATATGCTAAGCACTTGTTGGAAACTTTTCCTTCACTCTGCGGTCCAACTCATCCCAAACCATCTCAATTGGGTTGATGTCGAGTGGTTGTGGAGGCCAGGTCATCTGATGCAGCACTCCATCACTCTCCTTCTTGGTGAAATATCCCTTACACAGCCTGCAGGTATGTTGGGTCATTGTCCTGTTGAAAAACAAATGATTGTCCCACTAATCCCAAACCGGATGGGATGGTGTATCGCTGCAGAATGCTGTGGTAGCCATGCTGGTTAAGTTCGCCTTGAATTCTAAATAAATCAAAGACAGTGTCACCAGCATAGCACCCCCACACCATCACATCTCCTCCTCCATGCTTCACAGTGGGAACCACACATGTGGACATCATCGGTTCACCTACTCTGCGACTCACAAAGACACGGCTGTTGGAACCAAAAATCGCAAATTTGGCCTCATCAGACCAAAGGACAGATTTCCACCGGTTTAATGTCCATTGCTCGTATTTCTTGGCCCAAGCAAGTCTCATTGGTGTCCTTTAGTAGTGTTTTTTTGCATCAATTTGATCATGAAGGCCTGTTTCACGCAGTCTCCTCTGAACAGTTGATGTTGAGATGTGTCTGTTTCTTGAACTCTGTGAAGTATTTATTTTGGGCTGCAATTTCTGAGGCTGGTAACTCTAATGAACTTATCCTCGGCAGCAGAGGTAACTCTTTGTCTTCCTTTCCTGTGGCGGTCCTCATGAGAGCCAGTTTCATCATAGCTCTTGATGGTTTTTGCGACTGCACTTGAAGAAACTTTCAAAGACTGACCTTCATGTATTAAAGTAATGATGGAGTGTCGTTACTCTTTGCTTATTTGAGTTGTTCTTGCTATAATATGGACTTGGTCTTTTACCAAATAGGGCTATTTTCTGTATACCACCCCTACCTTGTCACAACACAACTGATTGGCTCAAACGCATTAAGAACGAAAAAAATTACACAAATTAACTTTTAACTAAGCACGCCTGTTAATTGAAATGAATTCCAGGTGACCACCTCTTGAAGCTGGTTGAGAGAATGCCAACAGTTTGCAAAGTTGTCATCAAGGCAACGGGTTGCTACTTTGAAAAATCTCAAATATAAATATATTTTGATTTGTTTAACACTTTTTTGGTTACTACATGATTCCGTATGTGTTATTTCATAGTTTTTATGTCTTCACTATTGTTCTACAAGGTAGAAAATAGTAAAAATAAAGAAAAGCCCTTGAATGAGTAGGTGAATCCAAACTTTTGACTGGTACTATATATTTTGTTTTTTTATACATATTTTCCTTCTTTATTATCTTCCCCAAACTCCTCCCCTATTTGGAAAAAGTAATGGATAACAATACTAATGCTTCTACTTCCATCTTATACATAGTATAGACATTTTATGGACACAGCATATTTTACATGAGTTATTATTTTATTTAAATCTACCCTCAACCCCTCCCATCTATCTCTGAAGTTTCTACAGATTGTAAAGATGATCACTTTTGCTAAGAGTATTACTATATTATTGATAAATTGACAATGACTTTCAAATCACCCAGCAGTGCTACATGCAGAGTTAGCTCCAGGTAAATGTTGCAATTCTTCTGCCATTCCTGAACATGGAACCAAGAGAAAGCTATGTATGGGTAACACCAAAACAAGAGATCTAATGTACTTGAAAGCTGTGCTTTGTCATTGCAGTGTTTTACTCAATATTTAATGTAGACCATTTGCAGTGTAAAAATGCATGACCAAGATTGTTTCATATGCATACGAAAGAGAGAAAGAACCAAGTTTGTATGATTATATTGTATGTGGCGTTTCAATATCAGCAGCATGTTGCGTCAAAGGAGATCTAGTTATCATGTCACAGTTTTACTGTTGTAAAACACAGACATTCTTTGGAATTACACAGAATGGACTTTCACATAACAATAAAAGAAGATTCCTTTGAATCACTCATTTACTGTAGAATTATGGTCTTGGATTCTGATGAACTGTGAAGTTCCAGAGAACCAGACCTGGGTGACTGACCTTTCCTCCTGTCTCTGTCACATACATGAAAGATAAATGCAGCCACCCACACACACTCTGTCATTAAACAGTAGGTCCTATTGTACTGTAAGCCTGATTGGTTACCATGAAACTGCTGTAGCCTAAATGAAGCACAATAGAAAGTGATGATTATTTATTTTCATGTTTTATATTGGATGTAAAGAAAACATAGTTTGTCTTCTATTTGTAGAGGACAAACATGTCCTGTTTCTATAGAAGGAGCCTAGCTTGATTTTTAGTCGTTTACAAAGTTCGTCAACATTCATTTTAAAAGACAGTTTATCATCCAACTATATCCCTATGTATTTATATGCAGAGACCTGATTATTCGAGAGCCATCTAAGCTTGTAAGTGCAAGTGTATTTTCAACCAACTTTCTGAACCTATTAAAAATCATAAAATGTGTTTTGTTTGCACTTAAAACAAGTTTCAGCTGTGTAAAAGACCCTTGTAATATGTTCAAATCTGTCTCCAATAGTGATAATGCTTGGTCAGCCGTTGAAGCGATAGAGTACATGACAGTGTCATCAGCATATAAATGAATTTGACACTTTCTTATCTCATCACCAATATTATGTAGAGAGTAAACAGTAATGGACCAAGTATAGAATATTGTGGGACCCCTTTAACCAACTCCAATGGCTCCGACTGGATGCCGTCGACTCTAACACTCATTTACTGTAGAATTATGGGCTTGGATTCAATTTTTTTAACATTTACATTTTAGTCATTTAGCAGACGCTCTTATGCAGAGCGACTTACAGTAGAGTGCATTCATTTTATTACATTTTTAAATACTAATGAACTGTGAAGTTCCAGCGAACCAGACCTGGGTGACTGACCTTTCCTCCTGTCTCTGTCACGTACATGAAAGATAAATGCAGCCACTCACAAACACCCTGTCATTAAAACCTATTATTCTACAATGTAGACAATTGTAAAAATAAATAAAAATCCTGGAATGAGTAGGTGTTTCCAAACATTTGACTGGTATGTATATATATTCTACACAAAACTAGGCCCACATTTTCCATAGAGTGGTCCTCTTAGTTTGTAGATAATTAGTTTGTAGGAAGTATTAGTTTTTGGTCATATTAGTTTGTTGATCATATTAGTTTGTTGGTCATATTAGTTTGTTGGTCATATTAGTTTGTTGGTCGTTGGTCATATTAGTTTGTAGGTCATATTAGTTTGTTGACCAAACCGTTCAGATGCTACAGACGTTTTCATGAGAAGACAGATTTTCAGGATGTCTCATGGTCTGACAAACACCACTCTAGCTCTGCCACTTTTCACTAAGATGCGGAATTGCAACATCTGCTGATGTGGTGGATTGTGACCCATACAATGCACCTGATATCTCTAGCCGAAACAGACAGATTTTATGGGGATTATTTTATTATGTTAATTAGATTTCCTCGGGGCTCCAAACATTTTAGGCTAAGGGTTAAGAAACAAAATTGGTTAAAGAAAATTGTGATTAAAAAAATATACCAGTTTGCAAAATGGTTTGGAAGAAATTTCCAATGTATCAAATCCTTAGTTTATGAACTGATTCATAAAATGACCCCAGATTAAAAACGTATATTTTTAATTATTATACAACATTCTCTCAACCAATAGAATGTTATATATATGGGGGATACAACCATCCCAGCTCTGCAGGTGTTGCTGAGAAGAGTCAGAATCCTTAGATCACTTATTTTGGTACTGCCCAGGTTGTTTTTGGTCACAGGTTCAGGAATTGCTGAAGAATTGCTATTTGCATATAGCACTGCTGGGTGATTTAAAAAGTCATAGTCAATCGATCAATATTATTTTCATACTCTTAGCAAAATGTTTATCTTTAATTTACAATCTGTAGAAACTATGAGAATCGAAAGGTTCAGAACTTCTGTGAAACATCACAGCAGAGTTGAAAAATATATCGCAAATAGAAATAACAATCCTAACTGGATGTTCTTCAGAGATAGATGGGAGGAGTTGAGGGGAGCTGAATGGTGGTACAAAATAAAGATAACTAATGTAAAATATACTGTGTCTGTAAAATGTATATAGTATGTAAAAGCTGGAAGTAGAAGCTTAAGTGTTGATGTCAATTAGTTTACTCTAATGTAGGGGAGGGGTGGTAGGGTCAGGGGCAAAATAATACATAAAGAAAATATTATAAAAATATATATATATGGGGGATTGGAAATGATGCAGACAATTACACTGATAGAAGCCACTAGCTATCTGCAATATTAAATATGATCTACCATCTAAAACAATATGTATATATAAATAACAAATACAAAATCGTAGTACATACTCTGCTTTTCTATTGTTCAGGTAATCATGTGGAACGATGTCCGATCATCATTTTTTTTTCTTTGTTGTTTGAATTAACATCTGTGGTGTAATATCACAAACCGACGTGGCAGTTTCACCTAAATGGATTCCAACTTTAAGGTCAGGGTCAAAAGGAAGCATGAACTGGGTACTGGATAGACAGGTTGAGACGTGACTAGAGGAGGGGTGTAGTCTGAGGAGGAGGAATGATAAAGTTCCTTGGAATATCTATTCTGTAGAACTCTGATAGGTGAATCATTTGCCAACTTAACTGGGTAAAATGTATAAAAGAGACATTCAGCTCTTCAATGTGAAAACACTTTCTCCCAGAGAAGACACTTTCACCCAGAGAAGACTCTCCAGAACAGAGGAAGAACACAACATTGCTGGTAAAGAAATTACTTCCAATGAAGGGTTCTGATGTGTATATGAGTATGTCTGTGTTACTATAAAGGGCAGGGTGGTGGTGGGATACATGGGTTTCACTTGTTCCACTAGCACCATAACACCTGATTCAGATGATCAAAGAATCAGAGTCTTCAATTTGGATCATAATTGATGTAAGAGGAAAACAAATACCTTTTACTGTTGTTTTTTCAGTAAACCAATTCATTGATATATTATTATAATAAATCATTTGACTCAGCCGAGCCCAACTGTCTGTTTTAGTATCTGTTTAGGGTGTTTTGGTGCATCCTTGAAGTCATCATTTTCACAAGCCATGTATCCCCTTTAGAACACCTGGAGAAAATACTTAGTAAAGCTGGCCGCTAATTCCTTCATATTTTATACTTATACTTATATTTTATACTTTATACTTATGTCCTGGTCTTTGGTGTTGTTAGTGTGTTGTTTCTTGCTACACAGGAGGTGTTGACCAATGTCACTCTGTATTCTTCCTTTACAGACACTTGTCTCCAACGACACAAAATGGCTTCTAAATACATCACAGAAATTGCAATCTCCACTAGCCCTGAAAAAGAGCTTCAGCTTCGTGACCAAGGCTTTCACATGATAAATGTCAACCTCAACCAAGGCACTTCATCCACCACCATTGTTTACATGTGGTTCAGAATGGGCAATGGTGAACCCATCACCAGAGTCCAGTTTTCATTCACTGATGCAATGAAAGATGACCTGAAAAAAGCAAGGTTCACTGAGCTCCCAGTAAACCTCAACTCTGGAACAGACGGAGACGTCATCCATCTGTGGTACTCTAGTGGTGCAAGCCCTAAGTATAACATTCCCATTGTAGATCTCTTCCTCACCACTGATGAGAACGAAGAAGCCACTCAGTTCAAACTCGGCTGGGAAAGGCTACCATGCAATCTGAACCGCGGTAACTCAGGAGATTTCATCACCCTCTGGTTGAAGAGAAAGAGTGAGACCTACATCTGTGACGTTACTGCCACCACCTCATTCCAAGATGACATCAACCTTTTCAACGAGGGCTACATCCGGCTGGATGAAGATCTCAACAGAGGTTCTGGAGGAAAACTTATCTTCCTCTGGTACCGTCAATCCACCGAAATGGACGGCTGGCTCACTGAGATGAATGCCTCCATCGACCATAAGCAGGATTCCAGCCTAAGGAAGCGTGGTTTCACCGTGGTGAATGTTAACCTCAACGAGGGAACAAGCGGTAAGCCAGTGATGGTCTGGTTCAAGAAAGAAGGATCTCTCCCTATCAAGGCCTTGACCGTTACATCCAACAACAAGGAAGATTGTCCTTATATGGAGGCCGGCTTGATCCTCATCGATAAAAATCTGAATGCTGGCAACAATGGTATGCCCCTCTACCTCTGGTATGGCAATTAAAAACCTGAGTTGGAGAGGCAGAATCAGCCCAACATTGTTCCAGATATTAGCTTTTGCATGGCGATTTATCTGTTTAATTTCTAAATATTTTTCTGACACTCAATGTTAACTTTTATGTCATAAAGTCACTGTCAGAGATCATTTAGAAAGTTTTCTTTAATGTTGTTTTCAATCAATTAACAATTGAATTATAGAAATGATATTTTAGCAGCAGGTTTATTTTTTTCTGAATATACCAAAGGGTTATAAGGTATTATATTGCATTGTGTTAGTCAGATATTATTTTGAAAAACCTGAGTAAAGTAATACCATTTAAATGATTCCTATGTAACACTGAGCATTCTGTTAATCAATAAAGAAAAGCATAGCAAATGAGAACATTGTACCTTTTAATTCATCAAATGCTTGACTTTAGCACAAAGGCCTGATAGCAAATATTGTACATTACGGTTTATATTATAATGACCAGGAATGGGAGAGTACAAAGCTCACAAATGCACACTAAGGTTGATAATGCAACAATCTGATAAATAACATACCTAAAGCTTTGTTTCACTGAGAACTCACATTTGACAAAGTTTGGGTGCCTTGCAAATTTTGGATATTTTGTCTTGGACTTGATCATCCAGTCTTCTAGCGATCTATATGATTAGTTTTGGCTCTCAATGCAATATTTCCGTGGTGCAAAACAGCACAGATAAGAAAAATTAAAATACAATCTCATTCAAATCTGTCAGCATGATTTAATTTGAAACGTTTTTTAACAATATGCGTTAAATCCGTAGTCAAAAAAAGAAGCAGCCACCCTGCCACTGATTTGGTAAAAAGCTGAGGGATGGGGCTGGAGAAATGTAACCACTCAAATGCATAGATAGACCTCTGGATGTAAGGACTGACCATCCATGATATCAACATTAGTTTTAACCACGTTCTGAGGTTATACAGTGTTTGTTTACCATTACATTGTTTACAAACAAAAGTAAAGCAACATTGTATTGTCATGAGAATCAATAATAAACAGTTGCATTTGTTATGTTCACTATGTAGCCCTTGTGTATTATTGTTGTGTGTTCCTTTTGACTCACATTATCTGTCCTATGGGAGCCACCGTATCTGCTTCCTGTTATGAATGTGAGGAGAGCTGTACCTAATAAACACCCCAGCAGTTTATAAAGAATTTAGCTGGTCTCGTTCTTTCAACATAACAGTATTCTCTCTCTTTTTATTTTTATTTTACCCCTTTTTCTACCCGGCCTGCCACCGGAGACACTAGTGCGCGATGCGACAAGGACATCACTGAGAAGGTGGAAAGCTTCAAGTTCCTTGGCATACACATCACAGACAAACTGAAATGGACCACCCACACAGATAGTGTGGTGAAGAAGGCGCAGCAGAGCCTCTTCAACCTCAGGAGGCTAAAGAATTTGGCTTTATACCTAAAACCCTCACAAACTTTTACAGATGCACAATTGAGAGCATCCTGTATCAGCGCCTTGTACGGCAACTGCACAGCCCGCAACCGCAAGGCTCTCCAGAGGGTGGTGCGGTCTGCCCAACCCATTACTGGGGGAAAACTACACGCCCTCCAGGACAACTACAGCACACGTTGTCACAGGAAGGCCAAAAATATCATCAAGGACAACAACCCCCCGAGCCACTACCTGTTCACCCCGCTATCATCCAGACGGTGAAGTCAGTACAGGTGCATCAAAGCTGGGACAGAGAGACTGAAAAACACCTTCTATCTCAAGGCCATCAGACTGTTAAACAGCCATCACTAGCACATTAGAGGCTGCTGCCGATAGATATAGACTAGAAATCACTGGACATTTTAATAAATGGAGCACTAGTCACTTTAATAATGTTTTACATATCTGGCATTAGTCATCTCATATGTATATATACTGTATTCTATGCTATTCTATGGTATCTCAGTCCATGCCGCTCTGACATCACTCATCCATATATGTACAGCTCTGGAAAACATTAAGAGACCACTGCCAAATGATCAGTTTCTCTGGTTTTACCATTTATATGTACGTGTTTGGGTAAAATTAACATTTTAGTTTTATTCTATGTACTACTGACAACATTTCTCCCAAATTCCAAATTAAAATATTGTCCTTTAGGGCATTTATTTGCAGAAAATGAAAACTGGTCAAAATAACTAAAAAGATGCAGTGTTGTCAGACCTCAAATAATGCAATGAAAATAACTTCATATTCATATTTTGTTCACATTGTCATTTTTCATGACAATCTGACTTCAAACGTGCTGTTTTATAAAGTACGTCCTAGCATTATTTATTTGTTATTGTTTTATTTAACCTTTATTTAATTAGGCAAGTCAGATAAGAACAAATTGTTATTTACAATGACCTCCTACAGTATATGTGACAGCCACGCATGTTAGGGTGTCTGATGCTGTTGTCTATTATAATGGTAGACCTCTGGAGAATTAGTGCCAACACTTTATAAATTGATTGATTCTCTTTCCCTCCCATAGATGACTTCCTTAGCAACCTTCATACATCTCTCAACCAACAACTGAGAAGAGAAGGATTCAAATCAGGGAAAAAACAATAATGCTTGTATCTCATCAGAATCCCTTTGATTAACACCTATTTATATTTCAGCAATAAGGCCTGAGGAGGTGTGGTATACGGCCAATATACCACGGCTAAGGGCTGTTCTGAAGGCACCAAAGCAATGTAGAGTATACGGCCAATATACCACAGCTAAGGGCTGTTCTGAAGGCACCAAAGTAATGTAGAGTATATGGCCAATAAAGCTTAGCCGTGGTATATTGGCCATATATCACAAACCCCAGAGGTGCCTTATTGCTATTATAAACTGGTTACCAATGTAATTAGAGCAGTAAAGATAAATGTTTTGTCATACCTGTGGTTTACGTTCTGATATACCACAGCGGTCAGCCAATCAGCATTCAGTGCTTCGAACCACCCAGTTTACATTCAGAAATAAATCCTAAATTAAAGTCACAAACCACATTCACCATCAAATAGCCAATCTGTCATCACTTTTATTGAGTTAATCTGCAAAGATTCAAATCTCAATCTAGTATCCTGTTTCTCTCTTCAGACTGACGTATCAGCATTAACAATGGGAAATGTGTTCATTTCTACACAAATCTGGTCATCATCTACAGACAGACAGAAAGGGTTTATTTTACAATACAGTACAATACAGTACAATACGGTACAATACAATCAAGTTTAAGAAACGGATGATCAAGGAAAACAGGACGCAGCTGAGCTCCATTTTGAGTCTCATAGCAAAGGGTCTGAATACTTATGTAAATAAGGTATTTCTGTTTTTATTCTTAATACATTTTGCAAAAAAAATAAAAACATTTTTTAAAAACAAGTATTTGACATTATGGGGTATTGTGTGTAGATTGATGAGGAAAACAAATGTATTTAATACATTTCAGAATAAGGCTGTAACATAACAAAATGTTGAAAAAGAGAAGGGGTCTGAATACTTTTAATTAGTTTGTAGGTGTCACGGTTGTTGTCGGTGAAGGAGGACCAAAACGCAGCAGGTACGTGAATGCTCATCTTGATTTTTAATTATCTTCAAAAATGAACATACAAAATAACAAAACCGAAAAACGAACAACTAACAAACAGTCTGGCAAAGCAAAGCTCAACACAGAACAATCACCCACAAAACTCAAACACAAACATACCCTAATATATGGGACTCTCAATCAAAGGCAGATAGACAACACCTGCCTTCAACTGAGAGTCCCAACCCCAATTAACCAAACATAGACATACACACACTAGACTCCACATAGAACTACCTAGACATAAACCAAAACCCGGAAATACTAAACCAAACACCCTTTTAACAAACACACCACCCCGAACCACATAAAACAAATACCCTCTGCCACGCCCTGACCAAACTACAAAACAATTAACTTTATATACTGGCCAGGACGTGACAGTACCCCCCCCCCCCCCCTTAAAGGTGCTACCCCGGAAGCACCTTAACAAAAAAAAATAACCCCAAACAATACCCAAAAGAAAAATTCCCCCTTACTAAAGGGAGGGAAGGGAGGGTGGCTGCCGTCAACGACGGCACTGTGCTACACCCCCCCTCCCCAACCCACCTATTTTTTGGAGGTGGCTCCGGCTCAGGCCGTTCCAGGCTGTCTGGGCAGTCTGGCAGCTCGGGGCAGTCTGGGCAGTCTGGCAGCTCGGGGCAGTCTGGGCAGTCTGGCAGCTCGGGGCAGTCTGGCAACTCGGGACAGTCTGGGCAGTCTGGCAACTCGGGACAGTCTGGGCAGTCTGGCAACTCGGGACAGTCTGGGCAGTCTGGCAACTCGGGACAGTCTGGGCAGTCTGGCAACTCGGGACAGTCTGGGCAGTCTGGCAACTCGGGACAGTCTGGGCAGTCTGGCAACTCGGGACAGTCTGGGCAGTCTGGCAACTCGGGACAGTCTGGGCAGTCTGGCAACTCGGGACAGTCTGGGCAGTCTGGCAACTCGGGACAGTCTGGGCAGTCTGGCCACTCGGGACAGTCTGGGCAGTCTGGCCACTCGGGACAGTCTGGGCAGTCTGGCCACTCCGGCAGTTCAGCGCAGTCTGGCCACTCCGGCAGTTCAGCGCAGTCTGGCCACTCCGGCAGTTCAGCGCAGTCTGGCCACTCCGGCAGTTCAGCGCAGTCTGGCCACTCCGGCAGTTCAGCGCAGTCTGGCCACTCCGGCAGTTCAGCGCAGTCTGGCCACTCCGGCAGTTCAGCGCAGTCTGACCTCTCTGGCGACTGTTGACTGGCGGGCAGCTCTGACGACTGTTGGCTGGCGGGCAGCTCTGGTGACGACTGTTGGCTGGCGGGCAGCTCTGGTGACGACTGTTGGCTGGCGGGCAGCTCTGGTGACGACTGTTGGCTGGCGGGCAGCTCTGGTGACGACTGTCGGCTGGCGGGCAGCTCTGGTGACGACTGTTGGCTGGCGGGCAGCCCTGGTGACGACTGTTGGCTGGCGGGCAGCTCTGGTGACGACTGTTGGCTTGCGGGCAGCTCTGGTGACGACTGTTGGCTGGCGGGCAGCTCTGGTGACGACTGTTGGCTGGCGGGCAGCTCTGGTGACTGTTGACTGGCGTGGCTGGGTTGACGCACTTGTAGCCTGGTGCGTGGTGCTGGTACTGGGCTTACCAGATTATGTACACGCACCTCCAGGCTAGTGCGGGGAGCGGGAACAGGACGAGTCGGACTGGGTTGACGCACTTCCGGGTCCGCACGAGAGACAGGAGCTGGAAACCCAGGGCTATGGAGGCGCACAGTCGGTCTCGATCTTACCTCCTGCACAACCCGTCTTGGCTGGATGGAACTAGTAGCCCTGTACGAGCGGGGTGCTCGTACAGGGCAGACTGGGCTGTGCAGGGGCCTGATGGTAGCCGTGCGTAGAGCGGGAGTTGGGTAGCCTGGTCCTCGGAGGCGTACCGGCGACCAGATGCGCTGCGCAGGCATCCTCCTACCAGGCTGGATGCCCGCTCTAGCACGGCACCTGCGAGGGGCTGGAATAACGCGCACCGGACTGTGCGTGCGTATAGGTGAGATAGTGCGCTCCTCAGCGAAACATAGCGCTCTCCACCCCATACGCTCCTCCATATAACCACGGGTAGCTGGCTTCCGGCTCTTCTTACGCCTAGCCAAACTACCCGTGTGCCCCCCCCCAACATTTTCTTGGGGGTGCCTCTCGTGCTTCTCCTTCAGCGCGTACTTGGCCTCGTACCACCGCCTCTCTGCCTTGGCTGCCTCAATTTCCCACTGCGGGCGTCGATAATCCCCAGCCTGGTGCCAAGGTCCGGCCCCGTCCAGAACTTCCTCCCAAGTCCACTTCTCCCGCCAGTCCAACTCGAACTCCGTCTGCTCCTTCCTCTGCTGCTTGGTCTTTTGGTGGTGGGTGATTCTGTCACGGTTGTTGTCGGTGAATGAGGACCAAAACGCAGCAGGTACGTGAATGCTCATCTTGATTTTTAATTATCTTCAAAAATGAACATACAAAATAACAAAACCGAAAAACGAACAACTAACAAACAGTCTGGCAAGGCAAAGCTCAACACAGAACAATCACCCCCAAATCACACACACAAACACACCCTAATATATGGGACTCTCAATCAAAGGCAGATAGACAACACCTGCCTTCAACTGAGAGTCCCAACCCCAATTAACCAAACATAGACATACACACACTAGACTCCACATAGAACTACCTAGACATAAACCAAAACACGGAAATACTAAACCAAACACCCTTTTAACCTCTATGGGCTAGGTGGGACGCTAGCGTGCCACCCGTGGTGCACTCCATCAACAGCAGGTGCATTTCAAGAGCGGCAAATTTGAATCCAAATAAATGTCAAAATTCAAATTTTTCAAACATACAACTATTTTACACCCTTTGAAAGATAAACATCTCCTTAATCTAACCACGTTTTACGATTTCAAAAAGGTTTTACGGCGAAAGCATAAATTTAGAGTATGTTAGGACAGTACATTTACAAGAGTTGTGTGTAATGTTTTGTCAATTCAAAGACAGGGTCACCAAAACCATAAAACCAGCTAAAATGATGCACTAACCTTTTACAATCTCCATCAGATGACACTCCTAGGACATTATGTTAGACAATGCATGCATTTTTAGTTCTATCAAGTTCATATTTATATCCAAAAACAGCGTTTTACTATGGCATTGATGTTGAGGAAATCGTTTCCCTCCAATAACCGGCAGTCAAGTCAGCGTCACAAATTAAATAATTAAAATTAGAAAACATTGGTAAAATATTATATTGTCATTTAAAGAATTATAGATTTACATCTCTTGAACGCAATCAACTTGCCAGATTTAAAAATAACCTTACTGGGAAATCACACTTTGCAATAATCTGAGCACTGCGCCCAGAAAAATACGCGTTGCGATACAGACTAGACGTCATGTTGGGGAGATCTAAAATCGAAAATACTATGTAAATAATCCATTACCTTTGATTCTCTTCATCAGATGTCACTTCCAGGTATCACAGGTCCATAACGAATGTAGTTTTGTTCAAAAAAGCTCATAATTTATGTCCAAAAATCTCCGTCTTGTTAGCACATGATCTAAGCCAGCCGGACTTCTCGTCATGTACGAGGGGAAAAAATATATTTACGTTCGTTCAAACATGTCAAACGTTGTATAGCATAAATCATTAGGGCCTTTTTCAACCAGAACATGAATAATATTCAAGGTGGACGAATGCATACTCTTTTATAACGTATTGGAACGAGGGTACCCAACATGAACTCGCGCGCCAGGTGTCTAATGGGACATCATCGTTCCATGGCTCTTGTTCGGTCAGATCTCCCTCCAGAAGAATCAAAACACTTTGTAAAGGCTGGTGACATCTAGTGGAAGCAATAGGAAGTGCCAAAATATTCCTCAGCCCCTGTGTTTTTCAATGGGATAGGTTTAAAGGCAATACAACACATCAGGTATCCACTTCCTGTCAGAAAATGTCTCAGGGTTTTGCCTGCCAAATGAGTTCTGTTATACTCACAGACACCATTCAAACAGTTTTAGAAAATTTAGGGTGTTTTCTATCCATATGTAATAAGTATATGCATATTCTAGTTACTGGGTAGGAGTGGTAACCAGATTAAATCGGGTATGTTTTTTTCTCGTAAAAAAAAATTCTCGTAAAATAGCGATAATATTCCAACCGGACAACGTTGTATTGATTCAAAGAGAGAAAGAAAAAAATTGTGATCTCTCGTGAATGCGCATTTCCATTCCCTTTGTCCTCAGGCAGTCCATTAACAAACAGTGCTCCTATACTTTGCCCAGAGACAGGTGACCCCCCCAATCTACTTTCTGGTGGCTTTAGAGAGCCAATGGAAGCCTTAGAAAGTGCAACATAACCCCACGGATACTGTAGTTTCGATAGACAAGCAAAAGCAGAACTACAAAATCGCAGACAGGGCACTTCCTGCTTGAAATCTGCTCAGGTTCTCATCTGCCTGCCATATGAGTTCTGTTATACTCACAGACACTATTCAAATAGTTTTAGAAAATTTTGAGTATTTTCTATCCAAATCTACTAATAATATGCATATTCCCGTTTCTGGGCAAGAGTAGTAACCAGTTTAAATCGGGTACGTTTTTTATCCGGCCGTGAAAATACTGCCCTCTAGCCCCAACAGGTTAATGAATACACTTTAACAACAAAACAAGAAAACGACCGACAACAGTTCCGTCAGGTGAATACACTAAACAGAAAACAACCACACACAAAACCCCATGAAATACAGGCTGCCTAAGTATGGCTTCCAATCAGAGACAATGAATGACAGCTGCCTCTGATTGGAAACCATACCTGGCCACAAGAATAGAATGAAACTCTAGACAACCTACCTAGAAAACAGAAAACAGAAAACACAAAGACGAAACACCCCCTGTCATGCCCTGACCAACCTACTATGGAAAAATGACCTCATACAAGGGTCAGGACGTGACAGTATCCCCCCCCAAAGGTGCAGACTCCAACTGCACCCAGACCAAAAACCCCAACAACAACAACCCCAAACACAAAGGGAGGGCAACAGTCTATGGCGGCTCATGTGCCCCACCCAGAACCTTCCTCTTCTCCCGATCCTCCAGCAATCGAAGTGGCTCTGGCTCAGGGCGTAACCTCGATTCCGCCTGCAGATCCCTCTGCTTCTGTAACATAGGCCTGTGCATCATTAATGAAGGAATCGGACTCTAGATCCTTACCAGACTCACTGTGCTGTAGACCACTGCTGGAGGTTCCGACCTCCAAGCCGCTGCTGGAGGATCTGGGCTGCAGGCCGCCGCTGAAGGCTCTGGGCTGCAGACCGCCGCTGAAGGCTCTGGGCTGCAGACCGCCGCTGAAGGCTCTGTGCTGCAGACCACTGCTGAAGGCTCTGGGCTGCAAACCTCCGCTGAAGGCTCTGGGCTGCAGAACTCCACTGAAGGCCTTGGACTGGAAAGCGTCGCTGGCGTCTCCAGACTGGGAGGCATCGCTGGAGGCCCTGGGCTGGGGAGCGTTGCTGAAGGCTCTGAACTGAGAAGTGTTGCTGGAGGCTCCGGACGGAACAGCGTCGTCAGAGGCTCCGGACTAGGAGGCGTCATACTCGGTTCCGGACTAATGACCGTTGCTGCTGACTCCATGCCATGGATCATTTCTATAGGTTCGGCACCAAGGATCATCACAGGAGGCTTCTTACCTTGGATTCTCACTACAGGTGCCGGGCCATGGATTATTCCGACAGGCATCGTGCCATGGTTTATCCTTACAAGCTCCGGACCATTTAGAATCCCTCCATGCTTCTTGCCAAGGATTCTTTCCTCAGGTTCTGGGCCATGGATTACCTCTTCAGGCTTCGTGCCATTTAATGTCCCTACAGGCCATGGATCATCACTAGAGGCTTAGTGCCCTGGATCATCCTTACAGGCATCGGACCATCAATTATCACTGGAGGCCTTTTACATGGAGCAGGAGTCGGTCTCACCGGACTGGGGAGACGCACTAAGGGCTCAGTGCTCACAGCAGGCACCGGCCGTACCGGGTTATAGGTGCACACTTGAGGGAGAGTGCACGTAGCAGGCACCGGACGCACTGGGCCATGGAGATTTACTGGAGGTCTGGCGCTTGCGGCTAGCACAACCCGTCCTGGCTCGATGCTGACTCTAGCCCGGCAAGGTCAGAGCGCTGGCACAGGACGAACAGGGCTGTGCTGGGGAATGAGGGGTACCATGCGTGGAGCAGGCGTAGGGTATCCTGGGCCGAAGAGCCGTACTGGAGGCCAGATACGTTGAGCCGGCGCACTTTTTCCTGGCTGCCGGCCAACTCACGCACGGCAACGTTGAGGAGCTTGTATCGACCGCACCGGACTGTGAGTTCGTATGGGCGACCTAGTGCGCATCACTCCATAATGCATTGCTCGCCCCTCTGTGTGCCTGCTCCGCCGTGCCCTTTCCGCCAGTAACTCTCTCCGGAATCTAGCGTCGTGCTCCGCGCTTGACTCCCCGACTGGCTCCGGTTTACTCCATGGCTCTCTCCGAAATGCCCGGGAAGTTAGATCAGGGCTCCCCCTGACCTCGTCAAACTCCCCGTATGCCCCCCCGAATTTTTCTTTGGGGGGGCAGTCTCTTCGCCTCCCTTATTGGAGGATACAGCGCCTCATAATACCGTTGCTCCCTCTTGGCTTCTTCCAATTCCTCCTTCGAGCGACAATACTTCCCAGCCTGACTCCAGGGTCTCCTTCCATCCAGGATTTCTTCCCACGTCCACGAATCCAGGTACCTCCTCTCACGCTGCTTGGTCCTTTCCCGGTGGGGGGTTCTGTCACAAGGGTCGTCGAATGGAGACTAAGGCGCAGCGTGTACAGTGCTCATATTTACTTTTTTCATGAATACAATTTAACAAGAAAACGACCGACAACAGTTCCGTCAGGTGAATACACTAAACAGAAAACAACCACCCACAAAACCCCATGAAAAACAGGCTGCCTAAGTATGGCTTCCAATCAGAGACAATGAATGACAGCTGCCTCCGATTGGAAACCATACCTGGCCACAACATAGAAAATGACAACATAGAATGAAACTCTAGACAACCCACCTAGAAAACAGAAAACCCAAAACACATAGACGAAACACCCCCTCTGTCACGCCCTGACCAATCTACTAGGGAAAAATGACCTCATACCAGGGTCAGGACATGACAGGAGGGGTGTAGGTTGAGGAGGAGGAAAGATAAAGTTCCTAGGAATATGTATTGTGTAGAGCTCTGAATGGTGAGTCATTTGCCAACTTAACTGGAGAAAATGTATAAAAGAGACACTCAGCTCTTCGATGTGAAAACACTTTCTACAACTTTCTCCCAGAGAAGACACATTCTCCCAGAGAAGACACTTTCTCCCAGAGAAGACACTTTCTCCCAGAGAAGACACTCCAGAACAGAGGAAGAACTCAACATCACTGGTAAAGAAATTACTTCCAATGAAGGGTTCTGATGTGTATATGAGTATGTCTGTGTTACTATAAAGGGCAGGGTGGTGGTGGGATACATGGGTTTCACTTGTTCCACTAGCACCATAACACCTGATTCAGATGATCAAAGAATCAGAGTCTTCAATTTGGATCATAATTGATGTAAGAGGAAAACAAATACATGACTAATGCTGTCCTCTAGGGGGCGTTGTTACCACTCCTGATGTGTGATTATGTGTTTTAGTGTTGTTTTTTCAGTAAACCAATTCATTGATATATTATTATAATAAATCATTTGACTCAGCCGAGCCCAACTGTCTGTTTTAGTATCTGTTCAGGGTGTTTTGGTGCATCCTTGAAGTCATCATTTTCACAAGCCATGTATCCCCTTTAGAACACCTGGAGAAAATACTTAGTAAAGCTGGCCGCTAATTCCTTCATATTTTATACTTATCAAATGTCCTGGTCTTTGGTGTAGTTAGTGTGTTGTTTCTTGCTACACATGAGGTGTTGACCAATGTCACTATTTATTCTCACTTTACAGACTCTTTTCTCCAACGACACAAGATGGCTTCCAAATACATCACAGAAATTGCAATCTCCACTAGCCCTGAAAGGGAGCAAGAGCTTCATGACCAAGACTATGACAAGATAAATGTTAACCTCAGTAAAGGCACTTCATCCGCCACCAGAGTTTACATCTGGTTCAAAAAGGGGCACTGGTAAACCCATCACCAGAGTCCAGTTTTCATTCACTGATGCAATGAAAGATGGCCTGAAAAAAGCAAGGTTCACTGAGCTCCCAGTAAACCTCAACTCTGGAACAGACGGAGACGTCATCCATCTGTGGTACTCTAGTGGTGCAAGCCCTAAGTATAACATTCCCATTGTAGATCTCTTCCTCACCACTGATGAGAACGAAGAAGCCACTCAGTTCAAACTCGGCTGGGAAAGGCTACCATGCAATCTGAACCGCGGTAACTCAGGAGATTTCATCACCCTCTGGTTGAAGAGAAAGAGTGAGACCTACATCTGTGACGTTGCTGCCACCATCTCATTCCCTGAACACATCAACCTTTTCAACGAGGGCTACATCCGGCTGGATGAAGATCTCAATAGAGATTCTGGAGGAAACCCTATCTTCCTCTGGTACCGTCAATCCACCGCAACGGGCGGTGGGCTCACCGAGATGAATGCATCCGTCAACCATAAGCAGGATTCCAGCCTAAGGAAGCGTGGTTTCACCGTGGTGAATGTTAACCTCAACGAGGGAACAAGCGGTAAGCCAGTGATGGTCTGGTTCAAGAAAGAAGGATCTCTCCCTATCAAGGCCTTGACCGTTACATCCAACAACAAGGAAGATTGTCCTTATATGGAGGCCGGCTTGATCCTCATCGATAAAAATCTGAATGCTGGCAACAATGGTATGCCCCTCTTCCTCTGGTATGGCAAATAAAACCCTGAGTTGGAGAGGCAGAATCAGCCCAAAATTGTGACAGATATTAGCTTTTGCATGGCAATTTATCAGTTTAATTTTTTATATTTTTCTGACACTAAATGTTAGCTTTTATGTCATAAATTCACTGTCAGAGATAATTTAGAAATGTTTCTTTAATGTTGTTTTCAATCAATTAACAATTGAATTATAGAAATGATATTTTAGCAGCAGGTTTATTTCTTCTGAATATACCAAAGGGTTATAAGGTATTATATTGCATTGTGTTAGTCAGATATTATTTTGAAAAACCTGAGTAAAGTAATACCATTTAAATGATTCCTATGTAACACTGAGCATTCTGTTAATCAATAAAGAAAAGCATAGCAAATGAGAACATTGTACCTTTTAATTCATCAAATGCTTGACTTTAGCACAAAGGCCTGATAGCAAATATTGTACATTACGGTTTATATTATAATGACCAGGAATGGGAGAGTACAAAGCTCACAAATGCACACTAAGGTTGATAATGCAACAATCTGATAAATAACATACCTAAAGCTTTGTTTCACTGAGAACTTACATTTGACAAAGTTTGGGTGCCTTGCAGAATTTAGGATATGTTGTCTTGGATTTGATCATCCAGTCTTCTAGCTATCTATATGATTAGTTTTGATATTTCTGTGGTGCAAAACAGCACAGATTATAAGAAAAATTTAAATACAATCTCATTCAAATATGTCAGCGTGATTTAATTTGAAACGTTTTTTAACAATGTGTGTTAAATCTGGAGTTAAAAAAATAAGCAGCCACCCTGCCACTGATTTGGGATGGGCTGAGGGATGGGGCTGGAGAAATGTAACCACTCAAATGCATAGATAGACCTCTGACTGACCATCCATGATATCAACATTAGTTTTAACCACGTTTTGAGGTCGTACAGTGTTTGTTTACAATTACATTGTTTACAAACAAAGTAAAGCAACATTGTATTGTCATGAGAATCAATAATAAACAGTTACAAGAAAAATTGAAGTTTTTGCATTTTTGAGGTATTTGAATATCGCGCCACGGGATTACACTGGGTGTTGAGTAGGTGGTACGCAAGCGTCCCACCTAGCCCATAGAGGTTAAATGCTGCTGTTCTCGCGTTCAGTTTCGCGCGAATGTCCACGGTTTCTGGTTAGGGTAGGTTTTAATAGTCACAGTGGGTGTGACATCATACACTTCATACACCATACACTTCCTAATAAACTCAGTCACCGTTTCAGTATATTCCTCTAAATTGTTTTTGCACGCTCCCGAGTGGCGCAGTGGTCTAAGGCACTGCATATCAGTGCAGGTTTTTCCTCATTGAGATAATATCTATTTTCCAAGAGAGACCTGGTCCAATAGCAAATCAAATCAAAATCAAATCAAATGTATTTATATACCAAGGCTATATACAGGGGGTACCGGTACCAAGGCTATATACAGGGGGTACCGGTACCAAGGCTATATACAGGGGGTACCGGTACCAAGGCTATATACAGGGGGTACCGGTACCAAGGCTATATACAGGGGGTACCGGTACCAAGGCTATATACAGGGGGTACCGGTACCAAGGCTATATACAGGGGGTACCGGTACCAAGGCTATATACAGGGGGTACCGGTACCAAGGCTATATACAGGGGGTACCGGTACCAAGGCTATTTACAGGGGGTACCGGTACCAAGGCTATATACAGGGGGTACCGGTACCAAGGCTATATACAGGGGGTACCGGTACCAAGGCTATATACAGGGGGTACCGGTACCAAGGCTATATACAGGGGGTACCGGTACCAAGGCTATATACAGGGGGTACCGGTACCAAGGCTATATACAGGGGGTACCGGTACCAAGGCTATATACAGGGGGTACCGGTACCAAGGCTATTTACAGGGGGTACCGGTACCAAGGCTATATACAGGGGGTACCGGTACCAAGGCTATATACAGGGGGTACCGGTACCAAGGCTATATACAGGGGGTACCGGTACCAAGGCTATTTACAGGGGGTACCGGTACCAAGGCTATATACAGGGGGTACCGGTACCAAGGCTATATACAGGGGGTACCGGTACCAAGGCTATTTACAGGGGGTACCGGTACCAAGGCTATTTACAGGGGGTACCGGTACCAAGGCTATATACAGGGGGTACCGGTACCAAGGCTATTTACAGGGGGTACCGGTACCAAGGCTATATACAGGGGGTACCGGTACCAAGGCTACATACAGGGGGTACCGGTACCAAGGCTATATACAGGGGGTACCGGTACCAAGGCTATATACAGGGGGTACCGGTACCAAGGCTATATACAGGGGGTACCGGTACCAAGGCTATTTACAGGGGGTACCGGTACCAAGGCTATATACAGGGGGTACCGGTACCAAGGCTATTTACAGGGGGTACCGGTACCAAGGCTATATACAGGGGGTACCGGTACCAAGGCTATATACAGGGGGTACCGGTACCAAGGCTATATACAGGGGGTACCGGTACCAAGGCTATATACAGGGGGTACCGGTACCAAGGCTATATACAGGGGGTACCGGTACCAAGGCTATATACAGGGGGTACCGGTACCAAGGCTATATACAGGGGGTACCGGTACCAAGGCTATATACAGGGGGTACCGGTACCAAGGCTATTTACAGGGGGTACCGGTACCAAGGCTATTTACAGGGGGTACCGGTACCAAGGCTATATACAGGGGGTACCGGTACCAAGGCTATATACAGGGGGTACCGGTACCAAGGCTATATCAAATCAAATCAAATCAAATGTATTTATATAGCCCTTCGTACATCAGCTGATATCTCAAAGTGCTGTACAGAATCCCAGCCTAAAACCCCAAACAGCAAGCAATGCATGTGAAAGAAGCACGGTGGCTAGGAAAAACTCCCTAGGAAAAACTCCCTAGAAAGGCCAAAAACCTAGGAAGAAACCTAGAGAGGAACCAGGCTATGAGGGGTGGCCAGTCCTCTTCTGGCTGTGCAGGGTGGATATTATAACAGAACATGGTCAAGATGTTAAAATGTTCATAAATGACCAGCATGGTCAAATAATAATAATCATAGTAGTTGTCGAGGGTGCAACAAGCACGTCCGGTGAACAGGTCAGGGTTCCATAGCCGCAGGCAGAACAGTTGAAACTGGAGCAGCAGCACGGCCAGGTGGACTGGGAACAGCAAGGAGTCATCATACCAGGTAGTCCTGAGGCATGGTCCTAGGGTTCAGGTCCTCCGAGAGAAAGACAGAAAGAGAGAAAGAGAGTAGAGAGAGCATATTTAAATTCACACAGGACACCGTATAAGACAAGAGAAATACTCCAGATGTAACAGACTGACCCTAGCCCCCCGACACATAAACTATTGCAGCATAAATACTGGAGGCTGAGACAGGAGGGATCAGAAGACACTGTGGCCCCATCCGATGATACCCCCGGACAGGGCCAAACAGGCAGGATATAACCCCACCCACTTTGCCAAAGCACAGCCCCCACACCACTAGAGGGATGTCTCCAACCACCAACTTACCGTCCTAAGACAAGGCCGAGTATAGCCCACAACGATCTCCGCCATGGCACAACCCAAGGGGGGGGCGCCAACCCAGACAGGAAGACCACGTCAGTGACTCAACCCACTCAAGTGACGCACCCCTCCCATGGACGGCATGGAAGAACACCAGTAAGCCAGTGACTCAGCCCCTGTAATAGGGTTAGAGGCAGAGAATCCCAGTGGAAAGAGGGGAACTGGCAAGGCATAGACAGCAAGGGCGGTTCGTTGCTCCAGCCTTTCCGTTCACCTTCACACTCCTGGGCCAGACTATACTTAATCATAGGACCTACTGAAGAGATAAGTCTTCAGTAAAGACTTAAAGGTTGAGACTGAGTCTGCGTCTCTCACATTGGTAGGCAGACCATTCCATAAAAATGGAGCTCTATAGGAGAAAGCCCTACCTCCAGCCGTTTGCTTAGAAATTCTAGGGACAATTAGGAGGCCTGCATCTTGTGACCATAGCGTACGTGTAGGTATGTACGGCAGGACCAAATCGGAAAGATAGGTAGGAGCAAGCCCATGTAATGCTTTGTAGGTTAGCAGTAAAACCTTGAAATCAGCCCTTGCCTTAACAGGAAGCCAGTGTAGGGAGGCTAGCACTGGAGTAATATGATAAAAAATGTTGGTTCTAGTCAGGATTCTAGCAGCCGTATTTAGCACTAACTGAAGTTTGTTTAGTGCTTTATCCGGGTAGCCGGAAAGTAGAGCATTGCAGTAGTCCAGCCTAGAAGTAACAAAAGCATGGATACATTTTTCTGCGTCATTTTTGGACAGAAATTTCTGATTTTTGCAATGTTACGTAGATGGAAAAAAGCTGTCCTTGAAACAGTCTTGATATGTTCTTCAAAAGAGAGATCAGGGTCCAGAGTAACGCCGAGGTCCTTCACAGTTTTATTTGAGACGACTGTACAACCATCCAGATTAATTGTCAGATTCAACAGAAGATCTCTTTGTTTCTTGGGACCTAGAACAAGCATCTCTGTTTTGTCCGAGTTTAAAAGTAGAAAGTTTGCAGCCATCCACTTCTTTATGTCTGAAACACAGGCTTCTAGCGAGGGCAATTTTGGGGCTTCACCATGTTTCATTGAAATGTACAGCTGTGTGTCGTCCGCATAGCAGTGAAATTTAACATTATGTTTTCGAATGACATCCCCAAGAGGTAAAATATATAGTGAAAACAATAGTGGTCCTAAAACGGAACCTTGAGGAACACCGAAATTTACAATTGATTTGTCAGAGGACAAACCATTCACAGAGACAAACTGATATCTTTCCGACAGATAAGATCTAAACCAGGCCAGAACTTGTCCATGTAGACCAATTTGGGTTTCCAATCTCTCCAAAAGAATGTGGTGATCGATGGTATCAAAAGCGGCACTAAGATCTAGGAGCACGAGGACAGATGCAGAGCCTCGGTCTGACGTCATTAAAAGGTCATTTACCACCTTCACAAGTGCAGTCTCAGTGCTATGATGGGGTCTAAAACCAGACTGAAGCGTTTCGTATACATTGTTTGTCTTCAGGAAGGCAGTGAGTTGCTGTGCAACAGCTTTTTCTAAAATTTTTGAGAGGAATGGAAGATTCGATATAGGCCGATAGTTTTTATAATTTCTGGGTCAAGATTCGGCTTTTTCAAGAGAGGCTTTATTACTGCCACTTTTAGTGAGCTTGGTACACATCCGGTGGATAGAGAGTCGTTTATTATGTTCAACATAGGAGGGCCAAGCACAGGAAGCAGCTCTTTCAGTAGTTTAGTTGGAATAGGGTCCAGTATGCAGCTTGAGGGTTTGGAGGCCATGATTATTTTCATCATTGTGTCAAGAGATATAGTACTAAAACACTTTAGTATCTCCCTTGATCCTAGGTCCAGGGCAGAGTTGTGTAGACTCAGGACAATGGAGCTTTGGAGGAATACCCAGATTTAAAGAGGAGTCCGTAATTTGCTTTCTAATGATCATGATCTTTTCCTCAAAGAAGTTCATACATTTATTACTGCTGAAGTGAAAGCCATCCTCCATTTGCGAAGGCTGCTTTTTAGTTAGCTTTGCGACAGTATCAAAAAGAAATTTCGGATTGTTCTTATTTTCCTCAATTAAGTTGGAAAAATAGGATGATCGAGCAGCAGTGAGGACTCTTCGATACTGCACGGTACTGTCTTTCCAAGCTAGTCGGAAGACTTCCAGTTTGGTGTGGCGCCATTTCCGTTCCAATTTTCTGGAAGCTTGCTTCAGAGCTCGTGTATTTTCTGTATACCAGGGAGCTAGTTTCTTATGACAGATGTTTTTAATTTTTAGGGGTGCAACTGCATCTAGGGTATTGCGCAAGGTTAAATTGAGTTCCTCGGTTAGGTGGTTAACTGATTTTTGTCCTCTGGCGTCCTTGGGTAGGCAGAGGGAGTCTGGAAGGGCATCAAGGAATCTTTGGGTTGTCTGAGAATTTATACCACGACTTTTAATGCTCCTTGGTTGGGGTCTGAGCAGATTATTTGTTGCAATTGCAAACGCAATAAAATGGTGATCCGATAATCCAGGATTATGAGGAAAAACATTAAGATCCACAACATTTATTCCATGGAACAAAACTAGGTCCAGAGTATGACTGTGGCAGTGAGTAGGTCCAGAGACATGTTGGACAAAACCCACTGAGTCGATGATGGCTCCGAAAGCCTTTTGGAGTGGGTCTGTGGACCTTTCCATGTGAATGTTAAAGTCACCAAAAATTAGAATATTATCTGCTATGACTACAAGATCCAATAGGAATTCAGGGAACTCAGTGAGGAACACTGCATATGGCCCAGGAGGCCTGTAAACAGTTTCATGACTAGAAGCTCAAAAGACGAAAACGTCATAGTTTTTTTTTTTGTAAATTGAAATTTGCTATCGTAAATGTTAGCAACACCTCCGCCTTTGCGGGATGGGCGGGGGATATGGTCACTAGTGTAACCAGGGGGTGAGGCCTCATTTAACACAGTAAATTCATCAGGCTTAAGCCATGTTTCAGTCAGGCCAATCACATCAAGATTATGATCAGTGAATAGTTCATTGACTATAACTGCCTTGGAAGTGAGGGATCTAACATTAAGTAACCCAATTTTGAGATGTGAGGTATCACAATCTCTTTCAATAATGGCAGGAATGGAGGAGGTCTTTATACTAGTGAGATTGCTAAAGCGAACACTGCCATTTTTAATTTTGCCCAACCTAGATCGAGGCACAGACACGGTCTCAATGGGGAAAGCTGAGCTGACTACGCTGACTGTGCTAGTGGCAGACTCCTGCCTGGCCTGCACCCTATCTCATTGTGGAGCTAGAGGAGTTAGAGCCCTGTCTATGTTCGTAGATAAGATGAGAGCACCCCTCCAGCTAGGATGGAGTCCGTCACTCCTCAACAGGCCAGGCTTGGTCCTGTTTGTGGGTGAGTCCCAGAAAGAGGGCCAATTATCTACAAATTCTATCTTTTGGGAGGGGCAGAAAACAGTTTTCAACCAGCGATTGAGTTGTGAGACTCTGCTGTAGAGCTCATCACTCCCCCTAACTGGGAGGGGGCCAGAGACAATTAATCGATGCCGACACATCTTTATAGCTGATTTACACGCTGAAGCTATGTTGCGCTTGGTGACCTCTGACTGTTTCATCCTAACATTGTTGGTGCCGACGTGGATAACAATATCTCTATACTCTCTACACTCGCCAGTTTTAGCTTTAGCCAGCACCGTCTTTAGATTAGCCTTAACGTCGGTAGCCCTGCCCCTGGTAAACAGTGTATGATCGCTGGATGATTAGTTTTAAGTCTAATACTGCGGGTAATGGAGTCGCCAATGACTAGGGTTTTCAATTTGTCAGAGCTAATGGTGGGAGCCGTCGGCGTCTCAGACCCCACAACGGGAGGAGCAGAGACCAGAGAAGTCTCGGCCTCCGACTCCGACTCGCTTAATGGGGAGACAACGTTCCAGAAAAAACAACTTACAAACACAACATTAAACAAAACTATAAACACACATACAGTGCAACATATTACATATTACGTTAAACTGCTACCATTACTATCAGCCCTACTACCCCTACCATTACTATCAGCCCTACTACCCCTACCATTACTATCAGCCCTACTACCCCTACCATTACTATCAGCCCTACTACCCCTACCATTACTATCAGCCCTACTACCCCTACCATTACTATCACCCCTACTACCCCTACCATTACTATCAGCCCTACTACCCCTACCATTACTATCAGCCCCACTACACCTACCATTACTATCAGCCCCACTACACCTACCATTACTATCAGCACTACTACCCCTACCATTAATATCAGCCCTACTACCCCTACCATTACTATCAGCCCCACTACACCTACCATTACTATCAGCCCCACTACACCTACCATTACTATCAGCCCTACTACCCATACCATTACTATGAGCCCTACTACACCTACCATTACTATCACCCCTACTACCCCTACCATTACTATCACCCCTACTACCCATACCATTACTATCAGCCCTACTACCCCTACCATTACTATCAGCCCCACTACACCTACCATTACTATCACCCCTACCACCCCTACCATTACTATCAGCCCCACTACACCTACCATTACTATCAGCCCTACTACCCCTACCATTACTATCAGCCCTACTACACCTACCATTACTATCACCCCTACTACCCCTACCATTACTATCAGCCCTACTACCCATACCATTACTATCAGCCCTACTACCCCTACCATTACTATCAGCCCTACTACCCCTTCCATTACTTTTAGCCCTACTACCCCTACCATTACTATCAGCCCTACTACCCCTACCATTACTATCAGCCCTACTACCCATACCATTACTATCACCCCTACTACCCCTACCATTACTATCAGCCCTACTACCCCTACCATTACTATCAGCCCTACTACCCCTACCATTACTATCACCCCTACTACCCCTACCATTACTATCAGCCCTACTACCCCTACCATTACTATCAGCCCCACTACACCTACCATTACTATCAGCCCTACTACCCCTACCATTACTATCAGCCCTACTACCCCTACCATTACTATCAGCCCTACTCCCCCTACCATTACTATCACCTCTACTACCCCTACCATTACTATCAGCCCTACTACCCCTACCATTACTATCAGCCCTACTACCCCTACCATTACTATCACCCCTACCATTAATATTTGGAATAATACTGATAATTAGTAAGTTACTGCTTACTATGCAGATGTTATTATTCAATGGGGCGGCAGGGTGGCCTAGTGGTTAGAGTGTTGGGCTAGTAACTGAAAAGTTCAAATCCCCAAGCTGACAAGGTACAAATCTGTCATTCTGCCCCTGAACAAGGCAGTTAACCCACTGTTCCTAGGCCGTCATTGGAAATAAGAATTTGTTCTTAACTGACTTGCCTAGTTAAAAAGATGTCTCTCAGGCTATGGCAGGCGAATATAAATGTGGCTGCAAGAGGAGCCGTTGCTCCTTGGCCCATGAGTATTTGTTGTTTTCCCTCTGGGTTTAATAAGTTAAAATTTGGAATAAATGTCGTAATTTCTGCGACTAATGAATCTCTTGGTGAGGAATATTTCTCAGAGTAAAAGAAGGTGCATCTCTGTTTCTCCCTCCCCTGTCGTGCTGTGAAATGTACTGCCAGGGCCCAATTATGGCAATATAGCTCTAGAATGTTAATGTTCTGTTGAAGACATTCTTTGGTTGGTGATAGAAGAACCAAGTCATCAGCATATAGCAGGTATTTCACCTCTGTGTTAAATAGTGTGAGTCCTGGGGCTGGAGAATGGTCCAACATGTCAGTTAATTCATTGATATAAATGTTGAAAAGGTTTGGACTCAAACTGCAGCCTTTTCTCACACCTCGACCTTGTAAAAATAATTATATTCTTTGGTTTTGGATTTTTATTGCACACATGTTTTCTGTGTACATACATTTGACTAAGTCATACACCTTTACCACCAAGCCCACTTTGGAGAATTTTGAAGAATAGACCTTTGTGCCAAATCGTAACAGCTGTTGTAGAGAGGGGACCAAAGCGCAGCGTGTTGAGTGCTCATGATGATAATTTATTATAACTCAAAATACTGAAGCAAAATAACAAAGAGAAACAACGACAGCGCACAGTTCTGTCAGGTACAGAGACTAAACAAAAAATACTACCCACAAACACAGGTGGAAACCCCCTCCCCCCCCCTACTTAAGTATGATCTCCAATTAGAGACAACGAGGACCAGCTGCCTCTAATTGGAGATCATCCCAAAAAACAACAATATAGAAATAGAAAAACTAGAATTTAAACATAGAAAAACAAAACATAGAAAACACAAAACACCCCCTGTCACGCCCTGACCTACTCTATGTCACGGGTGTCGTAATGTAAAGACCAAGGCGCAGAGGGTTGCGTGCTCAACATTATATTTATTATAAAGAACACAAAAAAACAATAAACAAAGAACGACAGGAACAGATTTGCAGGCTAACTAAAAGCAGTGCAAAAACAACTACCCACAATACGACAGGTGAAAACAAGCTCCCTAAATATGACTCTCAATCAGGAACAACGATGTACAGCTGTTCCTGATTGAGAGCCATACCAGGTCAACAAATAAATACAAAAACTAGAACAGCCCCTAGAAATACAAAACACAAGAACATACCCAACACCCCGGAACACATAAATGAAATAACGCCTCTACAATACACGCACACAAATAATCCCCAAAAACACTCTACACAAAATATCCCTCTTATCTAAACATATACACAAAACCATGAAAACAAATACCCTCTGCCACGTCCTGACCAAGCTACAATAACAAATAGACCCCTATACTGGTCAGGACGTGACACTCTACCATAGAAAATAACATCTTACTATGGTCAGGACGTGACACAAATAGAATTTTGACCTCTTTTTTTTTTGGTGGACGTGTTTATTAATTAGTGTGTGTATATATATATATATGGTCAGTAGTGTAATATTTGGGTAAAAAAAGCCAATTTGACATTTACTTACTTATTACATTTCTTGAAGAAAGGTTTGGAATCTTGAATTCAAAAATGCAACAGAAACCCTTTCCCAAGTTGCTGTTTACGCAAATTCCCGTGTAATTATTGGGGTCTGATTTGTCTCCACTTTTATGGATAGGGGAGATGAGCCCCTGGTTCCAGACATCAGGGAAGCAGCCAGAAGTTAGTACCATATTGAACAATTTAAACACAGCATTTTACAACTCAGGTGTGCTGTTTTTTCAGCATTTAATTTCTCTCTCTGACTCAGCTGGAAGAGTAACAATGCCGTGAAACCAAAAGTCTATGAGTTCAAATCCCAGGAGTGTGGTGTGTGTGTGTAACTACACTGAACAATGTTTCATGACCTGAAATAAAAAGATCCCAGGATTCTTCCATACGTACAAAAAAGCTTATTTCTTTCAAATGTTGTGCACAAATGTGTTTATATCCTTGTTAGTGAGCATTTTATCCTTTGTCAAGATATTCCATCCACTTGACAGGCGTATCAAGATGCTGATTAACTAGCGTGATCAGGAGGAGGATTCCTATCTCTAATAAAGCCCTTTTGTGACCCAGACTCAATTGTTTAGAGCTGGGGGTTTAGAGCTTGGTGTTTAGAGCTGGGGGGTACAGAGCTAGGGGGTACAGAGCTAGGGGGTACAGAGCTAGGGGGTACAGAGCTAGGGGTACAGAGCTGGGGGGTACAGAGCTAGGGGTACAGAGCTAGGGGTTTAGAGCTAGGGGTTTAGAGCTGGGGGTACAGAGCTAGGGGGTACAGAGCTAGGGGTACAGAGCTAGGGGGTACAGAGCTAGGGGTACAGAGCTAGGGGGTACAGAGCTAGGGGTACAGAGCTAGGGGGTACAGAGCTAGGGGGTACAGAGCTGGGGGTACAGAGCTAGGGGGTACAGAGCTAGGGGGTACAGAGCTAGGGGTACAGAGCTAGGGGTACAGAGCTAGGGGTACAGAGCTAGGGGGTACAGAGCTAGGGGTACAGAGCTAGGGGGTACAGAGCTAGGGGTACAGAGCTAGGGGGTACAGAGCTGGGGGTACAGAGCTAGGGGGTACAGAGCTAGGGGGTACAGAGCTAGGGGGTACAGAGCTAGGGGGTTTAGAGCTGGGGGTACAGAGCTAGGGGGTACAGAGCTAGGGGGTACAGAGCTAGGGGGTACAGAGCTAGGGGTACAGAGCTAGGGGGTACAGAGCTAGGGGGTACAGAGCTAGGGGGTACAGAGCTAGGGGTACAGAGCTAGGGGTTTAGAGCTGGGGGTACAGAGCTAGGGGGTACAGAGCTGGGGGGTACAGAGCTAGGGGTTTAGAGCTGGGGGTACAGAGCTAGGGGGTACAGAGCTAGGGGTTTAGAGCTGGGGGTTTAGAGCTTGGTGTTTAGAGCTGGGGGTACAGAGCTAGGGGGTACAGAGCTAGGGGGTACAGAGCTAGGGGGTACAGAGCTAGGGGTACAGAGCTAGGGGGTACAGAGCTAGGGGGTACAGAGCTAGGGGGTACAGAGCTAGGGGGTACAGAGCTAGGGGGTACAGAGCTAGCGGGGTACAGAGCTAGGGGGTACAGAGCTAGGGGGTACAGAGCTGGGGGTACAGAGCTAGGGGGTACAGAGCTGGGGGTACAGAGCTAGGGGGTACAGAGCTAGGGGGTACAGAGCTAGGGGGTACAGAGCTAGGGGGTACAGAGCTAGGGGTACAGAGCTAGGGGTACAGAGCTAGGGGGTACAGAGCTAGGGGGTACAGAGCTAGGGGTACAGAGCTAGGGGGTACAGAGCTAGGGGTACAGAGCTAGGGGGTACAGAGCTAGGGGTACAGAGCTAGGGGTACAGAGCTAGGGGTACAGAGCTAGGGGGTACAGAGCTAGGGGGTACAGAGCTAGGGGGTACAGAGCTAGGGGTACAGAGCTAGGGGTACAGAGCTAGGGGGTACAGAGCTAGGGGGTACAGAGCTAGGGGTACAGAGCTAGGGGTACAGAGCTTGGGGTACAGAGCTAGGGGGTACAGAGCTAGGGGGTACAGAGCTAGGGGTACAGAGCTAGGGGGTACAGAGCTAGGGGGTACAGAGCTAGGGGGTACAGAGCTAGGGGGTACAGAGCTAGGGGTACAGAGCTAGGGGTACAGAGCTTGGGGTACAGAGCTAGGGGGTACAGAGCTAGGGGTACAGAGCTAGGGGGTACAGAGCTAGGGGTACAGAGCTAGGGGGTACAGAGCTAGGGGTACAGAGCTAGGGGTACAGAGCTAGGGGGTACAGAGCTAGGGGTACAGAGCTAGGGGTACAGAGCTTGGGGTACAGAGCTAGGGGGTACAGAGCTAGGGGGTACAGAGCTAGGGGTACAGAGCTAGGGGGTACAGAGCTAGGGGTACAGAGCTAGGGGGTACAGAGCTAGGGGTACAGAGCTAGGGGTACAGAGCTAGGGGGTACAGAGCTAGGGGTACAGAGCTAGGGGGTACAGAGCTAGGGGGTACAGAGCTAGGGGTACAGAGCTAGGGGGTACAGAGCTAGGGGGTACAGAGCTAGGGGGTACAGAGCTAGGGGGTACAGAGCTAGGGGTACAGAGCTAGGGGGTACAGAGCTGGGGGTACAGAGCTAGGGGGTACAGAGCTAGGGGTTTAGAGCTGGGGGTACAGAGCTAGGGGGTACAGAGCTAGGGGGTACAGAGCTAGGGGGTACAGAGCTGGGGGGTACAGAGCTAGGGGGTACAGAGCTAGGGGTTTAGAGCTTGGTGTTTAGAGCTGGGGGGTACAGAGCTAGGGGTACAGAGCTAGGGGGTACAGAGCTAGGGGTACAGAGCTAGGGGGTACAGAGCTGGGGGTACAGAGCTAGGGGGTACAGAGCTAGGGGGTACAGAGCTAGGGGGTACAGAGCTAGGGGTACAGAGCTAGGGGGTACAGAGCTGGGGGTACAGAGCTAGGGGGTACAGAGCTAGGGGTACAGAGCTAGGGGTACAGAGCTAGGGGGTACAGAGCTAGGGGGTACAGAGCTAGGGGGTACAGAGCTGGGGGTTTAGAGCTTCTCCCCGATGCTCCAACCCCCGCTGCTTGGTCCATTGGTGGTGGGAAGTTCTGTAACGGTCGGCATATGTAATGGACCAAGGTGCAGCGGTTTGAGTGCTCATTTTAAACTTTTATTGAACACTAAATAAACAAAACAAGAAAACGAACGAGCGAACAGTAATGCAGGATAACACAGCAGTGCAAAAACAACTTCCCACAAGGGACAGGTGAAAACAGGGCTACCTAAGTATGACTCTCAATTAGCAACAACGGTGTACAGCTGTTCCTGATTGAGAGCCATACCAGGCCAACACATAGAAATACACAACATAGAACATAACCAAAACCCCGGAATACTCTAAACAATTACCCTTCTACATAAACACATATATCAACAAACCCCGAACCACATAAAACAAACACCCCCCTGCCACATCCTGACCAAACTACAATAACAAATAACCCATTTAATGGTCAGAACGTGACAGTACCCCCCCCCCCAAAGGTGCAGACCCCAGATGCACCTCACACAAAAATTAAACACAAAAATAAACCCCCCCAAACTAAAGGGATGGAAGGGAGGGTGGCTGCCGTCTCCGAAGGTTCCCGTGCTACACCCCCCCTCCCCAATCCTCCTACTGTGGATGGAGGTGGCTCAGGCTCTGGCCTTAGTCCCCCACCTAACCTGTCCACCCCCGCTGAATACCTCAGGCTGAAGCGTGTTGCTGTAGACCTCGGGCTGAAGCGCTTCGCTGTAGACCTCGGGCTGAATGGCGACTCTGGGAGCTCCGGACTGTAGGGCGACTCTGACTGCGCCGGTTCCGGACTGTAGGCCGTCTCACTCGGTTCCGGACTGTGGGCCGTCTCACTCGGTTCCGGACTGTGGGCCGTCTCACTCGGTTCCGGACTGTGGGCCGTCTCACTCGGTTCCGGACTGTGGGCCGTCTCTAGACGGGGCACTGTCGCCGGACGCTCTGGACGGGGCACTGTCGCCGGAAGCTCTGGACGGGGCACTGTCGCCGGAAGCTCTGGATGGGGACTGCGCACTGAAAGCCTAGTGCGTGGGGCTGGTAGTGGAGGTACCAGACTGGAGACCACGCACCCCAAGGCTAGTGCGAGGAGTAGGAACAGGATGAGTTGGACTGGGCTGACGCACTGGAAGCCTGGTGCGTGGTGCTGGTACTGGAGGTACCAGACTGGATACACGCACCCCAAGGCTAGTGCGAGGAGTAGGAACAGGATGAGTTGGACTGGGCTGACACACTGGAGGCCTGGTGTGTGGGACTGGTACTGGAGGTACCAGACTGGATACACGCACCCCAAGGCTAGTGCGAGGAGTAGGAACAGGATGAGTTGGACTGGGCTGACACACTGGAGGCCTGGTGCGTGGTGCTGGTAGTGGAGGTACCAGACTGGATACACGCACCCCAAGGCTAGTGCGAGGAGTAGGAACAGGATGAGTTGGACTGGGCTGACGCACTGGAGGCCTGGTGCGTGGGGCTGGCTTTGGACACGCCAGACTGGATACACGCACCTCAGGGCTAGTGTTAGGAGCAGGAGTAGGACGAGCTGGACTGGGCTGACGTACTGGAGGCCTGGTGCGTGGTGCTGGTACTGTCTTCACCAGACGGCTAGCACGCACCTCAGGACAAGTATGGAGAGCTGATTCAGGTGACATCAATTTGAGGACACGCTCCGTAGGGCGAATGTCATGCCTAAAACACCAACACAGCAGCTCTCTCATATTGTTCTCCTCCAATTTTCCCATCAACTCTTTAATAGTCTCTGCTTCACTCACCTCCAATTTCACCTCGACTGGCTCTGGTTCCATCCTCGGCTCTGCCGATCTGTCCACGTGCCACCCCCAAAAAAATGTATTGGGGCTGCCTCTCATTCTCCTCCAGCTTCCTTCATTTATCCTCCCAAATCCATCCTTCTCCCCGATGCTCCAACCCCCGCTGCTTGGTCCGTTGGTGGTGGGAAGTTCTGTAACGGTCGGCGTATGTAATGGACCAAGGTGCAGCGGTTTGAGTGCTCATTTTAAACTTTTATTGAACACTAAATAAACAAAACAAGAAAACGAACAGTAATGCAGGCTAACACAGCAGTGCAAAAACAACTTCCCACAAGAGACAGGTAAAAAACAGGGCTACCTAAGTATGACTCCCAATCAGCAACAACGATGTACAGCTGTTCCTGATTGAGAGCCATACCAGGCCAACACAAAGAAATACACAACATAGATAGAGCATAGAAATACACAACACAGAACATAACCAAAAACCCCGGAATACTCTAAACAAACACCCTTCTACATAAACACATATCCCAACAAACCCCGAACCACATAAAACAAACACCCGCCTGCGACGTCCTGACCAAACTACATTAACAAATAACCCCTTTTACTGGTCAGAACGTGACAGCTAGAGTATAGAGCTGGGAGTTCCTATCTCTGCTCTGTGTCTGACTACCTGTCTGTCACGTCCTGGCCAGTATAAAGGTTAATTAGTATTGTAGTTTGGTCAGGACGTGGCAGAGGGTATTTGTTTTATGTGGTTCAGGGTGGTGTGTTTGTGTGTGTGATTGGTGGGTGATTGTTCTGTGTTGAGCCTTGTGCCTTACCAGACTGTCAGTTTATCGTTAGTTTTCTTGTTTGTTGTTTTTGTATTCGTGTTGATTTAATTAAATGTTCAAAATGAATAACTGCACACCTGCTGCGTATTGGTCTACCTTTTCCGATGACGATTTCGCATTATCGTCAGAAGACGAAGATACTTGTGACACTGTCATAGGGCACTGGTCAAAAGTAGTGCACTATGTAGGGAATAGGGTGCAATTTCGGAAGTACTCTGTCGGAAGTCTCTGCCCTGTGTCTGACTCCACCTCAGCCAGCCCTAGCCACCCACCCTCTCCCTCCGCCAGGGCTCAAAGAACCGCAATGAAACAAATCAAATTACAATTTATTTAAAGTGCATTTTAACCAACAAAAATAAATGTGAATTTAAGCCTCAATACACTTTAGAGAAAAATATAGTAGAATGTGATTGACAGGCGGTGAAGCCCCTCTATTTCCAGACACAGCCGGAGTCCCAAATGGCACCCTATTCCCTTTATTGTGCACTACTCTGTTCAAAAGTAGTGCACTGTTTAGAAAATTGGGTGCCATTTGGGATGCACATACAGAATCAATCATACAGTAGTTCCTGGGTCCAGACAGGCAGAAACATTAAAGTGGTTGAAGTAGAGAAATCCTGTCTGCAGCCTCTCTCTCAAAAGTCAGTCGGTGTGCTCTCCTGTCTCCTCAGCACGGTGTTCTCTCCTGTCTCCTCAGCACGGTGTTCTCTCCTGTCTCCTCAGCACGGTGTTCTCTCCTGTCTCCTCAGCACGGTGTTCTCTCCTGTCTCCTCAGCACGGTGTTCTCTCCTGTCTCCTCAGCACGGTGTTCTCTCCTGTCTCCTCAGCACGGTGTTCTCTCCTGTCTCCTCAGCACGGTGTGCTCTCCTGTCTCCTCAGCACGGTGTTCTCTCCTGTCTCCTCAGTTTACCCCCGGAGCACGGTGTCCTGGAGCACGGTGTTCTCTCCTGTCTCCTCAGCACGGTGTTCTCTCCTGTCTCCTCAGCACGGTGTGCTCTCCTGTCTCCTCAGCACAGTGTTCTCTCCTGTCTCCTCAGTTCACCCCCGGAGCACGGTGTCCTGGAGCACGGTGTTCTCTCCTGTCTCCTCAGTTTACCCCTGGAGCACGGTGTTCTCTCCTGTCTCCTCAGCACGGTGTTCTCTCCTGTCTCCTCAGCACGGTGTGCTCTCCTGTCTCCTCAGCACGGTGTTCTCTCCTGTCTCCTCAGCACGGTGTTCTCTCCTGTCTCCTCAGCACGGTGTTCTCTCCTGTCTCCTCAGCACGGTGTTCTCTCCTGTCTCCTCAGCACGGTGTTCTCTCCTGTCTCCTCAGTTCACCCCCGGAGCACAGTGTTCTTACAGAGGTACACAAGGCTACTAGCCTAGGCTACCTGAATTAATTCACTTTATCATATGTCAATATTATTTCATTGTTGGACTTCAGAGAGAGAGATTTTTGTTCATTTGTATGCAAATCGATAGCGTTAGTTTCAATAGCACAGTATTTGATATATTCACAAGGAGAATTTATTTGCAAATAACTTCAGAAGAATAGGGTGGAGACACTGAATATGGTGACAAAATACCCTTCATTATTAAATCGAGCATAGCCTTAAGATACATTTGTCTATTCGTAGATGTTAATCTGGCCTTGATCAAATTGATAGAGCAAGCCGATGGTTACACAGTGTCCAAAACATTAGGAACACCTTCCTACTATTGAGTTCAACCCCCTTAGCCGTTAGAACAGCTTCCGTTAACCGGGATGCTGGCCCATGTTGACTACAGGGATGCTGGCCCATGTTGACTCCAGGGATGCTGGCCCATGTTGACTCCAGGGAATGCTGGCCCATGTTGACTACAGGGAATGCTGGCCCATGTTGACTCCAGGGATGCTGGCCCATGTTGACTACAGGGAATGCTGGCCCATGTTGACTCCAGGGAATGCTGGCCCATGTTGACTCCAGGGATGCTGGCCCATGTTGACTCCAGGGAATGCTGGCCCATGTTGACTGCAGGGAATGCTGGCCCATGTTGACTCCAGGGATGCTGGTCCATGTTGACTCCAGGGATGCTGGTCCATGTTGACTCCAGGAATGCTGGCCCATGTTGACTCCAGGGATGCTGGCCCATGTTGACTACAGGGAATGCTGGCCCATGTTGACTCCAGGGATGCTGGCCCATGTTGACTCCAGGGAATGCTGGCCCATGTTGACTACAGGGGATGCTGGCCCATGTTGACTACAGGGAATGCTGGCCAATGTTGACTACAGTTGACTACAATGCTTCCCACAGTTGTGTCCAGTTGGCTGCGTGTCCTTTGGGTGGTGGATCATTCTTGTTACACACGGGAAACTGTTGAGCATGAAAAACCCAGCAGCGTTGCAGTTCTTGACACATTCAAATCGGTGCGCCTGGCACCTACTACCACACCCCGTTCAAAGGCACTTAAATCTTTTGTCTTGCCTATTCACCCTCTGAATAATACACAATACATGTCTCAAGGCTTAAAAATCCTTATTTAACCGGCCTCCTTCACTTCATCTAAATGGATTGAAGTGGATTTAATAACAGGTGACATCACTAAGGGATCATAGCTTTCACCTGGCCAGTCTACTATATCATGAAAAGATGTGTTCCTAATATTCTGTCCACTCGGTGTATTTCTAGGTACATTCTAGAGATGGGAGGGGGGTAGATTACAGACAGAGAGCACTATCCACTGTAATAGATCGGCGCAGACACAGATATGCTAGGGTTTGTGCTAATGTAACAAATAAATATTGCTGTATCCTAAACCATACACTTCCATATAGTAAATAGACATTCATGCATTTTATATTGTCAGAATATTTTTTTTGTTCGGGAATATTACGGATCTAGATACCTTTAGCGTATATCTATGGGCCAGCCAACGTTAAGCGCACACGCAGACCGTTCCGCTGCCGCTATACTCTCATACAATTTCCCCGAAGATGGCGACGAGCGGACGTGTTCAGCTGCTCTTACTGTCAGTGTCATTCTGTCTGTGTACCGTTCAAGGATTGAAAGCACCTAGCGGCAATGGAAACGGACTCGGTAATCAGCCAGCAAACCCTCCGGTCCCCGTTAATATTATTATTGGAGCGCCCGGTCCGGTCGCTCCTGCTGCTGTTGCGGCCATGACGCAGCCTCGGAGGGCTACCGGGTGGAAGCTGGCGGAAGAACAGTCCTGTTGGGACGACTTGACCCGGCTCTGTCCCAAACACACATGGAGCAACAATTTAGCGGTCCTGGAATGTTTACAGGACAGAAAGGAGGTAAAACGGGATTTGGGTGGTGGCGACGTGTTTTTGTTCGCGGGTGTGAGTGTGTGTGTGTGTGTGTGTGTTTCTATTGCCAGTCGGATGTCAATGCGACAACAGTCAGGTAGGCATATCTGGAGGAGAGCATGTTATATTCATTCCACATCGTCGGTGATGGTCTTGTTCTCCTAGTAAACATGGCTCCAGATTCTCCAGTGACAGCAAAGCTAATTAGTCTAAATTTAAGCACAAATGCACTGCATTTTTCCCCCCCAATGCAAAGCAAAGAGCCCCGTTTTTCAGCGGCAAATTATTGAACAATTTCTATGCATCACTATAGAAGTCGGACGTATCCTCTGATGTCCCCTGTAGATCAAGGAACCTTCCAGAAGGAAACAGTCAATGGAGTGGAGCTTTTATTTATACTACTTAGTCAATCAATGTCATTTCATTACTAAAACTAGTCTCAAATAACGACAAAAAACATCAATTTCAATAAGCTGACTAATACGGTAATGAATGACGGTACGACCGTTTTTTAGAAGTCTCGTTAGAAAGCATCACGGGAGATAACACTGTTATGGAATAACGCTCAGATTAAAAAACAAAACCCATTGATTTCAAAGTTTTAACACCGAAACTATATGCACAAGGACAGTGATTTACAGAAAACATATTTAAGCCTACTTGAAGAACAATGAAGATGCAGTTTGGTTAACAGAATGAAGGTTTGTGTTGTCGCCATCATTCCGTTAACACGTTTCTGCATCTACACTGTTATTCAAGTAAATGTGTTTTTATTTTTTTTGGTGAAATGTTCTGTGTAAATTGCTGAAAAGAGAAGCGCACTTCCTGATCTGGCCTGGTATTTTGGCTTGGTCATTACTCCATGCAGGGCCACGCTTTGATGTGGCTGTTTCTTGGGTGTGTCATTACCATTTTAACCACAACAAACAAGGCCAGTAGTGAGTACAGAGAGGTAAACTAAGATAGCTTCGCTATGGAGAGAACAACGTTTTTTGAAGTTGAGGACTTCTCCCATCCTTGACTCTCCATCTCCTAGATGGTCAGATAATTTCAGTTGTATGTGTAGTCTGAAGCCTGGGCCGTACTTCCGTACTGGCCCCCCGTGGGAATCGAACCCACAACCCTGGCGTTGCAAACACCATGCTCCCAGTCTGAAGCCTGGGCTGCCCTTGTGTTGAGCCAAGCTAGCACGGCAGACAGCTGGCACGGCAGACAGCTGGCACGGCAGACAGCTGGCACAGCACACAGCAGGCACAGCACACAGCTGGCACAGCACACAGCTGGCACAGCACACAGCTAGCACAGCAGACAGCTGGCACAGCAGACAGGTGGCACAGCAGACAGCTAGCACAGCCGTGCAACTCGAGGCAGAGTTCAGTGCAACTCGAGGCAGAGTTCAGTGCAACTCGAGGCAGAGTTCAGTGCAACTCGAGGCAGAGTTCAGTGCAACTCGAGGCAGAGTTCAGTGCAACTCGAGGCAGAGTTCAGTGCAACTCGAGGCAGATGTGAGATGGATGACACTCTTATGATACTGTGTAGCCTACAGAGTAATGAGAAGAATGCAAATTAATTTATTCACCTTAGCCAAATACATTTAAACTCAGTTTTTCACAATTCCTGACATTTAATCCTAGTTAAAATTCCTTGTCTTAGGTCAGTTAGGATCACCACTTTATTTTAAGAATGTGAAATGTCAGAATAATAGTAGAGAGAATGATTTATTTCAGCTTTTATTTCTTTCATCACATTCCCAGTGGGTCAAAAGTTTACATATAAACTCAATTAGTATTTGGTAACATTGCCTTTAAATTGTTTAACTTGGGTCAAACGTTTCGGGTAGCCTTCCACAACCTTCCCACAATAAGTTGGGTGAATTTTGTCCCATTCCTCCTGACAGAGCTGGTGTAACTGAGTCAGGTTTGTAGGCCTCCTTGCTCGCACACGCTTTTACAGTTCTGCCCACAAATGTTCTATAGGATTGAGGTCAGGGCTTTGTGATGGCCACTCCAATACCTTGACTTTGTTGTCCTTAAGCCATTTTGCTACAACTTTGGAAGTATGCTTGGGGTCATTGTCCATTTGGAAGAGCCATTTGCGACCAAGCTTTAACTTCCTGACTGATGTCTTGAGATGTTGCTTCAATATACCCACATAATTTTCCATCCTCAAGATGCCATCTATTTTGTGAAGTGCACCAGTCCCTCCTGCAGCAAAGCACCCCCACAACATGATGCTGCCACCCCCGTGCTTCACGGTTGGGATGGTGTTCTTCGGCTTGCAAGCCTCCCCCTTTTTCCTCCAAACATAACAATGGTCATTAAGGCCAAACAGTTCTATTTTTGTTTCATCAGACCAGAGGACATTTCTCCAAAAAGTACGATCTTTGTCCCCATGTGCAGTTGCAAACCGTAGTCTGGCTTTTTTATGGTGGTTTTGGAGCAGTGGCTTCTTCCTTGCTGAGCTGCCTTTCAGGTTATGTCGATATAGGACTCATTTTACTGTGGATATAGATACTTTTGTACCTGTTTCTTCCAGCATCTTCACAAGGTCCTTTGCTGTTGTTCTGGGATTGATTTGCACTTTTCGCACCAAAGTACGTTCATCTCTAGGAGACAGAACGCGTCTTCTTCCTGAGCGGTATGACGGCTCCGTGGTCCCATGGTGTTCATACTTGCGTACTATTGTTTGTACAGATGAACGAGGTACCTTCAGGTGTTTGGAAATTGCTCCCAAGGATGAACCAGACTTGTGGAGGTCTACAATCTTTTTTTCTGAGGTCTTGGCTGATTTCTTTTGATTTTCCCATGATGTCAAGCAAAGAGGCACTGAGTTTGAAGGTAGGCCTTGAAATACATCCACATGTACACCTCCAATTGACTCAAATGATGTCAATTAGCCTATCAGAAGCTTCTAAAGCCATTACATAATTTTCTGGAATTTTCCAAGCTGTTTAAAGGCACAGTCAACTTAGTGTATGTAAACTTCTGACCCACTGGAATTGTGAAACAGTGAATTATAAGTGAAATAATCTGTCATCAATTGTTGGAAAAATGACTTGTGTCATGCACAAAGTAGATGTCCTAACTGACTTACCAAAACTATAGTTTGTTAACAAGAAATTTGTGGAGTGGTTGAAAAATGAGTTTTAATGACTCCCACCTAAGTGCATGTAAACCTCCCACTTCAGCTGTATAGTGGTGTTTCCTATAGTCGGCTGTACAGTTTAGCCCCAAATGACACCGTAGTATTACCTACGTAATGCACTATATAGGGAATAGGGCGCAATTTGGGATGCACATATCCAGCCTTCTTTCCCCTGTCGTCCTGGGTTTGTACCATGTTAGTTTTAGGATTGGTTCTGAGCAGGTTCCCGGCATTGACTAGCTCAGATCAGCCATCTTAATGTCCTGTCTGTTTCTGAATCAGAGAGTGACAGGACTGCTGGTGACTCATGTCATGAACTGGCTCCCCTGGGCTGTAGTGAGTGAGTGAGTGAGTGAGTGAGTGAGTGAGAGAGACCCTGTCTCTCCCAACACGTTGGTCACTCTGCTGTTATCCCAGCTCAAAGGGCCTCTCTTCGGCCCCGTACTGTTGTTATCCCAGCTCAAAGGGCCTCTCTTCGGCCCCGTACTGCTGTTGTGGTGACAACTGTTTTTAGGGTTAAGTTAAACTACCTAACTGAGGAACTAAACCAAACCCTAAAATCAGTCAGGCTACCTCTGGCGAGCACAAGGAGGGCTGTGCGGCCCCCCAAAGAAATGCCACCCCACACCATGACTGACCCACCGCCAAACCGGTCATGCTGGAGGATGTTGCAGGCAGCAGAACGTTCTCCACGGCGTCTCCAGACTCTGTCACGTCTGTCACACGTGCTCAGTGTGAACCTGCTTTCATCTGTGAATTTGCCAATCTTGGTGTTCTCTGGCAAATGCCAAACGTCCTGCACGGTGTTGGGCTGTAAGCACAACCCCCACCTGTGGACGTCGGGCCCTCATACCACCCTCATGGAGTCTGTTTCTGACCGTTTGAGCAGACACATGCACATTTGTGGCCTGCTGGAGGTCATTTTGCAGGGCTCTGGCAGTGCTTCTCCTGCTCCTCCTTGCACAAAGGCGGAGGTAGCGGTCCTGCTGCTGGGTTGTTGCCCTCCTACGGCCTCCTCCACGTCTCCTGATGTACTGGCCTGTCTCCTGGTAGCGCCTCCATGCTCTGGACACTACGCTGACAGACACAGCAAACCTTCTTGCCACAGCTCGCATTGATGTGCCATCCTGGATGAGCTGCACTACCTGAGCCACTTGTGTGGGTTGTAGACTCTGTCTCATGCTACCACTAGAGTGAAAGCACCGCCAGCATTCAAAAGTGACCAAAACATCAGCCAGGAAGCATAGGAACTGAGTGGTCTGTGGTCCCCACCTGCAGAACCACTCCTTTATTGGGGGTGTCTTGCTTATTGCCTATAATTTCCACCTGTTGTCTATTCCATTTGCACAACAGCATGTGAAATGTATTGTCAATCAGTGTTGCTTTCTAAGTGGACAGTTTGATTTCACAGAAGTGTAATTGACTTGGAGTTACATTGTGTTGTTTAAGTGTTCCCTTTATTTTTTGGAGCAGTGTGTGTATATATATACAGTAGCAGTTGAACACAGTACTGGTTGGACACACCTACTCATTCCAGGGTTTTTCTTTATTTTTACTATTTTCTACATTGTAGAATAATAGTGAAGACATCAAAACTATGAATTAACACATATGGAATCATGTAGTAACCAAAAAAGTGTTAAACAAATCAAAATATATATTTTTTTATCAGAGTGTGCAAATCTGTCAAAGGCAAAGGGTGGCTACTTTTGAAGAATGTAACACTTTTGGTTAGTACATGATTCCATGGTAAAAATTAAGAAAAACCCTTGAATGAGTAGGTGTGTCCAAACTTTTAACTAGTAAAGTGTTGGTCCCATACGTACAAAAATCCTTACTTCTCCCCCCCAAAAATGAACAAATTTGTTAACATCCCTGTTAGTGAGCATTTCTCCTTTGCCAAGATAATCCATCCACCTAACAGGTGTGGCATATCAAGAAGCTGATTAAACAGCATGATCATTATACAGGTGCACCTTGTGCTGGGGACAATAAAAGGCCACTCTAAAATGTACAGTTGTCACACAACACAATGTCACAGACATCTCAACTTTTGAGGGTGTGCGCGATTGTCATGCTGACTGCAGGAATGTCCATCAGAGCTGTTGCCAGAGAATTTCACGTTAATTTCTCTACCATAAGCCGCCTCCAATGGCGTTTTAGAGAATTTGGCAGTACTTCCAACCCGGCCTCACAATCGCAGATCACCCGTAACCACGGCATCGAAGGACCTCCACGTCCGCCGCCTTAACCTGCGGGATCATCTGAGGAGTGCTAAGGACTATTCCTGTCTGTAATAAAGCCCTTTTGTGGGGAAAACTCATTCTGATTGGCTGGGCCTATGCCTTCCAAGGCCCACCCATGGCTGCACCCCTGCCCAGTCATGTGAAATTCATAGATTAGGACCTAATTAATTTATTTCAAATGACTGATTTCCTTATGAACTGTAACTCAGTAAAATCGTATAAATTGTAGAGTTTTATTTTGTGTGTATTTATGTATTAGTTTTCTTTCGTCAGCCGTGCTGTGCGATTTTCTTAGAGGCTAAGCAGTGAGAACTGGTATAATGTTCATTAAAGTAGAAGATAATTTGTCTTCTGGCTCTGATAAACAAATTGGTAGATTGGTTCATATGTTTCTATTTAACAGTAGTGGCCTCTTGTTCCTTTGTCTCAATGTGATTAGTGTCTGGTTAACAGAGGGCTTAACCTCTAGAACACCCTGTTCTGGGCCCTGGTCTCTAGAACACCCTGTTCTGGGCCCTGGCCTCTAGAACACCCTGTTCTGGGCCCTGGCCTCTAGAACACCCTGTTCTGGGCCCTGGCCTCTAGAACACCCTGTTCTGGGCCCTGGCCTCTAGAACACCCTGTTCTGGGCCCTGGCCTCTAGAACACCCTGTTCTGGGCCCTGGCCTCTAGAACACCCTGTTCTGGATCCTGGCAATCCTTTTGACTTAATAGATACACTCCTGAGATACAGTTCTCCCTGAGTCACTCTCTGGTCGTACTCGGGTACCGACACCCAGCCCACCGAGTCCTCGACCCCCCCCCCCCCCCCCCCCCCCCCCCGTCGTCCTGGTTACCGACACCGAGTCCTCGACCCCCGTCGTCCTGGTTACCGACACCCAGCCCACCGAGTCCTCGACCCCCCCCCCCCCATCGTCCTGGTTACCGACACCCAGCCCACCGAGTCCTCGACCCCCGTCGTCCTGGTTACCGACACCCAGCCCACCGAGTCCTCGACCCCCCCCCCCCCCCCCCCCGATCTAAGCCCCAAATAATGGTTCCTCTGCAGGACAGATCTAAGCCCCAACTAATGGAGGTTCACATGTATTTATAACCGCCAGCTCAAGAACACTAAGACGGCTTCAATAAAAACCAGTCGGGGGTGAAGGTGTGGAGTGAGTGTGTGTGTGTGGAGTGTGTGTGGTTTCATCTTCAGTAAAGACTGAGTAGAAAGCGTCTTGATCATGTAGTCTAATACCTGTGTTTCTCTCTTTCCAGGAAACAGAGATTGCTGTCGACTGCAACCATGTAAGTTCTCCTGTCTCTCTGTCTCTGTCTCTCTCTCTCTCTCTCTCTCTCTCTGTCTCTCTCTCTCTCTCTGTCTCTCTCTCTGTCTCTGTCTCTCTCTCTCTCTCTCTCTCTCTTTCTGTCTCTCTCTGTCTCTCTGTCTCTCTGTCTCTGTCTCTGTCTCTCTGTCTCTGTCTGTCTCTCTCTCTGTGTGTCTCTGTCGCTCTCATGGTCTCTCTCCTTCTTCCCTCCAGTTGCTATGGAACTACAAGCTGAACCTGACAATGGATCCCAAGTTTGAGTCTGTGGCCATGGAGATCTGCAAGAGTACTATCACTGAGGTTAGACTGATACACACACACACACACACACACACACCACACACACACACACACACAGACAGCAACATGTCTTTATGGCTGCAGAGCTGTACCATGAGCCAGATCATGTCAGTCTGTTGATGCTGAGACATTGACAGGGTCCTAAATGGCACCTTGTCCCCTAGAGGGCGCTGCCTGTCCCCTAGAGGGCGCTGCCTGTCCCCTAGAGGGCGCTGCCTGTCCCCTAGAGGGCGCTGCCCGTCCCCTAGAGGGCGCTGCCTGTCCCCTAGAGGGCGCTGCCTGTCCCCTAGAGGGCGCTGCCCGTCCCCTAGAGGGCGCTGCCCGTCCCCTAGAGGGCGCTGCCTGTCCCCTAGAGGGCGCTGCCTGTCCCCTAGAGGGCGCTGCCTGTCCCCTAGAGGGCGCTGCCCGTCCCCTAGAGGGCGCTGCCTGTCCCCTAGAGGGCGCTGCCTGTCCCCTAGAGGGCGCTGCCTGTCCCCTAGAGGGCGCTGCCCGTCCCCTAGAGGGCGCTGCCTGCCAGGTCATCAACTCAGCCTTTCCTTCTCAGCCAGGTCCTTTACTCAGCCTTACCTTCTCAGCCAGGTCCTCTAGCCAGGTCCTCTAGCCAGGTCCTCTAGCCAGGTCCTCTTCTCAGCCTTTCCTTCTCAGCCAGGTCCTCTAGCCATCAGCCTTTTCTTCTCTTCCACTGGATGTTTTTAAAAGGACAGGTTGTCAGAGACGATAGAACTTCATCCAATCCATTATAAAACACAGCGTTTTGTTACAGGTTTTAACTCCTCTCAAATCCGATCCTACTATTCCATCCTATTAACAACAGTCTGTTTTAACGTCGCCTTAGTGGTGTGTGTGTGTGTGTGTGTGTGTGTGTGTGTTGTATTCCAAGGAGTGTGTATTTCACCTCTGTGTGTGTGTCCTCAGATTAAGGAGTGTGTATTTCACCTCTGTCTCTCCGCCCCCCCTCAGATTAAGGAGTGTGTATTTCACCCCCCCCCCTTTCAGATTAAGGAGTGTGTATTTCACCCCCCCTCAGATTAAGGAGTGTGTATTTCACCACCCCCCCCCCCCAGATTAAGGAGTGTGTATTTCACCACCCCCCCCCCCAGATTAAGGAGTGTGTATTTCACCCCCCCCCCCCCCAGATTAAGGAGTGTGTATTTCACCCCCCCCCCCCCCAGATTAAGGAGTGTGTATTTCACCTCTGTCTCTCCCCCCCCCCCTCAGATTAAGGAGTGTGTATTTCACCCCCCCCCCCCCAGATTAAGGAGTGTGTATTTCACCCCCCCCCCCCCCAGATTAAGGAATGTGTATTTCACCTCTGTCTCTCCCCCCCCCCCCTCAGATTAAGGAGTGTGTATTTCACCCCCCCCCCCCAGATTAAGGAGTGTGTATTTCACCCCCCCCCCCCAGATTAAGGAGTGTGTATTTCACCCCCCCCCAGATTAAGGAGTGTGTAATTCACCCCCCCCCCCCCAGATTAAGGAGTGTGTAATTCACCCCCCCCCCCCCCAGATTAAGGAGTGTGTAATTCACCCCCCCCCCTCAGATTAAGGAGTGTGTATTTCACCTCCCCCCCTCAGATTAAGGAGTGTGTATTTCACCTCCCCCCCTCAGATTAAGGAGTGTGTATTTCACCTCCCCCCCTCAGATTAAGGAGTGTGTATTTCACCTCCCCCCCTCAGATTAAGGAGTGTGTATTTCACCTCCCCCCCTCAGATTAAGGAGTGTGTATTTCACCTCCCCCCCTCAGATTAAGGAGTGTGTATTTCACCTCCCCCCTCAGATTAAGGAGTGTGTATTTCACCTCCCCCCCTCAGATTAAGGAGTGTGTATTTCACCTCTGTCTCCCCAGATTAAGGAGTGTGTATTTCACCTCTGTGTGTGTGTCCCCTCAGATTAAGGAGTGTGTATTTCACCTCCCCCCCTCAGATTAAGGAGTGTGTATTTAACCCCCCCCCCCCCAGATTAAGGAGTGTGTAATTCACCCCCCCCCCCCTCAGATTAAGGAGTGTGTATTTCACCTCTGTGTGTGTGTCCCCTCAGATTAAGGAGTGTTCGGAGGAGGAGCGTGGTAAGGGTTACCTGGTGTCCTGCCTGGTGGATCACCGTGGTAACATCACGGAGTACCAGTGCCACCAGTACGTCACCAAGATGACCTCTGTCGTCTTCTCAGACTACAGACTCATCTGTGGCTTCATGGACCAGTGTAGAGAGGACATCAACGCGCTACGCTGTGGAAGCATCAACGTTGGAGAGAAGGTGGGATGGGAGAGTGTGTGTGTGTGTGTGTGTTGTTGTTATAGAGATACTCATAGGTAGGAAGGGGCTGAGCCACCCCCGGTCGTCTCTCTGAGTTGTCTAGTGATTTTGGTTTGGGTCTCAGGTCTGTACTGAAGGATTTATAGTGTGTGGGAGGACAATCCAGCTCTGTATAGGTTGGATTACCAATGCTGTTTTTGTTCTTCACTGGTTGGCCCTTTTTTTTTTATAGATATGGGTCTTTATCAAGATGGGGATTTGTTTCTTAAATTCTTTGTGGATCTGTGTGATCTGAGGGAAATATGTGTCTCTAATATGGTCATACATTTGGGCAGGAGGTTAGGAAGTGCAGCTCAGTTTCCACCTCATTTTGTGGGCAGTGTTGCACATAGCCTGTCTTCTCTTGAGAGCCATGTCTGCCTACGGCGGCCTTTCTCAATAGCAAGGCTATGCTCACTGAGTCTGTACATAGTCAAAGCTTTCCTTAAGTTTGGGTCAGTCACAGTGGTCAGGTATTCTGCCACTGTGTCCTCTCTGTTTAGGGCCAAATAACATTCTAGTTTGCTCGGATTTTTTTTGTTAATTACTTGGCACATTGGAAAGAATGATCGTTTTTGTTTTCTCATGATTTGGTTGGGTCTAATTGTGTTGCTGTCCTGGGGCTCTTACCTCTGGTTATGGACACTTTAAGCAGCAATAAACCTTCCACGGCCTGTTCCTCGGACAGCGAACCTCTGCCAATATCTACATTTTCTATCCCTTTGATCAGCTCGCTCTCTGAAAGTAAAGAAAATAGCCTCTTTTTATTATTGTTGTTGTTGTAGATATGAAAACAATAACTGAGATATGGCCGTTCAATCTAAAGCAGCAGATGTCATTTTCAGGATCCGTCAATACAGCACAGAAAGCTTACCACCAGACTGGTATTGTGGTTGTTCATTAGGTGATGGGGAAATATGCAATATTGTATATACAAAATAATATACTGACCTTCCTTGAGAATCCATCTATATCGCTAAAGATGACAATGGTGTATCTCGAAGAAAAAAAGCATTGGGATTAAAAGTGAAATGTTGAATCTATTTAACCTGCTTCATTATTAATGTGTTACCAGTTGATGAAGAACAACTCCCATTTCATACATCATTGAACATTTGTCTTCGAGTAAGTAAGAATAAAAAAAAGTTAAATTATTTCTTAGATTTGATGGATACTTTATACATCTTTGTACCTTTTTTATCAATTTATGATTTGTATCAATGTGGACGAGAGATGAGAGCAGGAACAGAGTATTTTTGCCGAGCAGCGAAGCTGGATCATTCTGGCAATGATACCTGCACCATCTACATGCTGCCAAGGCTCCCTGACTCGTCTCTGCCAAGGCTCCCTGACTCGTCTCTGCCAAGGCTCCCTGACTCGTCTCTGCCAAGGCTCCCTGACTCGTCTCTGCCAAGGCTCCCTGACTCGTCTCTGCCAAGGCTCCCTGACTCGTCTCTGCCAAGGCTCCCTGACTCGTCTCTGCCAAGGCTCCCTGACTCGTCTCTGCCAAGGCTCCCTGACTCGTCTCTGCCAAGGCTCCCTGACTCGTCTCTGCCATTGTACACGATGGCCCATTGCTCTGAGACTTCCTTTGACCATTCTAAAGCCCGCATGGGGCATCCTTGCCTTAATGGCCCTGACTTTCTGCTCTAACTCTTCATCTGACATATCAGAATAGCCTTCCCTGACAGACATATTGTGTTCTTTCACCCAGCTGTAAACAAAGCAAACCGTTACACTGTCATGAAATATGATTATATATCGACTATGAAACTAATAGGACGTGGCCTGGTTATGAGTTGCCATGAAATATGATTATATATCGACTATGAAACTAATAGGACGTGGCCTGGTTATGAGTTGCCATGAAATATGATTATATATCGACTATGAAACTAATAGGACGTGGCCTGCTTATGAGTTACCATGAAATATGATTATATATCGACTATGAAACTAATAGGACGTGGCCTGCTTATGAGTTACCATGAAATATGATTATATATCGACTATGAAACTAATAGGACGTGGCCTGCTTATGAGTTGCCATGAAAGAAAGTTAGATTAATTCAACTGAAAAGGGCAAGAACAGGTGTTCTAGCTAAATGCTTTTGGTTAGCTTGAGAATAATAATTGCATGATTTATCATTCTACTGTGTGTGTGTGTGTGTGTGTAATATAGTAGAATGTTATGAACCGACACTGAATCGTAGGAGCTAACTACTAGCTATGTAGAAGATGGATGGAAGAACACCCAGTACTAACCCTAACACTAAACAGTCCTTCTTCGTTGGTGTTGGATGGAAGAACGCCCAGTGCTGTTTACCTGAGATGACATCACCACACAGTCCTTCTTCGTTGGTGTTGGATGGAAGAACGCCCAGTGCTGTTTACCTGAGATGACATCACTAAACACAGTCCTTCTTCGTTGGTGTTGGATGGAAGAACGCCCAGTGCTGTTTACCTGAGATGCCATCACTAAACACAGTCCTTCTTCGTTGGTGTCCGCTATAACTTCCTTTGCGTCGGAAAGAAAGGCTGAACAGTATTGGTTGGTTGTAGTCAAACTGACACTCAACAAATGACCAAAATGGAGGGTGGTTGGTAGTGAAATTAAAATAGAGTTTTGTTTTCAAATACATTTGTTCTCAAATTTATGGGGGGGAATAAAATGAATAAAGTTTTGCGCTCTTTTACAAAATATTTGATTGCAAAAAAAAATGTTTTACTTTGAAGCCTCGTTTTTGCTTTCATGAGAATTATTTTTGATTGAAAATAAAAGTTGTTTTCAGAAGATACTCTGCTATGGTGAGTAAAATGGTTAGCGTGGTCTCATTTGTGTCTGGAAGTAGCTAGCCAACGTTAGCTTGGGTGCTTGACTCCCATTTTAAGGCCTGAACGATCAAATCAACACTACTCCTCGGCCCAAACGTCCAGTTTACGCTCCGAGAGCGAAACGGTCGGAAATTACCCGGAGGGGTTTTTCGTTTTTTTCATAGAATAGAAACACCATAATATTAATCAAATTAATTAAGAAAAGTACCAGTCAAAAGTTTGGACACACCTACTCATTCCAGGGTTTTTCTTTATTTTTCCTATTTTCTACATTGTAGAATCATAGTGAAGACATCAAAACTATGAAATAACACACATGGAATCAGTTAAGACAAATACAAGGACAGCCTACTCCCTCCTCCCGGTTGGGGAATTGAACCCCGGTCTCCCGCGTGCCTGCAATATGGAAGACTATTGAATGCTTCTCAAAGATGCCCTCTGGTGGTCAAACTAGCACTAACAGAAAAAATGGCTGACAATTAAATAACGTGCCACAGGATGCTGCAGCAGCCTGCAAGGTGTACCTCAGTATGACGCAACTTTTTAAAGGAGGAACGACTGTACCAGGAGCTGTGCCAGGAGCTGTGCCAGGAGCTGTGCCAGGTGCTGTGCCAGGAGCTGTGCCAGGCATGCCAGGCGCTGTGCCAGGCGTGCCAGGCCCGCCACATCTGTTGACTCTTCCAGCTGTAATGCATATAATTCACTGGCTTGTATGCGAAGCAGTAATTGTTTCAAAATATCTCCTGCCATGTCACTGATGCGTCGTGAAACAGTGTTGTTTGATGAAGACATTGTCTGTATAGTTTTTTGGGCCATTTCCCCCCAGCATTGTCACAGCCATATCCACGGCAGCAGGAAGAATTAAGTCCTCCACAATAGTATGGGTCTTGCCTGTCCTCGCCACTCGGTAGCTCACCATATAAGACTCTTCTAGCCCCTTCTGATTAATGGTATCTGTTGCTTTTATACATGTCTTACTACTCGAAAGTCGTCTTTTTCAAATTGCCATGTTTCGTTTCTAAATGTCTGCGCAAGAGTGAAGGTTTCCCACGAGAGAGTAACGGTTAATGGAATTGGATGTTAATTATTTGACTAGGCTATCTGTATTTGACATGGAGTTGTTATTTCGCTGAACAGTAGATGGTTTATGTTTTAGTTTTGGCAGGCCCAGGTCTGCCAGGGCCCAGGTCTGTCAGGGCCCAGGTCTGACTGAATCTGTGCAGAAGATCTAGGTGCTGCTGTAGGCCCTCCTTGGTTGGGGACAGAAGCACCAGATCATCAGCAAACAGTAGACATTTGAGTTCAGATTCTAGTAGGGTGTGGCCGGGTGCTGCAGACTGATCTAGTGCCCTAATTGGTTATATATGTTGAAGAGGGTGGGGCTTAAGCTGAATCCCTGTCTCACCCCCACGGCCCTGTGGGAAGAAATGTGTGTTTTGCCAATTTTAACCGCACACTTGTTTGTGAACATGGATTTTATGATGTCGTATGTTTTTTTTCCCCCCAACACTGTTTTCCATCCATTTATATAGCGGACCCTCAGACCCTCAGGGCCTCAGGCCCTCAGGCCAAATTGAGTCAAAAGCTTTTTTGAAATCAACAAAGCATGAGAAGACTTTGCCTTTTGTTTTGGTTTGTTTGTTTGTCAATTAGGGTGTGCAGGGTGAATACATGGTCTGTTGTACGGTAATTTGGTAAAAGCCCATTTTGGATATTTCTCAGTACATTGTTTTCACTGAGGAAATGTACAAGTCTGCTGTTAATGATAATGCAGAGGATTTTCTCAGGTTGCTGTTGAAGCCCATCCTGTGGTAATTATTGGTGTCAAATTTGTCTCCACTTTTGTGGATTGGGGTGATCAGTCCTTGGTTCCAAATATTGGGGAAGATGCCAGAGCTGAGGATGATGTTAAAGAGTTTAAGTATAACCAATTGGAACACTCTCTCTGCTCCTCTCTCTTTCTGCTTCCACCCTCACTCTGACCCCTCCATCCTCCTTACCTCACTCACACCCTCCTCTCCATCCTGTCCCCCCCCCCCCCCACAGGACATCCATTCACAGGGTGAGGTCATAGCGTGTCTGGAGAAAGCCTTAGTCCGAGAGGCGGAGCAACAGGACCAGGCTCATCCAATCAGAGAGGAGTGTAAGAAGAGCATCATGCGTGTAGCGGAGCTGTCGTCAGACGACTTCCACCTGGACAGATTCCTGTACTTCTCCTGCCGAGAGGATCGGGAACGCTTCTGTGAAAACGTACGCTGCTCATCTTGCCTTACATAACGGTCTCCCAAATGACAATTTATCTGATGCTCCGGGTTACTGAGGACGCTGACTGGTCTACAGGTTACTGAGGACGCTGACTGGTCTACAGGTTACTGAGGACGCTGACTGGTCTACAGGTTACTGAGGACGCTGACTGGTCTACAGGTTACTGAGGACGCTGACTGGTCTCTGTTCTACGGGTTACTGAGGACGCTGACTGGTCTCTGTTCTCCGGATTACTGAGGACGCTGACTGGTCTCTGTTCTCCGGATTACTGAGGACGCTGACTGGTCTCTGTTCTCCGGGTTACTGAGGACGCTGACTGGTCTACAGGTTACTGAGGACGCTGACTGGTCTCTGGTCTACGGGTTACTGAGGACGCTGACTGGTCTCTGGTCTACGGGTTACTGAGGACGCTGACTGGTCTCTGGTCTACGGGTTACTGAGGACGCTGACTGGTCTCTGGTCTACGGGTTACTGAGGACGCTGACTGGTCTCTGGTCTACAGGTTACTGAGGACGCTGACTGGTCTCTGGTCTACAGGTTACTGAGGACGCTGACTGGTCTCTGGTCTACAGGTTACTGAGGACGCTGACTGGTCTCTGGTCTACAGGTTACTGAGGACGCTGACTGGTCTCTGGTCTACAGGTTACTGAGGACGCTGACTGGTCTCTGGTCTACAGGTTACTGAGGACGCTGACTGGTCTCTGGTCTACAGGTTACTGAGGACGCTGACTGGTCTACAGGTTACTGAGGACGCTGACTGGTCTACAGGTTACTGAGGACGCTGACTGGTCTACAGGTTACTGAGGACGCTGAATGGTCTCTGGTCTACGGGTTACTGAGGACGCTGACTGGTCTCTGTTCTACGGGTTACTGAGGACGCTGACTGGTCTCTGTTCTTCGGGTTACTGAGGACGCTGACTGGTCTACAGGTTACTGAGGACGCTGACTGGTCTCTGGTCTACGGGTTACTGAGGACGCTGACTGGTCTACAGGTTACTGAGGACGCTGACTGGTCTCTGTTCTTCGGGTTACTGAGGACGCTGACTGGTCTCTGTTCTTCGGGTTACTGAGGACGCTGACTGGTCTCTGGTCTACAGGTTACTGAGGACGCTGACTGGTCTACAGGTTACTGAGGACGCTGACTGGTCTCTGTGTTTCTCTGTTCTTCCAGACCCAAGCAGGAGAGGGCAAGGTCTACAAGTGTCTCTTCAGCCACAAGTTTGAGGAGGCCATGTCTGAGAAGGTATGGAGAAAACCACTGATGGGGACATCTGCAGATGATTCATATCATCAACATGTATATTATGTGATTTATTATATACAAACATATGGCATTTCTAGATACTCCAGCATAGTCACCGTGTAGACAAACCCACAGGACTGTTGGGCTGGGAGGGAGGGAGGGGGGGAGGGAGGGAGGGATGGATATTTGTGGCCAGGACTGTGTTAGGCTGGGAGGGAGGGATGGAGGGATATTTGTGGCCAGGACTGTGTTAGGCTGGGAGGGATGGAGGGAGGGAGGGAGGGATATTTGTGGCCAGGACTGTGTTAGGCTGGGAGGGAGGGAGGGAGATTTGTGGCCAGGACTGTGTTAGGCTGGGAGGGAGGGAGGGAGGGAGGGAGATTTGTGGCCAGGACTGTGTTAGGCTGGGAGGGAGGGAGGTTTGTGGCCAGGACTGTGTTAGGCTGGGAGGGAGGGAGGGAGGGAGATTTGTGGTCAGGACTGAGAATAAGAATGAAGCTACATGCTGTCAACAGTGGCTGGGTGTTGAACTAAAGGCTTTATTAAAGGGGTGGCCAACAGTGGTTGGGTGTTGAACTAAAGGCTTTATTAAAGGTCATTAAAGGGGCGGCCAACAGTGAGCAGACATTTTCTTTCTCCAGCTGTAATTTTTTCCCAGCTCCTATGCCATATTTGGACGTGTGTAAAAGCTCTCTTTTCATGTGACAATGACTAAAACTTCTCTCTGTCACTCCTCCACCCTCCCTCCCCTCCCTCCCTCTCTCCTCCTCTCCTCCCCTCCTCCCCTCCCTCTCTCCTCCTCCTCCCCACCCTCTCTCCCCCCCTCAGTGTCGAGAGGCCCTGACCACGCGTCAGAAGCTGATAGCCCAGGACTACAAGGTTAGCTACTCTCTGACCAAGGCCTGTAAGGCTGACCTCAGGAAGCACCGCTGTAACCTGGACAACAACATGCCCCGCGCTAGAGAGGCACGACTGTCATATCTGCTGCTATGCCTGGAGTCTGCTGTACACAGGGGTGGGTGGAGGAGAGAGAGAGAGAGAGAGAGGGTGTGTGTGTGTGTGTGTGTGTGTGTGTGTGTGTGTGTGTGTGTGTGTGTGTGTGTATGAGGGGTGATAAATGCCATACATTAACCGTTGAATGTGTATACATGTGTATGAGGGGCAATAAATGCCATACATGTACACACATTCAATGGTTAATGTATGGCATTTATCACCCCTCATACACATGTACACACACTCAATGGTTAATGTATGGCATTTATCACCCCTCATACACATGTACACACATTCAGTGGTTAATGTTTGAGGGTTGATACTTGAAGGTGTGACTTGAAAGTGTGTAATTAAAGATGTATATGTTTTTATTGTTTATGTATAACAATACGAAGCGTGGACGTCTGATTAATTCAGTTCTTAACAGTTGTGTTAATGGAATTCACTCCACAATATACCAGCCACTGTACAAACAGGACCCCTGGGGGTTATAATGCCTGAATAGAAACACATGAACCACATCACTTATTGTTCATTGGGTCTACATTCATCGTGACAAATATATCTAGCTATGTTAAGACGCCAAGAATGAGAACGATTAAAATATGTTTTAATTCACCAATCTGATTGAATGTTGCTATATGATTTCTGATTTATAGCTTAAGTTATAGCCTAACATGAACGAAATGACAGGTCACCTTTAACCTAATGAATGTAGACCCAATGAACGGTAAGTTATGTGGTTCATGTGTTTCTATACAGGCACACGTTCATTTATGGCGTTTATCACCCCTCATTTACAGTGCATTTGGAAAGTATTCAGACACCTTGACTTCTTCTGCATTTTGTTACATTACAGCCTTATTAAAAAAAAAGATTTATTTTTTATCCTCATCAATCTACACCCATAATGACAAAGACAAAACAGGTTTTTAGACCTTCAGCCCCTTTCCTCAGTACTTTGTTGAAGCATCTTTAGCAGCGATTACAGCCTTGAGTCTTCTTGGGTATTACGCTACGAGCTTGGTACACCTGTATTTGGGGATTTTCTCCCATTCTTCTCTGCAGATCCTCTCAAGCTCTGTCAGGTTGGATGGGGAGCGTTGCTGCACATTCAGAGACTTGTCCCGAAGCCACTCCTGTGTTGTCTTGGCTGTGTGCTTAGGGTCGTTGTCCTGTTGGAAGGTGAACCTTCGCCCCAGGTTGAGGTCCTGAGCGCTCTGGAGCAGGTTTTCATCAAGGATTTCTCTGTACTTTGCTCCGTTCATCTTTCCTTCGATCCTGACTACTCTCCCAGTCCCTGCCACTGAAAAACATCCCCACAGCAAGATGCTGCCACCACCATGCTTCACCATAGGGATGGTTCCAGGTTTCCTCCAGACGTTACGCTTGGCACTCAGGCCGAAGATTGCAGTCTTGGTTTCATCAGACCAGAGAATCTTGTTTGTCATGGTCTGAAAGCCCTTTAGGACCCTTTTGGCAAACTGCAAGCGGGCAGTCATATGGCTTCGGTCTGGCCAATCTACCGTAAAGGCCTGATTGGTGGAGTGCTGCCTCCCTGAGCAAGGCCCTTCTCCCCGATTGCTCAGTTTGGCCGGGCGGCCAGCTCTAGGAAGAGTCTTGGTGGTTCCAAACTTTTTCAATTTTGAGAATGATGGAGGCCATTATGTTCTTGGGGACCTTCAATGCTGCAGAAATGTTTTGGTACCCTTCCCCAGATCTGTGCCTCGACACAATCTTGTCTCGGAGCTCTAGGGACAATTCCTTCAACCTCATGGATTGGTATTTTGCTCTGACATGCCCTGTCAACTGTGGGACCTTATATAGACAGGTGTGTGCCTTTCCAAATCATGTCCAATCAATTGAATTGACCACAGGTGGACTCTAAACAAGTTGTAGAAACATCTCAAGGATGATCAATGGAAACAGGATGCAGCTGAGCTCAATTTTTAGTCTCAGAGCAAAGGGTCTGAATACTGATGTAAATAAGGTATTTTTTTATTTATTTTTTTTTCAAAAAATCTGTTTCGCTTTGTCATTATGGGGTATTGTGTGTAGATTGATGGGAGGAAAAAATACTTTAATCCTTTTTAGAATAAGGCTGTAACATAAAATGTACAAAACGTGAAGGGGTCTGAATACTTTCTGAATGCCTCTCTAACCAACCTCTCTCCCCAGGTCGTACTCCAGGTCTCCCCGGGATGCTGGTCTGAATGCCCCTCTAACCGATCTCGCTCTCCAGGTCGTACTCCCAGGTCGTACTCCCAGGTCGTACTCCCAGGTCGTACTCCCAGGTCGTACTCCCAGGTCATACTCCCAGGTCGTACTCCCAGGTCGTACTCCCTAGGTCTCCACAGGATGCTGGTCTGAATACTTTCTGAATGCCTCTCAACCCTATCCCCTCCTCCTCTCTCCCCAGGTCGTACAGTGTCTGAGGACAGCCAGGTCTTCCCAGGTCCTTTCTGAATGCCTCTCAACCCTATCCCCTCCTCCTCCTCTCTCCCCAGGCCGTACAGTGTCTGAGGACTGCCAGGTCTTCCCAGGTCCTTTCTGAATGCCTCTCAACCCTATCCCCTCCTCCTCTCTCCCCAGGTCGTACAGTGTCTGAGGACTGCCAGGGAGAGATGTTGGAGTATCGTAGGATGCTGATAGAGGATTTCTCTCTGAGTCCAGAAATAGTACTCCACTGTAGAGGGGAGATCGAGACCCACTGCTCCGGACTCCACAGGAAAGGACGTACCCTCCACTGTCTGATGAGGGTGGGACGAGGGGACAAGGGAAGCACAGTGGATGGACTCTGTCAGAGCGCGGTGAGACGCACGCACACACTGGAGACACGGAGCCTTCAGAAAGTATTTACACCCTTTGACTTTTTCCACATTTTGTTGTTGTTACAGCCTGAATTTAAAATGGATTAAATTGAGATGTCACTGGTCAACACGCAATATCCTTCAAATTAATTCAAAATGAAAAGTATTCAACCCCTTTGTTTTGGCCTAAATAATTTCAGGAGTAAAAATGTGCTTAACAAGTCACATAATTAGTGTCATGGACTCACTCTGTGTGCAATAATAGTGTTTTTCATGATTTTTGAATGACTACCTCATCTCTGTACTCCACACATTCAATTATCAATAAGGTCCCTCAGTCGAGAAGTGAATTTCAAACACAGATTCAACCACAAAGACCAGGGAGGTTTTCCAATGCTTCGCAAAGAAGGAAACCTATTGGTAGATGGGTAAAATAAAAAAGCAGACATTGAATATCCCTTTGAGCACGGTGAAGTTATTAATTACACTTTGGATGGTGTATCAATACACCCAGTCACTACAAAGATACAGGCCTCCTTCCTAACTCAGTTGCCGGAGAGGAAGGAAACCGCTCAGGGATTTCACCATGAGGTCAATGGTGACTTTAAAACAGTTACAGAGTTTAATGGCTGTGATAGGAGAACACTGAGGATGGATCAACAACATTGTAGTTACTCCACAATAGTAACCAAATTGACAGAGCGAAAAGAAGGAAGCCTGTACAGAATAAAAATATTCCAAAACATGCATCCTGTTTGCAACAAGGCTCTATAGTAATATTACAAGAAATGTGGCAAAACAATGGACACTTTAGTTAGGACAAAAACTTGTTAGGGTCAAATCCAATAAAACACATTACTGAGTAACACTACATATTTTCAAGTTTAGTGGTGGCTGCATCATGTTATGGGTATGCTTGTCATCGTTAAGGAGTTTTTTCAGAAATGGAATGGAGTTAAGCACAGGCAAAATCCCAGAGGAAAACCTGGTTCAGTTTGCTTTCCCACCAGACACTGGGAGATGAATTCACCTTTCAACAGGAAAATAACCTAAAACACAAGGCCAAACCTACACTGGAGTTGCTTACCAAGAAGACAGTGAATTTTCCTGAGTGGTCGAGTTAGTTTTTACTTAAAATCTACTTGAAAATCTATGTCAAGACCAGATAATGGTCGTCCAGCAACGATCAACAACCAATTTGACAGAACTTGAAGTATTCTGAAAATAATAATGGGCAAATGTTGGACAATCCAGGTGTGGAAAGGTGTTAGAGGCCCAGAACGACTCCCAGCTGTAATAGCTGGTAAAGGTGCTTGAGTCAGGGGTGTGAATACTGACGAAAAATGAGATATTTGTCATGTATTTGCTAACTAAAAACATGTTTTTTTTGGTGGGAATTGTGTGTAGATGGGTGAGAACCCAAAAATCTATTTAACCCATTTTAAGTTTGGGCATCAAAATGTGGAATAAGTCAAGGGGTATGAATACTTTCTGAAGCCCACACACACACACACACACACACACACACACACATTGGAGACAGGCATGCATAGACACACGTACAGAAACACAGCAAATGGCATGAACAGGTTCACTAATATGTCACTATTATAAAGTATAACTATAAAGTACTATTGTTATTGTGTTGTCCTGCAGCTCCAGAACTTGATCCAGTGTTGTTATTGTAAATAAAGTGGGGTTGTTATTGTAAATAAAGTAGTATTGTTATTGTAAATAAAGTAGTGTTGTTATTGTCCTTCAGCTCCAGAACTTGATCCAGGCAGCTGATCCTGGATCAGACTACAGGATAGACCGGGCCCTGAACGAAGCCTGTGAGTCTGTTATCCAGACCGCCTGCAAACACATCCGCAACGGGGACCCCATGTGAGTACCGTCTCACACACACACACACACACACAGAAGAACAATCACACACACACCCACACACACACACACACACAGAAGAACAATCACACACACACACACACACACACACACACACAGAAGAACAATCACACACACACACACACACACACACACACACAGAAGAACAATCACACACACACACACAGAAGAACAATCACACACACACACACAGAAGAACAATCACACACACACACACAGAAGAACAATCACACACACACACACAGAAGAACAATCACACACACACACACACACACACACACACACACACACACACAGAAGAACAATCACACACACACACACACACACACACACACACACACAGAAGAACAATCACACACACACACACACACACACACACACACACACACACACACACACACACACACACACACACACACACACACACACAAGAACAATCACACACACACACACACACACACACACACACACAAGAACAATCACACACACACACACACACACACACACACACACAAGAACAATCACACACACACACACACACACACACACACACACACACACACACACAAGAACAATCACACACACACACACACACACAAGAACAATCACACACACAGAAGAACAATCACACACACACACACACACACACACACAGAAGAACAATCACACACACACACACACAGAAGAACAATCACACACACACACATTTGTGAGTACTGTAATCTCAGACTCACACAGGTACAGACGCTGAATAAATACACACCTGTCTTTTCTAATGTACCTGTGATGTTTGGCGGCACCTCCGGCTGTGTCTTTCCTGCTGTGTTAGTCAGTTCAGAATAAAGGGGTTTGTTACCTGTCAGGAATATCACTGTAGTCTTTGTCTTGAACAACACGCCACCGGCAGGAAAAGGCTCCCGAGTGGCGCAGCGGTCTAAGGCACTGCATCTCAGTGCTAGAGGCGTCACTACAGACCCTGGTTTGATTCCAGACTGTATCACAGCGGTCTAAGGTGCTGCATCTCAGTGCTAGAGGCATCACTACAGACCCTGGTTCGATTCCAGACTGTATCACAGCGGTCTAAGGTGCTGCATCTCAGTGCCAGAGGCGTCACTACAGACCCTGGTTCGATTCCAGGCTGTATCGCAGCGGTCTAAGGCGCTGCAGCTCAGTGCTAGAGACCCTGGCTCGATTCCAGGCTGTAGTGCATCTTTACTTTTACTCAAGTATGACAATTGAGTACTTTTTTCCACCACTGCAGGCTGGGCGCGGTGTCAGTGATATGTTCAGCGCGGTGTCAGGGATGTGTTCAGCGCGGTGTCAGGGATATGTTCAGCGGCGGTGTCAGTGATGTGTTCAGCGCGGTGTCAGGGATGTGTTCAGCGGCGGTGTCAGGGATGTGTTCAGCGGCGGTGTCAGGGATGTGTTCAGCGGCGGTGTCAGGGATGTGTTCAGCGGCGGTGTCAGTGATGTGTTCAGCGGCGGTGTCAGGGATGTGTTCAGCGCGGTGTCAGGGATGTGTTCAGCGCGGTGTCAGGGATGTGTTCAGCGCGGTGTCAGGGATATGTTCAGCGCGGTGTCAGGAATATGTTCAGCGCGGTGTCAGTGATTGGCATTGTGTTTTGAAGTAATTCGGCTTGGTTGGGTTGTGTTTCGGGGGACGCACGGCTCTCGACCTTCGCCTCTCTTTGCAGTGATGGGACAAGACTGTAACTACCAATTGGAAACTGGGGAGAAAAACCGGTAAAGGAAAAAAATAAATGTATAAAATAATCTTTATAAAAAGCTGCATTTGACATGTTAGGAGACAGAACCTCTAGTTCTGTGGCGATGTCATGGTGTCTCTTGGGATTTATTGTGACCTTTTTTGATTGGTTGATAAAGTCATTGCCATATTGTGTGTGTGTGTAGGATCCTGTCTTGCCTGATGGAGCACCTGTATACAGAGAAGATGGTGGAGGACTGTGAACACAGACTACTGGAGCTGCAGTACTTCATCTCTAGAGACTGGAAGTAAGTCAACCGTGACCCTCTGACCTTTAACCCCAAACTTGAACCTACCTCTTTACCTAAGCGTTGACCCCCCCCCCCCCGCCCCTAACCTAAACGTTTAGTTGTAACTGTAGTTATCCAATGTAAATGTCTGGGGCAGAAGTATGTACTGGAAGTCCTGCATTATTAACCTCTCTGGGCCAGTGGGACGCTTGCGTCCCACCTACTCAACAGCCAGTGGAATCCCGTGGCGCGATATTCAAATACCTTTAGAAATGCTATTACTTCAATTTCTCAAACATATGACTATTTTACACCATTTTAAAGACAAGACTCTCGTTAATCTAACCACACTGTCCGATTTCAAAAAGGCTTTACAACGAAAGCAAAACATTAGATTATGTCAGCAGAGTACCCAGCCAGAAATAATCAGACACCCATTTTTCAAGCTAGCATATAATGTCACATAAACCCAAACCACAGCTAAATGCAGCAGTAACCTTTGATGATCTTCATCAGATGACACTCCTAGGACATTATGTTATACAATACATGCATGTTTTGTTCAATCAAGTTCATATTTATATCAAAAACCAGCTTTTTACATTAGCATGTGACTAGCATGTGACTAGCATTCCCACCGAACACTTCCAGTGAATTTACTAAATTACTCACGATAAACGTTCACAAAAAACATAACAATTATTTTAAGAATTATAGATACAGATCTCCTTTATGCAATCGCGGTGTCCGATTTTAAAATAGCTTTTCGGTGAAAGCACATTTTGCAATATTCTGAGTAGATAGCCCGGCCATCACGGGCTAGCTATTTTGACACCCATCAAGTGTGGTACTCACCAAACTCAGATTTACTATTAGAAAAATTGGATTACCTTTGCTGTTCTTTATCAGAATGCACTCCCAGGACTTCTACTTCAATAACAAATGTTGGTTTGGTTCCAAATAATCCATAGTTGTATCCAAATAGCGGCGTTTTGTTCGTGTGTTCAAGACACTATCCGAAGGGTAAAGAAGGGTGACGCGCCCGGCGCGTTTCGTGACAAAAAAAAATCAAAATATTCCATTACCGTACTTCGAAGCATGTCAAACGCTGTTTAAAACAAATTTTTATGCAATTTTTCTCGTAAAAAAGCAATAATATTCCGACCGGGAAACCCTGTTTTCGTTCAAAGACGAAAAAATAAAAACATGGTGTCGGCTCGTGCACGCGCCCCAGTCTCATTGTTCTCAGATCGACCACTATCCAAATGCGCTACTGTTTTTCACCCATGGCCTGCAAAGTCACCATTCAACGTTCTGGCGCCTTCTGAGAGCCTATGGGAGCGTTAGAAAATGTCACGTTATGCCAGAGATCCCCTGTTTTGGATAGAGATGATGAAGAAAGCCAAGAAATAGTCAGAGAGAGCGCTTCCTGTTTGGAATCTTCTCAGGTTTTTGCCTGCCAAATGAGTTCTGTTATACTCACAGACACCATTAAAACAGTTTTAGAAAGTTGAGGGTGTTTTCTATCCAAATCAAACAATTATATGCATATTCTAGTTACTGGGCAGGAGTAGTAACCAGATTAAATCAGGTACGTTTTTTACCCGGCCGTGCAAATACTGCCCCCTATCCCCAACAGGTTAATGTGTAAAACACTGGGTCAATCTACTGTCGTCACTAAGGGGCCCGAACCATGAAAAACAGCCCCTGACCATTATTCCTCTTCCACCAAACTTTACAGTTGGCACTATGCATTGGGGCAGGTAGCGTTTTCCTGGCATCTGCCAAACCCAGATTCATCCGTCGGACTGCCAGATGGTGAAGCGTGATTCATCACTCCAGAGAACGTGTTTCCGCTGCTCCAGAGTCCAATGGCGGCGAGATTTGCACCACTCCAACCGACGTTTGGCATTGCGGATGGTGATCTTAGGCTTGTGTGCGGCTGCTCAGCCATGGAAACACATTTCATAAAGCTCCCGACGAAGAGTTGTTGTGCTGACGTTGCTTCCAGAGGCAGTTTGGAACTCGGTGGTGGAGTGTTGCAACCGAGGACAGACGATTTTGACGCGCTTCAGCACTCAGCGGTCCTGTTCTGTGAGTTTGTGTGGCCTACCACTTCGCGGCTGAGCCGTTGTTGCTCCAAGACGTTTCCACTTCATATTAACAGCACTTACTGTTGACCGGGGGGACAGCTCTAACAGGGCAGAAATGTAATGAACGGGACTTGTTGGTAAGGTGGCATCCAATGACGGTGCCACGTTGCAAGTCAGTGAGCTCTTCAGTAAGGACATTCTTTTACCAATGTCTATGGAGATTGCCTAACCTTAAATTAAACCTGCAAAACGTACCTTTTTTGGGGGGAGACCTGACCAAATTCACATAGAAATGTGAGTTATAGATCTGTCATTCTTATTGAAATCAAGTCTAACATGATGACCAGAACGTGCTCGAGCGTTGCAAAAATACATTTACACATACGTTATTCAATCACTGCTCGCGTGCGCCAACGAGCGTCTGCGTAGCCAGGCGCTAAAATAGAATTTGATTCTATTCGTGATGTTTGATGCACTACAAGTCCTGCCTCTATCATCTCCTCATTGGTTTGTTAGGAGCATATACCCACATGGGTGATTTAAAGATGAACTGAGGTCCACACACCAGTCGGTGGTGGTAATGCACCTTAAAGTTGGTTGCCAACCGCCATATAAAGTCGGAAGAAGAAGAAGCCTGAAGGAGGAGCGATTACTAAAAACCGAATTCGGTTTACCGTTTTATCTGTGGATTAATTGTCGGCGTAGAGGATCTTGTGCATTTCATGTAAAACAACAAACTCAATGTTTATATCCCAGGACAAATTAGCTAGCAACAGCAAGCTAGCTAAATAGGACAAATTAGCTAGCAACTGCAAGCTAGCTAAATAGGACAAATTAGCTAGCAACTGCAAGCTAGCTAAATAGGACAAATTAGCTAGCAACTGCAAGCTAGCTAAATAGGACAAATTAGCTAGCAACTGCAAGCTAGCTAAATAGGACAAATTAGCTAGCAACTGCAAGCTAGCTAAATAGGACAAATTAGCATGCAACTGCAAGCTAGCTAAATAGGACAAATTAGCTAGCAACTGCAAGCTAGCTAAATAGGACAAATTAGCTAGCAACTGCAAGCTAGCTAAATAGGACAAATTGGCTAGCAACAGCAAGCGCGCTAACTAAATTGCCATAAATATTTAATAGAATAAAACTTGCTTTTCAACCTATTATAGTTGGTTCAGTTTGTTTTGATATTTCAACTTGCTTTCCTGATCATCTGGTGTGGGGGGACAAAATCAACATGCACCTTTAGAAATGTGTGTTTATAGATCTGTCATTCTTATTGAACGAATAAGACTGCGCATGCGATCTGGTCAGCATGTAAGAAGCTATAGATATGTTCTATGTGCTCTATTTCTATGCTATTCCTTCTGAAGTTTCATTTTTGTGTCTTACTTTTGGTTTTGTACACCAGCTTCAAACTACTGAAAATATAATATTTTTTTGTAATAAATTTCACAGCGGTTTAGATGGTACAATGATTATAATATTAGTAACCAGGAAATGGCGGAGCGATTTCTGCATAGGGCATCTTTTAACACGTTTGTTTTCATGAATTTCTATGATTTAACCAATTTAGACTTTGCAGCTGGCTCATCTAGTGGAAATCGTGCAGTTGTGGTTCATGACAACAAGCATCAACCTCCGTATAAGAAGTGCCGCACTGTCTCACTCTCTACTGCCCCCTGTCTGCCACACTGTCTCACTCTCTACTGCCCCCTGTCTGTCGCACTGTCTCACTCTCTACTGCCCCTGTCTGCCGCACTGTCTCACTCGCTACTGCCCCCTGTCTGCCGCACTGTCTCACTCTCTACTGCCCCCTGTCTGCCGCACTGTCTCACTCTCTACTGCCCCCTGTCTGTCGCACTGTCTCACTCTCTACTGCCCCTGTCTGCCGCACTGTCTCACTCGCTACTGCCCCCTGTCTGCCGCACTGTCTCACTCTCTACTGCCCCCTGTCTGCCGCACTGTCTCACTCTCTACTGCCCCCTGTCTGCCGCACTGTCTCACTCTCTACTGCCCCCTGTCTGCCGCACTGTCTCACTCTCTACTGCCCCCTGTCTGCCGCACTGTCTCACTCTCTACTGCCCCCTGGTTGTCGCACTGTCTCACTCTCTACAGCCACACTGTCTCACTCTCTACTGCCCCCAGGTTGTCGCACTGTCTCACTCTCTACAGCCACACTGTCTCACTCTCTACTGCCCCCTGTCTGCCGCACTGTCTCACTCTCTACTGCCCCCTGTCTGCCGCACTGTCTCACTCTCTACTGCCCCCTGTCTGCCGCACTGTCTCACTCTCTACTGCCCCCTGTCTGCCGCACTGTCTCACTCTCTACTGCCCCCTGTCTGCCGCACTGTCTCACTCTCTACTGCCCCCTGTCTGCCGCACTGTCTCACTCTCTACAGCCACACTGTCTCACTCTCTACTGCCCCCAGGTTGTCGCACTGTCTCACTCTCTACAGCCACACTGTCTCACTCTCTACTGCCCCCTGTCTGCCGCACTGTCTCACTCTCTACTGCCCCCTGTCTGCCGCACTGTCTCACTCTCTACTGCCACACTGTCTCACTCTCTACTGCCCCTGTCTGCCACACTGTCTCACTCTCTACTGCCCCCTGGTTGTCAGACTGTCTCACTCTCTACTGCCACACTGTCTCACTCTCTACTGCCCCCTGTCTGCCACACTGTCTAACTCTCTGCTGTCTGCCACACTGTCTCACTCTCTACTGCCCCTGTCTGCCACACTGTCTAACTCTCTACTGCCCCGTCTGTCTGCCACACTGTCTAACTCTCTACTGCCCCCTGTCTGCCAGACTGTCTAACTCTCTACTGCCCCCTGTCTGCCACACTGTCTAACTCTCTGCTGTCTGCCACACTGTATCACTCTCTACTGCCCCCTGTCTGCCACACTGTCTAACTCTCTACTGCCCCCTGGTGGTCAGACTGTCTAACTCGCTCCTCCCTCTACCACACTGTCTAACTCTCTACTGCCCCCTGGTGGTCAGACTGTAACTCTCTCCTCCCTCTACCAGACTGTCTAACTCGCTCCTCCCTCTACCACACTGTCTAACTCTCTACTGCCCCCTGGTTGTCAGACTGTAACTCTCTCCTCCCTCTACCAGACTGTCTAACTCTCTACTGCCCCCTGGTGGTCAGACTGTCTAACTCTCTACTGCCCCCTGGTGGTCAGACTGTGTAACTCTCTCCTCCCTCTACCACACTGTCTAACTCTCTACTGCCCTCTGGTGGTCAGACTGTCTAACTCTCTCCTCCCTCTACCAGACTGGACCCCATCCTGTATAAGAAGTGCCAGGGTGACGCTGCCAGGCTGTGCCACGCCCACGGCTGGAATGAGACCAGCGAGCTGATGCCACCTGGTGCCGTGTTCTCATGTCTCTATCGCCATGCCTACCGCACCGAGGAGCAGGGACGACGGGTAAGAGATTCAGGAGCAGCAAAGATGGAGGAGTTACCATGGTTCCACATTACTACTATGGTAGAATACATGATGGAGGAGTTACCATGGTTCCACATTACTACTATGGTAGAATACATGATGGAGGAGTTACCATGGTTCCACATTACTACTATGGTAGAATACAAGATGGAGGAGTTACCATGGTTCCACATTACTACTATGGTAGAATACAAGATGGAGGAGTTACCATGGTTCCACATTACTACTATGGTAGAATACATGATGGAGGAGTTACCATGGTTCCACATTACTACTATGGTAGAATACATGATGGAGGAGTTACCATGGTTCCACATTACTACTATGGTAGAATACATGATGGAGGAGTTACCATGGTTCCACATTACTACTATGGTAGAATACATGATGGAGGAGTTACCATGGTTCCACATTACTACTATGGTAGAATACAAGATGGAGGAGTTACCATGGTTCCACATTACTACTATGGTAGAATACATGATGATGGAGGAGTTACCATGGTTCCACATTACTACTATGGTAGAATACATGATGGAGGAGTTACCATGGTTCCACATTACTACTATGGTAGAATACAAGATGGAGGAGTTACCATGGTTCCACATTACTACTATGGTAGAATACAAGATGGAGGAGTTACCATGGTTCCACATTACTACTATGGTAGAATACAAGATGGAGGAGTTACCATGGTTCCACATTACTACTATGGTAGAATACATGATGGAGGAGTTACCATGGTTCCACATTACTACTATGGTAGAATACATGATGGAGGAGTTACCATGGTTCCACATTACTACTATGGTAGAATACATGATGGAGGAGTTACCATGGTTCCACATTACTACTATGGTAGAATACATGATGATGGAGGAGTTACCATGGTTCCACATTACTACTATGGTAGAATACATGATGGAGGAGTTACCATGGTTCCACATTACTACTATGGTAGAATACATGATGGAGGAGTTACCATGGTTCCACATTACTACTATGGTAGAATACATGATGGAGGAGTTACCATGGTTCCACATTACTACTATGGTAGAATACATGTTGATGGAGATGATGGTGAGGAAGATAAGGGTGGTGGTGAGGAAGATGAGGGTAGGGGGTGATTGGTGATGACAGTGGTAGGGCTGATTGGTGATGACAGTGGTAGGGCTGATTGGTGATGACAGTGGTAGGGCTGATTGGTGATGACAGTGGTAGGGCTGATTGGTGATGACAGTGGTAGGGCTGATTGGTGATGACAGTGGTAGGGCTGATTGGTGATTGGTGGTTGTTCTTACTGTGCTGAATCTGATGGACATAAATGGCTACAATATTGTCTGACAAGAGGATCATCCCATCTATGTGCTGTTATAAAAATGACCTTCCACTGGGATGTGTATATATGACTAGTGTGTGTGTGTGTGTGTGTGTGTGTGTTTGTTTAGCTATCCCGTGACTGTAAGGTGGAGGTACAGAGGATTCTCCACCAGAGGGCGTTAGATGTGAAACTGGACCCTGATCTCCAGAAGCGCTGTTTGACTGACCTGGGGAAGTGGTGTAGTGAAAAGACTGGCACTGGACAGGTAGGTCACACACACACACACACACACACAGATTCGCTGTTTGTGTATATGGTTTTTACCGCCCAATTCCCCCCGGTGTATACCGCCCAATTCCCCCCGGTGTATACCGCCCAATTCCCCCCCCCCGGTGTATACCGCCCAATTCCCCCCCCCCGGTGTATACCGCCCAATTCCCCCCCCCCGGTGTATACCGCCCAATTCCCCCCCCCCGGTGTATACCGCCCAATTCCCCCCCCCGGTGTATACCGCCCAATTCCCCCCCCCGGTGTATACCGCCCAATTCCCCCCCCCCGGTGTATACCGCCCAATTCCCCCCCCCGGTGTATACCGCCCAATTCCCCCCCCCGGTGTATACCGCCCAATATCCCCCCCCCCGGTGTATAACGCCCAATATCCCCCCCCCGGTGTATACCGCCCAATTTCCCCCCCCGGTGTATACCGCCCAATTTTCCCCCCCCCGGTGTATAACGCCCAATATCCCCCCCCCGGTGTATACCGCCCAATTTCCCCCCCCGGTGTATACCGCCCAATTTCCCCCCCCGGTGTATACCGCCCAATTTCCCCCCCCGGTGTATACCGCCCAATTTTCCCCCCCGGTGTATACCGCCCAAATTCCCCCCCGGTGTATAGCGCCCAATTCCCCCCGGTGTATACCGCCCAATTCCCCCCGGTGTATACCGCCCAATTCCCCCCCGGTATATACCGCCCAATTCCCCCCCGGTATATACCGCCCAATTCCCCCCCCGGTATATACCGCCCAATTCCCCCCCCGGTATATACCGCCCAATTCCCCCCCCGGTATATACCGCCCAATTCCCCCCGGTATATACCGCCCAATTCCCCCCGGTATACGGTATATTCCGTCCAAGCCTTCCTCCACATGTCCTTCCTGGTTTGGTATCTCTCCATAGCCAATAATGTATTACTGCCCTTGGCTTAGCTTCTCAAATACTGACTGTTTGCTTGATATATATGAAGACTGTGTTGTGATGGGGTGTTGTGATGGGGTGTTGTAATGGGGTGTGTGACGGTGTGTGTGACGGTGTGTGTGACGGTGTGTGTGACGGCGTTGTGATGGTGTGTGTGACAGCGTTGTGATGGTGTGTGTGATGGTGTGTGTGATGGCGTTGTGATGGTGTGTGTGATGGCGTTGTGATGGGGTGTTGTGATGGGGTGTTGTGATGGTGTTGTGATGGGGTGTTGTGATGGGGTGTGTGATGGTGTGTGTGACAGCGTTGTGATGGGGTGTTGTGATGGTGTGTGATGGTGTGTGTGATGGCGTTGTGATGGTGTGTGTGATGGCGTTGTGATGGGGTGTTGTGATGGTGTGTGTGATGGCGTTGTGATGGTGTGTGTGACAGCGTTGTGATGGTGTGTGATGGTGTGTGTGATGGCGTTGTGATGGGGTGTTGTGATGGTGTGTGTGTTCTAGGAGTTGGAGTGTCTGCAGGACCACCTGGAAGACCTGCTGTCAGGGTGTGGAGAGGTGGTGGGCAACCTGACAGAGCTGCAGTCTGAGGTACACTACCACTGGCTTCATGTGGACTGGACTGGAATAGACTGGACTGGACTAGACAGGACTGGACTGGAATAGACTGGACTGGAATAGACTGGACTGGACTGGAATAGACTGGAATAGACAGGACTGGACCGGACTGGACTGGACTCTGGGCTCCAGAATTATTGGCATCCTTGATAATGATGAGCAAAAAAAACTGGATAAAATAAATTATACATTCAAAACTATATTACTACTATATTATATAGTATGAGTTATATTATTACTATATTATATAGTATGTGTTTTATTAGTACTATATAATGTAGTATGAGTTTTATTAGTACTATATAATGTAGTATGAGTTATATTAGTACTATATAATGTAGTATGAGTTATATTATTACTGTATTATATAGTATGAGTTTTATTAGTACTATATTATATAGTATGAGTTTTATTAGTACTATATTATATATTATGAGTTTTATTAGTACTATATAATGTAGTATGAGTTTTATTAGTACTATATTATATAGTATGAGTTATATTATATAGTATGAGTTTTATTAGTGCTATATTAGTACTATATTATATAGTATGAGCTATATTAGTACTATATTATATAGTATGAGCTATATTAGTACTATTATGTAGTATGAGCTATATTAGTACTATATAATGTAGTATGAGTTTTATTAGTACTATATTATATAGTATGAGTTATATTATATAGTATGAGCTATATTAGTACTATATTATGTAGTATGAGCTATATTAGTACTATATTATATAGTATGAGCTATATTAGTACTATATTTTATAGTATGAGCTATATTAGTACTATATTATGTAGTATGAGCTATATTAGTGCTATATTATGTAGTATGAGCTATATTAGTACTATATTATATAGTATGAGTTATATTAGTATTATATAGTATGAGCTATATTAGTACTATATTATATAGTATGAGTTTTATTAGTACTATATTATATAGTATGAGTTATATTATATAGTATGAGCTATATTAGTACTATATTATGTAGTATGAGCTATATTAGTACTATATTATGTAGTATGAGCTGTATTAGTACTATATTATGTAGTATGAGCTATATTAGTACTATATTATGTAGTATGAGCTATATGAGTAATATATTTTGTAGTGTGAGTTATATTAGTACTAGATTATACAGTGCGAGTTATAGTGAGTTATATTATATAGTGTTATATTAGTACTATATTATATAGTGCTATATTAGAACTATATTATATAGTGTTATATTAATATTCTATTATTTAGTATGAGATATATTAGTACTATATTATATAGTATGAGTTATATTAGTACTATATTATATAGTGTTATATTAGTACTATATTATATAGTATGAGCTATATTATATAGTATGAGTTTTATTAGTGCTATATTAGTACTATATTATATAGTATGAGCTATATTAGTACTATATTATATAGTATGAGCTATATTAGTACTATATTATATAGTATGAGTTTTATTAGTACTATATTATATAGTATGAGTTATATTATATAGTATGAGCTATATTAGTACTATATTATATAGTATGAGTTTTATTAGTACTATATTATATAGTATGAGTTATATTATATAGTATGAGCTATATTAGTACTATATTATATAGTATGAGTTATATTAGTACTATATTATATAGTGTTATATTAGTACTATATTATATAGTATGAGTTATATTAGTACTATATTATATAGTATGAGCTATATTATATAGTATGAGTTTTATTAGTGCTATATTAGTACTATATTATATAGTATGAGCTATATTAGTACTATATTATATAGTATGAGCTATATTAGTACTATATTATATAGTATGAGTTTTATTAGTACTATATTATATAGTATGAGTTATATTATATAGTATGAGCTATATTAGTACTATATTATATAGTATGAGTTTTATTAGTACTATATTCTATAGTATGAGTTATATTATATAGTATGAGCTATATTAGTACTATATTATGTAGTATGAGCTATATTAGTACTATATTATATAGTATGAGCTATATTAGTACTATATTATATAGTATGAGCTATATTAGCGAAGGCAGTTTTTTAGAAATGTTTGCAAATATATTAAAAATAAAAATGCAGATATCTTATTTACATAAATATTCAGACCCTCAAAGCTCAGGTACATCCTGTCTCCATTGATCATCCTTGATGTTTCTACAACATGATTGGAGTCCACCTGTGGTAAATTCAATTGATTGGACATGATTTGGAAAGGCACAAACCTATTTATATAAGGTCCCACAGTTGATAGTGCATGTCAGAGCAACAACCAAGACGTGAAGTCAAAGGAATTGTCCGTAGAGCACCGAGACAAGATTGTGTTGAGGCACAGATCTGGGGAAGGGTACCAAAACATGTCTGTAGCATTGAAGGTCCCCAAGAACACAGAGGCCTCCATCATTCTTAAATGGAAGACGTTTGGAACCACCAAGACTCTTCCTAGAGCTGGCCGCCCGGCCAAACTGAACAATCGGGGAGAAGGGCATTGAACCCGATGGTCACACTGACAGAGCTCTAGAGTTCCTCTGTGGAGATGGGAGAACCTTCCAGAAGGACAACCATCTCTGCAGCACTCCACCAATCAGGCCTTTATGGTAGAGTGGCCAGACGGAAGCCACTCTTCAGTAAAAGGCACATGACAGCCCGCTTGGAGTTTGCCAAAAGGCACCTAAAGACTAAAGACAAACAAGATTCTCTGGTCTCAATGAAACCAAGATTGAACTCTGGCCTGAACGCCAAACGTCTGGAGGAAACCTGGCACCATCCCTACGGTGAAGCATGGTGGTGGCAACATCATGCTGTGGAGATGTTTTTCAGCGGCAGGGACTGGGAGAATAGTCAGGATCGAGGGAAAGATGAACTGAGCCAAGTACAGAGAGATCCTTGATGAAAACCTGCTCCAGAGCGCTCAGGACCTCAGACTGGGGCGAAGGTTCACCTTCCAACAGGACAACGACCCTAAGCACACACCCAAGACAACGCAGGAGTGGCTTCGGGACAAGACTGAATGTCCTTGAGTGGCCGAGCCAGAGCCCGGACTTGAATCCAATCGAACATCTCTGGAGAGACCTGAAAATAGCTGTGCAGCAACGCTCCCCATCCAACCTGACAGAGCTTGAGAGGATCTGCAGAGAAGAATGGGAGAAACTCCCCAAATACAGGTGTGCCAAGCTTGTAGCGTCATACCCAAGAAGACTCGAGGCTGTAATCGCTGACAAAGGTGCTTCAGCAAAGTACTGAGTAAAGGTGCTTCAGCAAAGTACTGAGTAAAGGGTCTGAATACCTTTTTGTAAATGTCATTTTTCAGTTTTTTATTTGTAATAAATTAGCTAATGTTTGCTTTGTCATTATGGGGTATTGTGTGTGGATTGAGGGATTTTTTTCTTTTTAAATCCATTTTAGAACAAGGCTGTAACGTAACAAACTGTAAAAAGTCAATTGATCTGAATCCTTTCTTAATGCTCCGTACAGCTACGTATTTGTGTTATTTATTTTATCCAGTCTTTTTTGCTCCTCTTCACCAAGGGTGCCAGCCATTCTGTATGTGTGATGTATCTGTGTATATTAATGTCTCTGGCTGACATGGTCTCTCTGCTGTGACAGGACATCCATATTGAGGCCCTGCTGATCCGGGCCTGTCAGCCTGTCATCCAGTCTCACTGCCATGTAAGTTACAACAAACAGCTCCAGAACAGCTCTCTCCTCCTCTCCTCCTCCTCCTCTCCTCCTCCTCCTCTCTCCCTCTCCTCCTCCTCTCTCCTCCTCTCCCTCTCCTCCTCCTCTCTCCTCCTCCTCTCTCTCCTCCTCCTCCTCTCTCTCCTCCTCTCTCCTCCTCTCCCTCTCCTCCTCCTCTCTCTCCTCCTCCTCTCTCCTCCTCCTCTCTCCTCCTCCTCTCTCTCCTCCTCTCTCCTCCTCCTCTCTCCTCCTCCTCTCTCTCTCTCTCTCTCTCTATCTCTCTCTCCTCTTCTCCTCTCTCTCCTCCCTCCAGGATGTATCTGATAACCAGGTGGATACAGGTGATCTGATGGAGTGTCTGGTTCAGAATAAACACATCTGTCTCCTCCTCTCTCTCCTCCTCCTCTCTCCTCATCTCTCTCTCATCTCTCTCCTCTCTCTCATCTCTCCTCCTCTCTCCTCTCTCTCCTCCCTCCAGGATGTATCTGATAACCAGGTGAATACAGGGGATCTGATGGAGTGTCTGGTTCAGAATAAACACATCTGTCTCCTCCTCTCTCTCCTCCTCCTCTCTCCTCATCTCTCTCTCATCTCTCTCCTCCTCTCTCCTCTCCTCCTCTCTCTCCTCTCTCCAGGATGTATCTGATAGCCAGGTGGATACAGGGGATCTGATGGAGTGTCTGGTTCAGAATAAACACCAGAAGGAGATGAACAGGAAGTGCACCGTGGGAGTTACACACTTCCAGCTGGTGGGTCGCTGTCGCTATGACAACACGCAAAACTGACTCATGTTCACACAGCTGGCGGGTCGCTGTCGCTATGACAACACGGACCAAGGAGCTGTCGACCTCACTATGACCCCCCCTCCGACTGAACTGAGCGACCTGACTCACACACTCACCATCTCACACACACCACACACTCACCTCCCATAGCTGTCTGACCTGAGGTGATGTAAACTGGTAGGATGGGAGGTGCTGTAAACTGGTAGGATGGGAGGCGATGTAAACTGGTAGGATGGGAGGCGATGTAAACTGGTAGGATGGGAGGCGACGTAAACTGGTAGGATGGGAGGAGATGTAAACTGGTAGGATGGGAGGAGATGTAAACTGGTAGGATGGGAGGTGATGTAAACTGGTAGGATGGGAGGCGATGTAGAATGGGAGGCGACGTAAACTGGTAGGATGGGAGGCGATGTAGGATGGGAGGAGATGTAAACTGGTAGGATGGGAGGAGATGTAAACTGGTAGGATGGGAGGAGATGTAAACCGGTAGGATGGGAGGAGATGTAAACCGGTAGGATGGGAGGAGATGTAAACTGGTAGGATGGGAGGAGATGTAAACCGGTAGGATGGGAGGAGATGTAAACCGGTAGGATGGGAGGAGATGTAAACCGGTAGGATGGGAGGAGATGTAAACCGGTAGGATGGGAGGAGATGTAAACCGGTAGGATGGGAGGAGGTGTAAACCGGTAGGATGGGAGGTTAATGTGTATCTGTATTTGACAACCGGCCGTTGTAGATAATCAACCCAGACTGACTCCATCTCCTCCTCCTCCATCTCCTCTTCCTCCTCCTCTTCTTCCTCCTCCATCTCCTCCTCTTCTTCCTCCTCCATCTCCTCCTCTTCTTCCTCCTCCTCCTCCATCTCCTCTTCCTCCTCCATCTCCTCATCCTCAGATCCAGATGAAGGACTTTCGTTTCTCCTACAAGTTCAAGATGGCGTGTAAAGAGGACGTGCTCAAGCTCTGCCCCAACATCAAGAAGAAGTGAGTCACAACCAGTCCCAATGGCTCCCTATTCCCTATATAGTGCACTACTTATGACCAGTCCCAATGGCTCCCTATTCCCTATATAGTGCACTGCTTATGACCAGTCCCAATGGCTCCCTATTCCCTATATAGTGCTCTACTTATGACCAGTCCCAATGGCTCCCTATTCCCTATATAGTGCACTACTTATGACCAGTCCCAATGGCTCCCTATTCCCTATATAGTGCACTACTTATGACCAGTCCCAATGGCTCCCTATTCCCTATATAGTGCACTGCTTATGACCAGTCCCAATGGCTCCCTATTCCCTATATAGTGCACTACTTATGACCAGTCCCAATGGCTCCCTATTCCCTATATAGTGCACTACTTATGACCCGTCCCAATGGCTCCCTATTCCCTATTTAGTGCACTACTTATGACCAGTCCCAATGGCTCCCTATTCCCTATATAGAGCACTACTTATGACCAGTCCCAATGGCTCCCTATTCCCTATATAGTGCACTGCTTATGACCAGTCCCAATGGCTCCCTATTCCCTATATAGTGCACTACTTATGACCAGTCCTATTACTTTTCATTGGTTGGATCTTCCACTTAGTCATTCAACCTCCCTCTGTCTCTCTGTCTCAGTACCACAGTGTTCTTACTAATTCACCCTGTCTCTCTCTTCTCTGTCTCTCTCTTCTCTGTCTGCCTCTCTCTTCTCTGTCTCTCTCTTCTCTGTCTGTCTGTCTCTCTCTTCTCTGTCTGTCTCTCTCTTCTCTGTCTCTCTCTTCTCTGTCTGCCTGTCTCTCTCTTCTCTGTCTCTCTCTTCTCTGTCTCTCTCTTCTCTGTCTCTCTCTTCTCTGTCTCTCTCTTCTCTGTCTCTCTCTTCTCTGTCTGTCTCTCTCTTCTCTGTCTGTCTCTCTCTTCTCTGTCTGTCTCTCTCTTCTCTGTCTGTCTCTCTCTTCTCTGTCTGTCTCTCTCTTCTCTGTCTGTCTCTCTCTTCTCTGTCTGTCTCTCTCTTCTCTGTCTGTCTCTTCTCTGTCTGTCCCTCTCTTCTCTGTCTCTCTCTTCTAGTAGTGATCTGTCTCTCTGTCCCCCAGGGTGGAGGTAGTGATCTGTCTCTCTGTCCCCCAGGGTGGACGTAGTGATCTGTCTCTCTGTCCCCCAGGGTGGATGTAGTGATCTGTCTCTCTGTCCCCCAGGGTGGATGTAGTGATCTGTCTCTCTGTCCCCCAGGGTGGATGTAGTGATCTGTCTCTCTGTCCCCCAGGGTGGACGTAGTGATCTGTCTCAGTTCCACGGTGAGGAACGACACTCTGCAGGACGTCAAGGAGCAGCGGGTTTCTCTCAAGTGTCGGAAACAACTCAGAGTAGAGGAGCTGGAGATGGTGAGTTACTCCTCTGTTACAACTCAGAGTAGAGGAGCTGGAGATGGTGAGTTACTCCTCAGAGTAGAGGAGCTGGAGATGGTGAGTTACTCCTCAGAGTAGAGGAGCTGGAGATGGTGAGTTACTCCTCAGAGTAGAGGAGCTGGAGATGGTGAGTTACTCCTCAGAGTAGAGGAGCTGGAGATGGTGAGTTACTCCTCAGAGTAGAGGAGCTGGAGATGGTGAGTTACTCCTCAGAGTAGAGGAGCTGGAGATGGTGAGTTACTCCTCAGAGTAGAGGAGCTGGAGATGGGAGAGTTACTCCTCTGTTACAACTCAGAGTAGAGGAGCTGGAGATGGGAGAGTTACTCCTCAGAGTAGAGGAGCTGGAGATGGTGAGTTACTCCTCAGAGTAGAGGAGCTGGAGATGGTGAGTTACTCCTCAGAGTAGAGGAGCTGGAGATGGGAGAGTTACTCCTCTGTTACTCCTCAGAGTAGAGGAGCTGGAGATGGGAGAGTTACTCCTCAGAGTAGAGGAGCTGGAGATGGGAGAGTTACTCCTCAGAGTAGAGGAGCTGGAGATGGGAGAGTTACTCCTCAGAGTAGAGGAGCTGGAGATGGTGAGTTACTCCTCAGAGTAGAGGAGCTGGAGATGGGAGAGTTACTCCTCAGAGTAGAGGAGCTGGAGATGGTGAGTTACTCCTCAGAGTAGAGGATCTGGAGATGGGAGAGTTACTCCTCTGTTACAACTCAGAGTAGAGGATCTGGAGATGGTGAGTTACTCCTCTGTTACTCCTCAGAGTAGAGGAGCTGGAGATGGTGAGTTACTCCTCAGAGTAGAGGAGCTGGAGATGGTGAGTTACTCCTCAGAGTAGAGGAGCTGGAGATGGTGAGTTACTCCTCAGAGTAGAGGAGCTGGAGATGGTGAGTTACTCCTCAGAGTAGAGGATCTGGAGATGGTGAGTTACTCCTCAGAGTAGAGGAGCTGGAGATGGTGAGTTACTCCTCAGAGTAGAGGAGCTGGAGATGGTGAGTTACTCCTCTGTTACTCCTCAGAGTAGAGGATCTGGAGATGGTGAGTTACTCCTCTGTTACTCCTCAGAGTAGAGGATCTGGAGATGGTGAGTTACTCCTCTGTTACTCCTCAGAGTAGAGGATCTGGAGATGGTGAGTTACTCCTCTGTTACTCCTCAGAGTAGAGGAGCTGGAGATGGGAGAGTTACTCCTCAGAGTAGAGGAGCTGGAGATGGTGAGTTACTCCTCAGAGTAGAGGAGCTGGAGATGGTGAGTTACTCCTCAGAGTAGAGGAGCTGGAGATGGTGAGTTACTCCTCAGAGTAGAGGAGCTGGAGATGGTGAGTTACTCCTCAGAGTAGAGGATCTGGAGATGGTGAGTTACTCCTCTGTTACTCCTCAGAGTAGAGGATCTGGAGATGGTGAGTTACTCCTCTGTTACTCCTCAGAGTAGAGGAGCTGGAGATGGGAGAGTTACTCCTCAGAGTAGAGGAGCTGGAGATGGTGAGTTACTCCTCAGAGTAGAGGAGCTGGAGATGGTGAGTTACTCCTCAGAGTAGAGGAGCTGGAGATGGTGAGTTACTCCTCAGAGTAGAGGAGCTGGAGATGGTGAGTTACTCCTCAGAGTAGAGGAGCTGGAGATGGTGAGTTACTCCTCAGAGTAGAGGAGCTGGAGATGGGAGAGTTACTCCTCTGTTACAACTCAGAGTAGAGGAGCTGGAGATGGTGAGTTACTCCTCAGAGTAGAGGAGCTGGAGATGGTGAGTTACTCCTCTTGCTTTTATTTGTTTACCTGCTGTTGGTGGTTCGATACAGCCCTGGTCAGCTACACTTAGACCTGTGGAGTCCTCATGTGGCCTGACCAAGCTCTTGGACAGTCTTTACCTCAGTCTTTTAATACAGTCTTTTCATTTGTCTTTTCATTTGTCAGCTCAAGCCATCTCTGATGACGATACTGCCAGGTTAGCTGCAGGGAACTAGAGTGGAGACCGTACTGCCAGGTTAGCTGCAGGGAACTAGAGTGGAGACCGTACTGCCAGGTTAGCTGCAGGGAACTAGAGTGGAGACCGTACTGCCAGGTTAGCCGCAGGGAACTAGAGTGGAGACCGTACTGCCAGGTTAGCTGCAGGGAACTAGAGTGGAGACCATACTGCCAGGTTAGCCTCAGGGAACTAGAGTGGAGACCATACTGCCAGGTTAGCTGCAGGGAACTAGAGTGGAGACCATACTGCCAGCTTAGCTGCAGGGAACTAGAGTGGAGACCATACTGCCAGGTTAGCTGCAGGGAACTAGAGTGGAGAACGTACTGCCAGGTTAGCTGCAGGGAACTAGAGTGGAGACCGTACTGCCAGGTTAGCCGCAGGGAACTAGAGTGGAGACCGTACTGCCAGGTTAGCTGCAGGGAACTAGAGTGGAGACCATACTGCCAGGTTAGCTGCAGGGAACTAGAGTGGAGACCACTAAAACACAGCATTAGTAGGACAGACATGTCGTCTGATTTGTTAAATATTAATTGTCAGCTATTCATATCAAACAAATTAGGTAAATACTTCATTTTTCTATTCTCCTTTCTCTCTCCTTTCTCTCTCCTTCTCCTCTCCTTTCTCTCTCCTCCTCTCCTCCTCCTCTCCTCTCTCCTTCTCCTCTCCTTTCTCTCTCCTTTCTCTCTCCTCCTCCGCTCCTCTCTCTCCTCCTCTCCCTCCTTCCCCTCCTTCTCGCCTCCTCCGCTCCTTCTCTCATTTCTCTCTCCTCTCTCCTCTCCTTTCTCCTCCTCTCCTCTCCCCTCCTCTCTCTCCCCTCCTCTCTCTCCCCTCCTCTCTCTCCCCTCCTCTCCCTCCTCTCTCTCCCCTCCTCTCTCTCCCCTCCTCTCTCTCCCCTCCTCTCTCTCCTCTCCTCCTCCTCTCCTCTCTCCTTCTCCTCTCCTTTCTCTCTCCTCCTCCGCTCCTCTCTCTCCTCCTCTCCCTCCTTCCCCTCCTTCTCTCCTCCTCCGCTCCTTCTCTCATTTCTCTCTCCTCTCTCCTCTCCTTTCTTCTCCTCTCTCTCCCCTCCTCTCTCTCCTCTCCTCTCCTCTCCTCTCCTCTCCTCTCCTCTCCTCTCCCCTCTCTGCAGTCAGAGGACATCCGTCTGGAGCCTGAGTTCTATGAGGAGTGTAAGAGCGACATCGGGAGGCTCTGCCCCAGCGTGGCGTTTGGTAACGCTCAGATGATGGAGTGTTTAAAGGAGAGGAAGAAGCAGCTGTCTCAGCAGTGTCACCAGAGGGTGTTCAAACTACAGGAAGGAGAGATGATGGATCCGGAACTGGACTACCAACTCATGAGGGTCTGCAAGCAGATGATTAAGGTGAGGGGGGGGGGGGGGCGGGCGCGGCCGTGGGACTGGTGAGGGGGGGGGACTGTGGTGAGGGGGCAGCAAGGCCGTGGGACTGGTGAGGGGGGGGGACTGTGGGGGGGCACGGCCGTGGGACTGTGGTGAGGGGGGGGCACGGCCGTGGGACTGTGGTGAGGGGGGGGGCACGGCCGTGGGACTGTGGTGAGGGGGGGGCTGTGGTGGGGGGGGCACGGCTGTGGGACTGTGGTGAGGGGAGGGCTGTGGTGAGGAGGGGGGCACGGCCGTGGGACTGTGGTGAGGGGGGGGACGCGGCCGTGAGACTGTGGTGAGGACTGTGGTGGTGGGGGGGCCGCCGTGGGACTGTGGTGGTGGGGGGGCCGCCGTGGGACTGTGGTGAGGAGGGGGGGGCGCCGTGGGACTGTGGTGAGGAGGGGGGGCATCTGTACGGAAGAAGAACATCTTAACCTCTATGAGCCATTTTAAAGACAAGACTCTCGTTAATCTAACCACACTGTCCGATTTCAAAAAGGCTTTACAACGAAAGCAAAACATTAGATTATGTCAGCAGAGAACCCCAGCCAGAAATAATCAGACACCCATTTTTCAAGCTAGCATATAATGTCACATAAACCCAAACCACAGCTAAATTGTAGCTCTAACCTTTGATGATCTTCATCAGATGACAACCCTAGGACATTATGTTATACAATACATGCATGTTTTGTTCAATCAAGTTCATATTTATATCAAAAACCAGCTTTTTACATTAGCATGTGACTAGCATGTGACTAGCATTCCGACCGAACACTGCCTGTGAATTTACTAAATTACTCACAATAAACGTTCACAAAAAACATAACAATTATTTTTAAGAATTATAGATACAGAACTCCTCTATGCACTCGATATGTCCGATTTTAAAATAGCTTTTCGGTGAAAACACATTTTGCAATATTCTAAGTAGATAGCCCGGCATCACAGGGCTAGCTATTTAGACACCCAGCAAGTTTAGCACTCACCAAAGTCAGATTTACTATAAGAAAAATGTTATTACCTTTGCTGTTCTTCGTCAGAATGCACTCCCAGGACTTCTACTTCAATAACAAATGTTGGTTTGGTCCCAAATAATCCATTGTTATATCCAAATAGCGGCGTTTTGTTCGTGCGTTCAAGACACTATCCGAAAGGGTAAATAAGGGTGACGAGCATGGCGCATTTCGTGACAAAAAATGTCTAAATATTCCATTACCGTACTTCGAAGCATGTCAACCGCTGTTTAAAATCAATTTTTATGCCATTTTTCTCGTAAAAAAGCGATAATATTCCGACCGGGAAAGCGTGTATACGTACAAAGAGAGAGAAAATAAAAACATCTCGTGCCCTCGTGCACGTGCCTGAGTCTCAGAGTACTCTGACCAGCCACTATCCAAATGCGATAATGTGTTTCAGCCTGGGGCTGCCTCTATCGTTCAGCTTTTTCCCGGGTTCTGAGAGCCTATGGGAGCCGTAGGAAGTGTCACGTTACAGCAAAGATCCTCAGTCTTCAATAAAAAGAGCCAAGATGAACAACAAATTGTCAGACAGGGCACTTCCTGCATGGAATCTTCTCAGGTTTTGGCCTGCCATATGAGTTCTGTTATACTCACAGACACCATTCAAACAGTTTTAGAAACTTTAGGGTGTTTTCTATCCAGAGCCAATAATTATATGCATATTCTAGTTACTGGGCAGGAGTAGTAACCAGATTAAATCGGGTACGTTTTTTTTATCCGGCCGTGCAAATACTGCCCCCTATCCCTAACAGGTTTTAGAAAATATTCTAGGCCTGTTCCCTCTACCTACCTTTAACATGTCTGTCTGGCCCTCCTGTCCTCTCTCTCTCTCTCTCTCTCTCTCTCTCTGTCTCTCTCTCTCTCTGTCTCTCTCTCTCTCTCTGTCCCTCCTGTCCTCTCTCTGTCCCTCCTGTCCTCTCTCTGTCCCTCCTGTCCTCTCTCTGTCTCTCTCTCTCTCTCTGTCCCTCCTGTCCTCTCTCTGTCCCTCCTGTCCTCTCTCTGTCCCTCCTGTCCTCTCTCTGTCCCTCCTGTCCTCTCTCTGTCCCTCCTGTCCTCTCTCTGTCCCTCCTGTCCTCTCTCTGTGTTCTCCTGTCCTCTCTCTCTGTGTTCTCCTGTCCTCTCTCTCTCTCCCTCCTGTCCTCTCTCTCTGTCCCTCCTGTCCTCTCTCTCTGTCCCTCCTGTCCTCTCTCTCTGTCCCTCCTGTCCTCTCTCTCTGTCCCTCCTGTCCTCTCTCTCTGTCCCTCCTGTCCTCTCTCTCTGTCCCTCCTGTCCTCTCTCTCTGTCCCTCCTGTCCTCTCTCTCTGTCCCTCCTGTCCTCTCTCTGTCCCTCCTGTCCTCTCTCTGTGTTCTCCTGTCCTCTCTCTGTGTTCTCCTGTCCTCTCTCTGTGTTCTCCTGTCCTCTCTCTGTGTTCTCCTGTCCTCTCTCTCTGTGTTCTCCTGTCCTCTCTCTCTGTCCCTCCTGTCCTCTCTCTCTGTCCCTCCTGTCCTCTCTCTCTGTCCCTCCTGTCCTCTCTCTCTGTCCCTCCTGTCCTCTCTCTCTGTCCCTCCTGTCCTCTCTCTCTGTCCCTCCTGTCCTCTCTCTCTGTCCCTCCTGTCCTCTCTCTCTGTCCCTCCTGTCCTCTCTGTGTTCTCCTGTCCTCTCTCTCTCTCCCTCCTGTCCTCTCTCTCTGTCCCTCCTGTCCTCTCTCTCTGTCCCTCCTGTCCTCTCTCTCTGTCCCTCCTGTCCTCTCTCTCTGTCCCTCCTGTCCCCTCTCTCTGTCAGCGGTTCTGTACGGATGCGGATGCTAAGAACCTGCTGCAGTGTCTGAAACAGAACAAGAACTCTGAACTGATGGACCCCAAGTGTAAACAGATGATCACCAAGAGACAGATCACACAGAACACAGGTAACACCTTCACAGAACACAGGTAACACACCTTCACAGAACACAGGTAACACCTTCACAGAACACAGGTAACACCTTCACAGAACACAGGTAACACACCTTCACAGAACACAGGTAAAACCACCTTCACAGAACACAGGTAACACCTTCACAGAACACAGGTAACACACCTTCACAGAACACAGGTAACACACCTTCACAGAACACAGGTAACACACCTTCACAGAACACAGGTAACACACCTTCACAGAACACAGGTAACACACCTTCACAGAACACAGGTAACACCTTCACAGAACACAGGTAACACACCTTCACAGAACACAGGTAACACACCTTCACAGAACACAGGTAACACACCTTCACAGAACACAGGTAACACCTTCACAGAACACAGGTAACACCTTCACAGAACACAGGTAACACCTTCACAGAACACAGGTAACACACCTTCACAGAGAACACAGGTAACACACCTTCACAGAGAACACAGGTAACACACCTTCACAGAGAACACAGGTAACACACCTTCACAGAGAACACAGGTAACACACCTTCACAGAGAACACAGGTAACACACCTTCACAGAGAACACAGGTAACACACCTTCACAGAACACAGGTAACACACCTTCACAGAACACAGGTAACACACCTTCACAGAGAACACAGGTAACACACCTTCACAGAGAACACAGGTAACACACCTTCACAGAGAACACAGGTAACACACCTTCACAGAGAACACAGGTAACACACCTTCACAGAGAACACAGGTAACACACCTTCACAGAGAACACAGGTAACACACCTTCACAGAGAACACAGGTAACACACCTTCACAGAGAACCCAGGTAACACACCTTCACAGAGAACCCAGGTAACACAGCCTTCACAGAGAACCCAGGTAACACGCCTTCACAGAGAACACAGGTAACACCGCCTTCACAGAGAACACAGGTAACACCGCCTTCACAGAGAACCCAGGTAACACCGCCTTCACAGAGAACCCAGGTAACACCGCCTTCACAGAGAACCCAGGTAACACCGCCTTCACAGAGAACACAGGTAACACTGCCTTCACAGAGAACACAGGTAACACCCTCACAGAACACAGGTAACACCCTCACACAGAACACAGGTAACACCCTCACACAGAACACAGGTAACACACCTTCACAGAACACAGGTAACACCTTCACAGAGAACACAGGTAACACCTTCACAGAGAACACAGGTAACACCCTCACAGAACACAGGTAACACCCTCACAGAACACAGGTAACACCCTCACACAGAACACAGGTAACACCCTCACACAGAACACAGGTAACACCCTCACACAGAACACAGGTAACACACCTTCACAGAGAACACGGGTAACACACCTTCACAGAGAACACGGGTAACACACCTTCACAGAGAACACGGGTAACACACCTTCACAGAGAACACGGGTAACACACCTTCACAGAGAACACAGGTAACACACCTTCACAGAGAACACAGGTAACACACCTTCACAGAGAACACGTAACACCCTCACAGAACACAGGTAACACCCTCACACAGAACACAGGTAACACCCTCACACAGAACACAGGTAACACCCTCACACAGAACACAGGTAACACACCTTCACAGAACACAGGTAACACCTTCACAGAGAACACAGGTAACACCTTCACAGAGAACACAGGTAACACCTTCACAGAGAACACAGGTAACACCCTCACAGAACACAGGTAACACCCTCACACAGAACACAGGTAACACCCTCACACAGAACACAGGTAACACCCTCACAGAACCCAGGTAACACCCTCACAGAACCCAGGTAACACCCTCACAGAACCCAGGTAACACCCTCACAGAACCCAGGTAACACCCTCACAGAACCCAGGTAACACCCTCACAGAGAACCCAGGTAACACCGCCTTCACAGAGAACCCAGGTAACACCGCCTTCACAGAGAACCCAGGTAACACTGCCTTCACAGAGAACCCAGGTAACACTGCCTTCACAGAGAACCCAGGTAACACTGCCTTCACAGAGAACCCAGGTAACACCGCCTTCACAGAGAACCCAGGTAACATTGCCTTCACAGAGAACCCAGGTAACACCGATTTCACAGAGAACACAGGTAACACACCTAGATGGGATTCATCTGTTACCTCTAATAGATGGGATCACCTGTTACCTCTAATAGATGGGATCACCTGTTACCTCTAATAGATGGGATCACCTGTTACCTCTAATAGATGGGATCACCTGTTACCTCTAATAGATGGGATCACCTGTTACCTCTAATAGATGGGATCACCTGTTACCTCTAATAGATGGGATCACCTGTTACCTCTAATAGATGGGATCACCTGTTACCTCTAATAGATGGGATCAGCTGTTACCTCTAATAGATGGGATCACCTGTTACCTCTAATAGATGGGGTCACCTGTTACCTCTAATAGATGGGATCACCTGTTACCTCTAATAGATGGGATCACCTGTTACCTCTAATAGATGGGGTCACCTGTTACCTCTAATAGATGGGATCACCTGTTACCTCTAATAGATGGGATCACCTGTTACCTCTAATAGATGGGATCACCTGTTACCTCTAATAGATGGGATCACCTGTTACCTCTAATAGATGGGATCACCTGTTACCTCTAATAGATGGGATCACCTGTTACCTCTAATAGATGGGATCACCTGTTACCTCTAATAGATGGGATCAGGTCTATGGTCCCTCCCCTTGGATCTTCTTCTCCAATGAGTTTTGAGAAGCAGGCGAGGAAAGAGGATGCTAGGAATGGAGAGACATGACATGGGCTCTGACCCAATTCCCTGTAGACCCGTATCTCTGATATATCTGTAGACCCGTATCTCTGTAGACCCGTATCTCTGATATCTCTGTAGACCCGTATCTCTGTAGACCCGTATCTCTGATATCTCTGTAGACCCGTATCTCTGATATCTCTGTAGACCCGTATCTCTGTAGACCCGTATCTCTGATATCTCTGTAGACCCGTATCTCTGTAGACCCGTATCTCTGATATCTCTGTAGACCCGTATCTCTGATATCTCTGTAGACCCGTATCTCTGTAGACCCGTATCTCTGGTATCTCTGTAGACCCATATCTCTGTAGACCCGTATCTCTGGTATCTCTGTAGACCCGTATCTCTGTAGACCCATATCTCTGGTATCTCTGTAGACCCATATCTCTGTAGACCCGTATCTCTGGTATCTCTGTAGACCCATATCTCTGTAGACCCATATCTCTGGTATCTCTGTAGACCCATATCTCTGGTATCTCTGTAGACCCGTATCTCTGTAGACCCGTATCTCTGGTATCTCTGTAGACCCGTATCTCTGTAGACCCGTATCTCTGGTATCTCTGTAGACCCATATCTCTGATATCTCTGTAGACCCATATCTCTGGTATCTCTGTAGACCCGTATCTCTGTAGACCCGTATCTCTGATATCTCTGTAGACCCGTATCTCTGTAGACCCGTATCTCTGATATCTCTGTAGACCCGTATCTCTGATATCTCTGTAGACCCGTATCTCTGTAGACCCGTATCTCTGGTATCTCTGTAGACCCATATCTCTGTAGACCCGTATCTCTGGTATCTCTGTAGACCCGTATCTCTGTAGACCCATATCTCTGGTATCTCTGTAGACCCATATCTCTGTAGACCCGTATCTCTGGTATCTCTGTAGACCCATATCTCTGATATCTCTGTAGACCCATATCTCTGGTATCTCTGTAGACCCGTATCTCTGTAGACCCGTATCTCTGGTATCTCTGTAGACCCATATCTCTGATATCTCTGTAGACCCATATCTCTGGTATCTCTGTAGACCCATATCTCTGATATCTCTGTAGACCCATATCTCTGGTATCTCTGTAGACCCGTATCTCTGTAGACCCGTATCTCTGATATCTCTGTAGACCCGTATCTCTGATATCTCTGTAGACCCATATCTCTGATATCTCTGTAGACCCATATCTCTGGTATCTCTGTAGACCCGTATCTCTGTAGACCCGTATCTCTGGTATCTCTGTAGACCCGTATCTCTGTAGACCCGTATCTCTGGTATCTCTGTAGACCCATATCTCTGTAGACCCGTATCTCTGATATCTCTGTAGACCCGTATCTCTGGTATCTCTGTAGACCCAAATCTCCATCTCTGGTATCTACCTCCCTCTCAGACTACAGGTTGAACCCAATATTGAGGAAGGCCTGTAAGGCAGACATCCCTAAATTCTGTCAGCCAATCCTGAACAAGGCCAGTGATGACAGTGAACTGGAGGGCCAGGTGATTGGTTGCCTGAAGCTGAAATACGCCGACCAGCGTCTCTCTCCAGACTGCGAGGACCAGATCAGAGTGATCCTTCAGGAGTCGGCGCTGGACTACAGGCTGGACCCGCAGCTGCAGATCCACTGTGCCGATGAGGTGAGGAATCAAACTGTTAATATGTATAACACCATTTACCCTGTCCTGAAGAGACCTGTCCCTCCTGAGGACCAGGCCAGACTGCTGTCCCTCCTGAGGACCAGGCCAGACTGCTGTCCCTCCTGAGGACCAGGCCAGACTGCTGTCCCTCCTGAGGACCAGGCCAGACTGCTGTCCCTCCTGAGGACCAGGCCAGACTGCTGTCCCTCCTGAGGACCAGGCCAGACTGCTGTCCCTGAGAGATGGTTGCTGCCAGACTGCTGCATGTTCCATGTTGATAGAAGGTTTTAGAAATTCCATCTGAGAGCCTCAACTAGAGAAGTGACATGCTCTCTCCCTTCTTCCTCTCGGTCTTCCTCTCTCTCTCTCCCTCCCTCTCTCCCTCCCTCCCTCTCCTCCTTCCCTCCCTCCCTCCGTCTCCCTCCCTTCCTCTCCCTCCCTCCGTCTCCCTCCCTCTCCTCCTTCCCTCCCTCCGTCTCCCTCCCTCCCTCCTCCAGATCTCTGGTCTGTGTGCGGAGGAGGCGGTGGCCCAGGAGCAGACCGGTCAGGTGGAGGAGTGTCTGAAGGCCAACCTGTTGAAGATAAAACATGACAGGTGTAAGAAGGAGGTGCTGAACTTGTTGAAGGAGAGCAAGGCAGACGTCTTCGTTGATCCCGTCCTCCACACGGCCTGTGCCCTTGACCTCAAACACCAGTGTGCTGCCGTCACGCCAGGCAGAGGACGACGTGAGTCCCACACCTACTCCTATTTAGTAATGACATAGAGGTATATTTACCTTCCTACCCCCTCCATAGAGGTATATTTACCTTCCTACCCCCTCCATAGAGGTATATTTACCTTCCTACCCCCTCCATAGAGGTATATTCACCTTCCTACCCCCTCCATAGAGGTATATTCACCTTCCTACCCCCTCCATAGAGGTATATTTACCTTCCTACCCCCTCCATAGAGGTATATTTACCTTCCTACCCCTTCCATAGAGGTATATTTACCTTCCTACCCCCTCCATAGAGGTATATTTACCTTCCTACCCCCTCCATAGAGGTATATTTACCTTCCTACCCCCTCCATAGAGGTATATTCACCTTCCTACCCCCTCCATAGAGGTATATTCACCTTCCTACCCCCTCCATAGAGGTATATTCACCTTCCTACACCCTCCATAGAGGTATATTCACCTTCCTACCCCCTCCATAGAGGTATATTCACCTTCCTACCCCCTCCATAGAGGTATATTCACCCTCCTACACCCTCCATAGAGGTATATTTACCCTCCTACACCCTCCATAGAGGTATATTCACCTTCCTACACCCTCCATAGAGGTATATTCACCTTCCTACACCCACCACACCCTCCATAGAGGTATATTTACCCTCCTACACCCTCCATAGAGGTATATTTACCTTCCTACACCCTCCATAGAGGTATATTCACCTTCCTACACCCTCCATAGAGGTATATTCACCTTCCTACCCCCTCCATAGAGGTATATTTACCTTCCTACACCCTCCATAGAGGTATATTCACCTTCCTACCCCCTCCATAGAGGTATATTCACCTTCCTACCCCCTCCATAGAGGTATATTTACCTTCCTACCCCCTCCATAGAGGTATATTCACCTTCCTACACCCTCCATAGAGGTATATTCACCTTCCTACACCCTCCATAGAGGTATATTCACCTTCCTACACCCTCCATAGAGGTATATTCACCTTCCTACACCCTCCATAGAGGTATATTCACCTTCCTACACCCTCCATAGAGGTATATTCACCTTCCTACACCCACCACACCCTCCATAGAGGTATATTTACCCTCCTACACCCTCCATAGAGGTATATTTACCTTCCTACCCCCTCCATAGAGGTATATTCACCTTCCTACACTCTCTCCTCTCTCTATCTATCTCTCTCTACCAGAGATGTCATGTCTACTGGAGTCGTTGCAGGATAAGCGAGTCCGTCTGCAGCCAGAGTGTAAGAAGAGACTCCAGGACCGCATGGACATGTGGAGCTACGCCGCCAAGGTTATTATACACTCCTTCAACCTGGCAGGGCTTCCCCTTTAACCTGGCAGGGCTTCCCCTTTAACCTGGCAGGGCTTCCCCTTTAACCTGGCAGGGCTTCCCCTTTAACCTGGCAGCTGCAGGGCTTCCCCTTTAACCTGGCAGCTGCAGGGCTTCCCCTTTAACCTGGCAGCTGCAGGGCTTTCCCTTTAACCTGGCAGCTGCAGGGCTTTCCCTTTAACCTGGCAGCTGCAGGGCTTTCCCTTTAACCTGGCAGCTGCAGGGCTTCCCCTTTAACCTGGCAGCTGCAGGGCTTCCCCTTTAACCTGACACCTGCAGGGCTTCCCCTTTAATAACCACAGATTTTTTTTCAGCAGTGGTGGCAAATTTGTCTGTTTTAAAACTGATTTCCTGCAACTCTACACATTTTGCCATGGGTCTGTGAGAACATTTAAAGCTATGTTGGTCCATTTGTCTTTTCTACATTATTTATATTTAATTTTATATTAATTTCTTACCTAATGTTTTTTGGCATGGCGTCACGATTTTGTCTATAAGGAAACTCAGAAATAATTCCCTCTCTCCCCCCAGGTAGTGACCCCCCCTCTAATAATTCCCTCTCTCCCCCCAGGTAGTGACCCCCCCTCTAATAATTCCCTCTCTCCCCCCAGGTAGTGACCCGCCCTCTAATAATTCCCTCTCTCCCCCCAGGTAGTGACCCCCCCTCTAATAATTCCCTCTCTCCCCCCAGGTAGTGACCCGCCCTCTAATAATTCCCTCTCTCCCCCCAGGTGTTGACCCCCCCCTCTAATTATTCCCTCTCTCCCCCCAGGTGTTGACCCCCCCCTCTAATTATTCCCTCTCTCCCCCCAGGTGTTGACCCCCCCCTCTAATTATTCCCTCTCTCCCCCCAGGTGGTAACCCCCCCCCCCCCTAATAATTCCCTCTCTCCCCCCCAGGTGTTGACCCCCCCCTCTAATAATTCCCTCTCCCCCCAGATGGTAACCCCCCCCCTAATAATTCCCTCTCTCCCCCCCAGGTGATGACCCCCCCCCCCCCCCCCCTCTAATTATTCCCTCTCCCCCCAGGTGGCGCCAGCAGAGGGGTTCTCAGACCTTGCCTTGCAGGTGATGACCTCCCCCTCTAAGAACTACATCCTGTTTATAATCTCCCTGGGGGTGATTGTCCTCTTCCTGGTCGGCCTGCTCTGCGGACGCATCACCAAGAGAGTCACCAGGGAACTGAAGGACAGGTAGAGAGAGGAGGACGGACGGACGGACCTCCCTGGGACGGACGGACGGACCTCCCTGGGACTGACGGACGGACGGACCTCCCTGGGACTGACGGACGGACGGACCTCCCTGGGACTGACGGACGGACGGACCTCCCTGGGACGGACGGACGGACCTCCCTGGGACGGACGGACGGACGGACCTCCCTGGGACGGACGGACCTCCCTGGGACGGACGGACGGACCCTCCCTGGGACTATTACCTATATAGAGCACTACTTGTGACCAGAGCCCTGGGTCCTTCATACCCGGACCTGACATCACAGAACAATATCAATGTTGTCGCCTCTTTGGTCCACTTCATCAACTGGCTTTGTGTGAGAACTAACTCTATAGGTCTCTGGTCAGAAGTCTTGTGAGAGAACTAACTCTATAGGTCTCTGGTCAGATGTCTTGTGTGAGAACTAACTCTATAGGTCTCTGGTCAGATGTCTTGTGAGAGAACTAACTCTATAGGTCTCTGGTCAGATGTCTTGTGAGAGAACTAACTCTATAGGTCTCTGGTCAGATGTCTTGTGAGAGAACTAACTCTATAGGTCTCTGGTCAGATGTCTTGTGAGAGAACTAACTCAATAGGTCTCTGGTCAGATGTCTTGTGAGAGAACTAACTCAATAGGTCTCTGGTCAGATGTCTTGTGAGAGAACTAACTCTATAGGTCTCTGGTCAGATGTCTTGTGAGAGAACTAACTCAATAGGTCTCTGGTCAGAAGTCTTGTGAGAGAACTAACTCTATAGGTCTCTGGTCAGAAGTCTTGTGAGAACTAACTCTATAGGTCTCTGGTCAGAAGTCTTGTGAGAACTAACTCTATAGGTCTCTGGTCAGATGTCTTGTGAGAGAACTAACTCTATAGGTCTCTGGTCAGAACTCTTGCACTATGTAGGGAACAGGGTTCTATTTGGTTGGCAGAAACAGACTGTCTCTTCCAAAGGTCCAGCTAAAAAAACCCATCCCTGGCTTGGCCCAGCCCCCTCCGCCCCTCCCGCCAATGTATTTTAGCAGAATCAGAGCAGCTCAGGGCTCTGGTCTAAAGTAGTGCACTATATAGGGAATAGGGTTCCATAGGGCTCTGGTCAATAGTAGTGCACTATATAGGGAATAGGGTTCCATAGGGCCCTGGTCAATAGTAGTGCACTATATAGGGAATAGGGTTCCATAGGGCTCTGGTCAATAGTAGTGCACTATATAGGGAATAGGGTTCCATAGGGCTCTGGTCTAAAGTAGTGCACTATATAGGGAATAAGGTTCCATAGGGCTCTGGTCTAAAGTAGTGCACTATATAGGGAATAGGGTTCCATAGGGCTCTGGTCTAAAGTAGTGCACTATATAGGGAATAAGGTTCCATAGGGCTCTGGTCTAAAGTAGTGCACTATATAGGGAATAGGGTTCCATAGGGCTCTGGTCAATAGTAGTGCACGACAGAAAGATGCCTTTTTGGGACACTGACCAGTTGGTCATGTATGTGCCTCCTTTAGTAAATGCTAAAGTTAAAATAAACAAAACGTCATATTGTACAAGAACAACCAATTGATGTTGATTTGTAAATATGCTTCTTCTGCTTTCTGAGCTGGTTGTTTTGACTGTGATAATGATGGCGTGTTGGTTTTTTCTATTGTGTTTATGTCCAGTGTCTCTCCTACAGTACGTGAGTCCTGTTATAGCTGGTAACGTGGAATAGAGAAGTGGTTCTGTGGCCGTACATAAACGGCCTGCCCTATTCCCTATTTAACTGCACTACTTTAGACCAGGGCCCTATGGGTCGTGGTCAAAAGGTAGTGTGCACTATGTAGGGAATAAGGTGCATTTTGGGGTCCATCCTCAATCTGTCCTGCTCCACAGAGGTCAGGGACCTGTTGGGATCCATCCTCAATCTGTCCTGCTCCTCAGAGGTCAGGGGCCTGTTGGGATCCATCCTCAATCTGTCCTGCTCCTCAGAGGTCAGGGGCCTGTTGGGATCCATCCTCAATCTGTCCTGCTCCTCAGAGGTCAGGGGCCTGTTGGGATCCATCCTCAATCTGTCCTGCTCCTCAGAGGTCAGGGGCCTGTTGGGATCCATCCTCAATCTGTCCTGCTCCTCAGAGGTCAGGGGCCTGTTGGGATCCATCCTCAATCTGTCCTGCTCCTCAGAGGTCAGGGGCCTGTTGGGATCCATCCTCAATCTGTCCTGCTCCTCAGAGGTCAGGGGCCTGTTGGGATCCATTCCAATTGAACTTGGTCAATTCAGGAAATAAACTGATATTCCAATTCAATAATTAAAATTATTTCTAAAATAACCTGAAAACGAGAAGCTATTTATTTCAAAAGTTTTTCCATCTTTTAATTAGGAATCAGATGGTGTTAGAGTGGAGGAGGGGGGTTCAGAAAGGTTTTTCCATCTTTTAATTAGGAATCAGATGGTGTTAGAGTGGAGGAGGGGGTTCAGAAAGGTTTTTCCATCTGTTAATTAGGAATCAGATGGTGTTAGAGTGGAGGAGGGGGGTTCAGAAAGGTTTTTCCATCTGTTAATTAGGAATCAGATGGTGTTAGAGTGGAGGAGGGGGGTTCAGAAAGGTTTTTCCATCTGTTAATTAGGAATCAGATGGTGTTAGAGTGGAGGAGGGGGGTTCAGAAAGGTTTTTCCATCTTTTAATTAGGAATCAGATGGTGTTAGAGTGGAGGAGGGGGTTCAGAAAGGTTTTTCCATCTGTTAATTAGGAATCAGATGGTGTTAGAGTGGAGGAGGGGGGTTCAGAAAGGTTTTTCCATCTGTTAATTAGGAATCAGATGGTGTTAGAGTGGAGGAGGGGGGTTCAGAAAGGTTTTTCCATCTGTTAATTAGGAATCAGATGGTGTTAGAGTGGAGGAGGGGGGTTCAGAAAGGTTTTTCCATCTGTTAATTAGGAATCAGATGGTGTTAGAGTGGAGGAGGGGGGTTCAGAAAGGTTTTTCCATCTGTTAATTAGGAATCAGATGGTGTTAGAGTGGAGGAGGGGGGTTCAGAAAGGTTTTTCCATCTGTTAATTAGGAATCAGATGGTGTTAGAGTGGAGGAGGGGGGTTCAGAAAGGTTTTTCCATCTGTTAATTAGGAATCAGATGGTGTTAGAGTGGAGGAGGGGGGTTCAGAAAGGTTTTTCCATCTGTTAATTAGGAATCAGATGGTGTTAGAGTGGAGGAGGGGGGTTCAGAAAGGTTTTTCCATCTGTTAATTAGGAATCAGATGGTGTTAGAGTGGAGGAGGGGGGTTCAGAAAGGTTTTTCCATCTGTTAATTAGGAATCAGATGGTGTTAGAGTGGAGGAGGGGGGTTCAGAAAGGTTTTTCCATCTGTTAATTAGGAATCAGATGGTGTTAGAGTGGAGGAGGGGGGTTCAGAAAGGTTTTTCCATCTGTTAATTAGGAATCAGATGGTGTTAGAGTGGAGGAGGGGGGTTCAGAAAGGTTTTTCCATCTGTTAATTAGGAATCAGATGGTGTTAGAGTGGAGGAGGGGGGTTCAGAAAGGTTTTTCCATCTGTTAATTAGGAATCAGATGGTGTTAGAGTGGAGGAGGGGGGTTCAGAAAGGTTTTTCCATCTGTTAATTAGGAATCAGATGGTGTTAGAGTGGAGGAGGGGGGTTCAGAAAGGTTTTTCCATCTGTTAATTAGGAATCAGATGGTGTTAGAGTGGAGGAGGGGGGTTCAGAAAGGTTTTTCCATCTGTTAATTAGGAATCAGATGGTGTTAGAGTGGAGGAGGGGGGTTCAGAAAGGTTTTTCCATCTGTTAATTAGGAATCAGATGGTGTTAGAGTGGAGGAGGGGGGTTCAGAAAGGTTTTTCCATCTGTTAATTAGGAATCAGATGGTGTTAGAGTGGAGGAGGGGGGTTCAGAAAGGTTTTTCCATCTGTTAATTAGGAATCAGATGGTGTTAGAGTGGAGGAGGGGGGTTCAGAAAGGTTTTTCCATCTGTTAATTAGGAATCAGATGGTGTTAGAGTGGAGGAGGGGGGTTCAGAAAGGTTTTTCCATCTGTTAATTAGGAATCAGATGGTGTTAGAGTGGAGGAGGGGGGTTCAGAAAGGTTTTTCCATCTGTTAATTAGGAATCAGATGGTGTTAGAGTGGAGGAGGGGGGTTCAGAAAGGTTTTTCCATCTGTTAATTAGGAATCAGATGGTGTTAGAGTGGAGGAGGGGGGTTCAGAAAGGTTTTTCCATCTGTTAATTAGGAATCAGATGGTGTTAGAGTGGAGGAGGGGGGTTCAGAAAGGTTTTTCCATCTGTTAATTAGGAATCAGATGGTGTTAGAGTGGAGGAGGGGGGTTCAGAAAGGTTTTTCCATCTGTTAATTAGGAATCAGATGGTGTTAGAGTGGAGGAGGGGGGTTCAGAAAGGTTTTTCCATCTGTTAATTAGGAATCAGATGGTGTTAGAGTGGAGGAGGGGGGTTCAGAAAGGTTTTTCCATCTGTTAATTAGGAATCAGATGGTGTTAGAGTGGAGGAGGGGGGTTCAGAAAGGTTTTTCCATCTGTTAATTAGGAATCAGATGGTGTTAGAGTGGAGGAGGGGGGTTCAGAAAGGTTTTTCCATCTGTTAATTAGGAATCAGATGGTGTTAGAGTGGAGGAGGGGGGTTCAGAAAGGTTTTTCCATCTGTTAATTAGGAATCAGATGGTGTTAGAGTGGAGGAGGGGGGTTCAGAAAGGTTTTTCCATCTGTTAATTAGGAATCAGATGGTGTTAGAGTGGAGGAGGGGGGTTCAGAAAGGTTTTTCCTCTGTTAATTAGGAATCAGATGGTGTTAGAGTGGAGGAGGGGGGTTCAGAAAGGTTTTTCCATCTGTTAATTAGGAATCAGATGGTGTTAGAGTGGAGGAGGGGGGTTCAGAAAGGTTTTTCCATCTGTTAATTAGGAATCAGATGGTGTTAGAGTGGAGGAGGGGGGTTCAGAAAGGTTTTTCCATCTGTTAATTAGGAATCAGATGGTGTTAGAGTGGAGGAGGGGGGTTCAGAAAGGTTTTTCCATCTGTTAATTAGGAATCAGATGGTGTTAGAGTGGAGGAGGGGGGTTCAGAAAGGTTTTTCCATCTGTTAATTAGGAATCAGATGGTGTTAGAGTGGAGGAGGGGGGTTCAGAAAGGTTTTTCCATCTGTTAATTAGGAATCAGATGGTGTTAGAGTGGAGGAGGGGGGTTCAGAAAGGTTTTTCCATCTGTTAATTAGGAATCAGATGGTGTTAGAGTGGAGGAGGGGGGTTCAGAAAGGTTTTTCCATCTGTTAATTAGGAATCAGATGGTGTTAGAGTGGAGGAGGGGGGTTCAGAAAGGTTTTTCCATCTGTTAATTAGGAATCAGATGGTGTTAGAGTGGAGGAGGGGGGTTCAGAAAGGTTTTTCCATCTGTTAATTAGGAATCAGATGGTGTTAGAGTGGAGGAGGGGGGTTCAGAAAGGTTTTTCCATCTGTTAATTAGGAATCAGATGGTGTTAGAGTGGAGGAGGGGGGTTCAGAAAGGTTTTTCCATCTGTTAATTAGGAATCAGATGGTGTTAGAGTGGAGGAGGGGGGTTCAGAAAGGTTTTTCCTCTGTTAATGCTGTCATCTAGATGATCTGTTGTATCCAGTTTAAATGAATCCATGTGTCAGCGCGTGTTGACGGACGACCGAGGCACCACCTGTGCTCGTGTTGAAAAAGTATTTGGTTTTAAATATACAGAAGTATAAAAAGTTAATATAATTGCTAAAATATACTTAAGTATCAAAAGTAAAAGTTTAAATAATTTAAAATTCTTTATATTAAGCAAATCAGACGGCAGCATTTTCTTGTTTTTTTAAATGTTATTTACAGACATAATTTACAAACTAGTGAGTCCACCAGATCAGAGGCAGTAGGGAGGACCAGGGATGTTCTCTGTTTAGTGAGTCCTCCAGATCAGAGGCAGTAGGGAGGACCAGGGATGTTCTCTGTTTAGTGAGTCCACCAGATCAGAGGCAGTAGGGATGACCAGGGATGTTCTCTGTTTAGTGAGTCCTCCAGATCAGAGGCAGTAGGGATGACTAGGGATGTTCTCTGTTTAGTGAGTCTGCCAGATCAGAGGCAGTAGAGATGACCAGGGATGATCTCTGTTTAGTGAGTCCTCCAGATCAGAGGCAGTAGGGACGACCAGGGATGTTCTCTGTTTAGTGAGTCCTCCAGATCAGAGGCAGTAGGGATGACCAGGGATGTTCTCTGTTTAGTGAGTCCTCCAGATCCGAGGCAGTAGGGATGACCAGGGATGTTCTCTGTTTAGTGAGTCCTCCAGATCAGAGGCAGTAGGGATGACCAGGGATGTTCTCTGTTTAGTGAGTCCTCCAGACCAGAGGCAGTAGAGATGACCAGGGATGTTCTCTTGATAAGTGTATAAATTAGACTATTTTCCTGTCCTGCTAAACATTCAAAATGTACTTTTGGCTGTCAGGGAAAACGTATGGAGTAAAAAGTACATTTTCTTTAGGAATGTAGTGAAGTAAAAGTTGTAAAATATAAATAAAGTACAGATACCCAGAAAACATTTTACTGAAGCACTTTACACCACTGGTGTACATTGAATGTGTATTTTACATTTGTGAAATTATTTCGATGTGATATGAAAGTAAAGGGGGTTTGTGTCTCTAGAACTGTATCACAATTGAGAAGCTGATTCATGTTTAGACGGAGTATTTGTCTGTTTTTGGCTTCCAGAGCCAGTCTACCTCTGAAAATAACATAATGGCCTTGGACCTTAAAGAGTAACCTTAGGCCCCTTTAATAAGAGGTCATCTTGGGTTAGAACTGGGCCCTGTTGTAAATCTGGCACCACTACCACCATCCTCCACATCTCAACCCTGGAACAGCGTGAAAGGAGGGGAGAGTTCTGGACACCGAGGCCCCTCCGTGAGACTGTTTGGACTGCATGAGAAGGGTCACAAAGCACCTCTGTTTCCAGGGGCTGTAGAGGACACCTCTACTGCTTCAGCAACACTTGGACGTCCCGCTCTATTCAATTTAAACAAAAGTTTGTCCTTCCTTCCTGTCTGTTTTTTTGTGCGGTTTGAAGTGAGACTTCTTTGAAACAGACTGACGATAACCAGTTTTCTTTGTGTATAGTTATGGATGTGCTATAATTTTTCTGATTATGCCACAACGTAATATTGAGATTTTACATTGTGTTTTTTTTTTTTGCTGTACAGATGAACATTTGGTCAATTTAATAAAATTGTCTGCGGATTTTTTACATCATTGTGTTCTCATGTTGGGTATTTCAGAATGACTGTTGGTATCATGTGATTAGAAAAGCAATGTATTTCCAACAGATGTTTTTAATTTGAAGACAACTGGATAAAAACAGTCTCCCTTTCCTCATAACTGGCACAATATTAATGTATTGAAACAATAACAAATGTGGCCATTTTTTTTTTACATTTTACTACGTACAGTAATGACCAAACGACGTTTCAGGAAGATCCGGTTCACGCAGCGATGGGAGCGGAAACATGACCTCCGGTCCTCCAGCAAGAAGAAGCGAGACGTTGCGAGAATAATGGCCTGACTTTGGCTATTTCCCTTCAAAATAAATGTCCCCGCAATGAAGGTGGTCAAAAATTATTTTAAAAAAGTTCGAAATGAGTTACTGTTTATTGGGAAATGTTAGCAGATTTTACAATTTTGTTTAACAATATATATTTTTTTAAAGATAACAGCATTTATGGCAAAACTAATATAGCATTGACATTGTTGTTAGCAGCATTAAAAGTAATGATTACTACATAGTTGTCATGGTAACAGTGAAACAAATATTTAACGTTACAATTAGTAATAATATTTATAATATTATTGGTAGAATTGTAATCAACAATTAATTAATTAGCCCATTTGCATTACACAATGTTCAGTACGTTTTTCATATTGGATATTTTATTTATTTTTTTATTTAACCTTTTATTTAACTAGACATGTCAGTTAAGAACAAATTCATATTCACAATAACGGCCAAACCCCAACATTGCAAAACACTTTGTTTTAATCAATTATTTGGTGACGTGAATATATTTAGTGTAGTTTTATCTGAAAAGGATAACTTTTTAAAAAGTTTTATAAATTCACTGAGGAGGATGTTCCTCCACTGTTGGATCGACGTGACCGACAGCGTGTTCCAGGTCCCGCCAATATCCAGAAACTTCACGCAGCCGTTGAAGAGGAGTGGGACAACATCCCACAGGACACCAATCAACAGCCTGATCAACTCTATGTGAAGGAGATGTGTCGCGATGCATTGTGGTCACACCAGATACTGACTGGTTTTAGGCAATGCTGATTTTAACATGTATATCTTTGGTGGGGCAAACTCAACATTTTTTTTTAATGCATGCCAGCAAAGCTACTACACAACACTAAACAATACATGAATTGCACTATAACAGTGATAAATGGTGCCCATAAACTGTTAGGGGCTTTACATAAAGCTGTCCCAACAGCAGAGCTTTCTTGTCAGCACCATGGAGTGAATCCTTACCACTGCTACACCTGGTTATCAGAGGAGCCTTGTCTGACAGCGAAACAGTTCATTCAGCCTCATTTACTGCCTTTTTAAAAAACATAGCTGATATGGCTGCTTCGCTTAAACAAATGTGGTTTCTACTGACAATTGAGATGTACAAACTATGGCGTAAGGGAACGATGAGCGGATAAGAGGCAATCCGTAATTTCGGTTAAGACAATGAGCGAGCTAGGACAGACGCAGCCAATATAACTATCTGTTCAGCACTTTTGAAATGTACAGCGACAGAATTCAGAACATGGGCTGTTCATACAGTATTCTCCCTGTACACCAAATCAGAACCGTAGGATAAATAAAGGGGGCATATAAGTAGACAATGAAAGCTCTTACAATACTCGATGATGACATTTCTCTAAAGAGGCTACATGTGCACCACCAAGTCAGAACGGTAGGCTAATTTATGAGGTGGAAGGGACATATCTCCCTGGCATATTCCATCATTTATGCAGCAGAATACAATATATTTTTGGACTCACCTTGTTGTGCTGTGCTCACTTGAACAGGAAGGTGGCGCAGCGGTCCTTCTTGTGGGCAAATTTTGTCATCAAACTTTGTCATCAAAGTCTGGCATTCTCTAGGTTTATGGTGCTTTCAAAACAACTGGGAACTAAAAAAATAAATAAAAGGTTGAATCATGACGTCTGTGATCTTCAGGTTGGAGCTCTAGAAAGAGGCCCAAGTTCCCGAATTGGAATTCCGAGTTGAATTCCCCCCCCCCCAGAGTTCCCAGTTGTCTTGAACTCACTGAAGTCTGAGATTTCCCAGTTCCAAGTTTCCAGTTGTTTTGAAAGCGGGAGAAGTCGTACTAGGTTGACAGCGTGACCAGTGTATTCAACCTTTTCTGGCCCATAGTGTTGCATGTGAATGTTTTTATCCTTTTTAAGCTTGGAAAAGAGACCCTTAAACCCAGATTTGCACCCACACACCCACTCCACTGAATAGCAAGCTAGTGATTGCTTTGCAACGCTTGCAGTTAGCCACTGATCAAATCAAATGTTATTTGTCACGTGCGCCGAATACAACAGGTGAAATGCTTACTTACAATGCAGTTTTAAGAAAAATAAGTATTAAGTAAATATAGATAAGTAAAAAAATACAACAAAAAAACAAATGAAAGATTCCTTCCAAATCCCTCACTGTAGAATTTGTGATTTACAACTTCATGTTTATGTCCAATGGTCGATGATCACCGATATGTTTTTTTAAATCTATAATTTCTCTTACGAAAACGTTTGAAAAGGATTTGCCAGTAGATTGTCGATTCGTGATGATGGCCGCTTGTCTAGCTTGCTAGTTAAGATTTTGAAAGTCCAATTAAAGCTGCTGTAAATATAACGTGATTTGACGTCATTTTATTTGTGGCCAATGACTTTGAGCCTTCTTGGATGGGCACTTCTAATGTAAATCTAATGTAAAGCTCCCAAAGGGGGCTTGAATTTTCTAGCTCTCCCTGTAGATTTTGCGGTGATGTAGTGTCCCCATGAGTGACAGAACACTGAGCCAATCACGGCGCAACTAGAGAGCATTACCAACCCCTACGCTCTCTATTTTCCACCGGCTGACCCTCCCACCACAGAAAGCACTGAGCTGGGCTGAAACACCTGTATATTCCTCTGGCTGCCTCTCCACCACAGAAAGCACTGAGCTGGGCTGAAACACCTGTATATTCCTCTGGCTGCCCCACCACCACAGAAAGCACTGAGCTGGGCTGAAACACCTGTATATTCCTCTGGCTGCCCCACCACCACAGAAAGCACTGAGCTAGGCTGAAACACCTGTATATTCCTCTGGCTGCCCCCACCACCACAGAAAGCACTGAGCTGGGCTGAAACACCTGTATATTCCTCTGGCTGCCCCTCCACCACAGAAAGCACTGAGCTGGGCTGAAACACCTGCATTTTGGAGATGCCCCTCCACCACAGAAAGCTCTGAGCTGGGCTGAAACACCTGTATATTCCTCTGGCTGCCCCACCACCACAGAAAGCACTGAGCTGGGCTGAAACACCTGCATTTTGGAGATGTCTTACTCAAGAAGCAACCATGTTTGTATGCGGTTTTATTAACTCACATTTCATAGTTTTTTACAAAGTGATATGTGACGTGTTAATGTCAAAAATAACATGAAAAACATACTATTTTAAATGTTTTTGCTAAACAGGTGGTTCTCAAAACAGGTGGGGCTCACCTGCCCTGAATGACAGGCCGCCACTGAGTATCTGTGACCAACAGATGCATATCTGAATTCCCAGTCATGTGAAATCCATACATTAGGTTCTAATGAATTTATTTCAAATTGACTGATTTCCTTCTATGAACTGTAACTCAGTAAAATGGTTTAAAATTGTTGCGTTTATATTTTTTCTTAAGTGTATATTCAAAAGTGTGCAAATTTTCATCATAATTATTAATTTACAAAATATACTGGACGAAATTATTATTGTGAAGGATTTGGAGAAACGGAAGTAGTTGTTGTTGCCCGTTTCACGGCGGTGTAAATAAACAATGCAGTTTGTTTGTCCGAAGACGGTCTGGCTGGAACATTCTGGTACCGTCGAAGGGCAGGACTGAAATCTGCTTCAACACTAATAGAGATATCATTACTTTTTCCAGTGGAGTGAATCGGTGAGTTTTGCTACCTAAAATATGGGACAAATGTCACAGAAAAAAAACAGTTAGCCAGTGCGCAGCTAGCTAGCTAGCCAACAATGATAATGCTAACTAGCATGCTAACTAGCATTATCATTAGCAAGACGAATGTCAGAAGAAGCAGGGCGCTAGGGTATTACCAATGTAAAGACGTTTAGATCGGAGTTGTTCTCCTTGGGGTGAAGGTTGAACACAAGCAAACTTCAGATTTTACAATTGGCGTTAGCAAGAAGTGATAGGAGTTAAAGTTGTCATTGAGCCAGCTGATCAACTAACGTTAGCTAGCTAGCTAGCTGTAGCTTGTTTTGAAAGACAGTACGCACGTTAGCTGTGGTAGCTGGTACTCAAGTCTGCATACACGCTAATGTTACGGCTGGCTATGATCCTCCTGGCCTGTTGTGTTGTGATCCTCCTGGCCTGTTGTGTTGTGATCCTCCTGGCCTGTTGTGTTGTGATCCTCCTGGCCTGTTGTGTTGTGATCCTCCTGGCCTGTTGTGATCCTCCGGGCCTGTTTGTGTTGTGATCCTCCTGGCCTGTTGTGTTGTGATCCTCCTGGCCTGTTGTGATCCTCCGGGCCTGTTTGTGTTGTGATCCTCCTGGCCTGTTGTGTTGTGATCCTCCTGGCCTGTTGTGATCCTCCTGGCCTGTTGTGTTGTGATCCTCCTGGCCTGTTGTGTTGTGATCCTCCTGGCCTGTTGTGTTGTGATCCTCCTGGCCTGTTGTGTTGTGATCCTCCTGGCCTGTTGTGTTGTGATCCTCCTGGCCTGTTGTGATCCTCCAGGCCTGTTGTGTTGTGATCCTCCTGGCCTGTTGTGATCCTCCGGGCCTGTTTGTGTTGTGATCCTCCTGGCCTGTTTGTGTTGTGATCCTCCTGGCCTGTTTGTGTTGTGATCCTCCAGGCCTGTTGTGTTGTGATCCTCCTGGCCTGTTTGTGTTCTGATCCTCCAGGTTCCTCCAAGCCATGCACTGCAGCTGCGTACGGAGCTCCAGGGTTCTGTCTCCTGCCCTGCTCCCTAGGCTGCTGTTCCATGCAGGATGCTGGGCTCCGGGGACTAGGCCTAGGGGTCTCTGGAGCTCCCCCCGGAGCCTGGCCTCTGCTGTAGAGACCTCGCAGCCCATCCCCTTGCCCAGCCAAGCCCGGGTGGTGATCTGTGGAGGGGGCATTGTAGGGACGTCTGTTGCCTATCACCTGGCCAAGCTGGGCTGGACTGACATCGTGCTATTGGAGCAGGGAAGGTAAGAAGCTAAATGATGTGGTCTGTTTACAAGAGGGTGTTGCATGTTTCCATAACACGTTATTTGTGGGTAGGTGGACAATATGACATTTTCATCAGTTCATTGTTTTACTGGGCTTGTCAGGTGATGGGAGACCAATACAGTAAAAGTGCGGACTAGCCTACGAAACCTTATTGATGATAACGATGATAACATCTAGAAATCAGAAGGAACCATAGTCTTATGTCTCATTACTCACTCTGCTGTGTTGTGGTCCTCTGTCTGTGTGGTCCTCTGTCTGTGTTGTGGTCCTCTGTCTGTGTGGTCCTCTGTCTGTGTTGTGGTCCTCTGTCTGTGTTGTGGTCCTCTGTCTGTGTTGTGGTCCTCTGTCTGTGTTGTGGTCCTCTGTCTGTGTTGTGGTCCTCTGTCTGTGTTGTTGTGGTACTCTGTCTGTGTTGTTGTGGTACTCTGTCTGTGTTGTTGTGGTACTCTGTCTGTGTTGTGGTCCTCTGTCTGTGTTGTGGTCCTCTGTCTGTGTTGTGGTACTCTGTCTGTGTTGTGGTCCTCTGTCTGTGTTGTGGTCGTGTTGTGGTCCTCTGTCTGTGTTGTGGTCCTCTGTCTGTGTTGTGGTCCTCTGTCTGTGTTAGACAGGGAGGAAAGTAGATGGCCGTTCTTACACCTATGGGATCTACTATCTGTGTAATTGTGGATCATAGAATCCCTATGAATTATTGTGATCTCATGTGTATTATGCATGTTAGACTGGGTGTTAGGCTGGGCACTGGCACCACCAGGCTGGGTGTTAGGCTGGGCACTGGCACCACCAGGCTGGGTGTTAGGCTGGGTGCTGGCACCACCAGGCTGGGTGTTAGGCTGGGCACTGGCACCACCAGGCTGGGTGTTAGGCTGGGTGCTGGCACCACCAGGCTGGGTGTTAGGCTGGGCACTGGCACCACCAGGCTGGGTGTTAGGCTGGGTGCTGGCACCACCAGGCTGGGTGTTAGGCTGGGCGCTGGCACCACCAGGCTGGATGTCCCAGACCTGCTGGAACCCTGACCTGTTCACCGGACGTGCTACCTGTCCCAGACCTGCTGTTTTCAACTCTCTAGAGACAGCAGGAGCGGTAGAGATACTCTCAAAGATCGGCTATGAAAAAGCCAACTGACACTTACTCTTGTGTTACTGACTTGTTGCACCCTCGATAACTACTGTGATTATTATTATTTGACCATGCTGGTCATTTATGAACATTTGAACATCTAGGCCCATGTGCTGTTATAATCTCCACCCGGCACAGCCAGAAGAGGACTGGCCACCCCTCATAGCCTGGTTCCTCTCTAGGTTTCTTCCTAGGTTTTGGCCTTTCTGGGGAGTTTTTCCTAGGGAGTTTTTCCTAGCCACCGTGCTTCTACACCTGCATTGCTTGCTGTTGGGGGTTTTAGGCTGGGTTTCTGTACAGCACTTTGAGATATCAGCTCCCTGACCGCCCTTAAGAAGGGCTATATAAATACATTTGATTTGATGTTAGGCTGGGTGCTGGGATCATCTGTGTGTGTGTGTTGTACCAGTGGTATTTAGTTGTGTGTATAAACTACATTTACCAGTAGTATTTAGTTGTGTGTATAAACTACATTTACCACCAGGCTGTGTGCTAGGCTAGGTGCTGTAGCTAACCATGTCCTCATCTCTCTGTGTGCTAGGCTAGGTGCTGTAGCTAACCATGTTGTCCTCATCTCTCTGTGTGCTAGGCTAGGTGCTAGGCTAGGTGCTGTAGCTAACCATGTCCTCATCTCTCTGTGTGCTAGGCTAGGTGCTGTAGCTAACCATGTTGTCCTCATCTCTCTGTGTGCTAGGCTAGGTGCTAGGCTAGGTGCTGTATCTAACCATGTTGTCCTCATCTCTCTGTGTGCTAGGCTAGGTGCTGTAGCTAACCATGTTGTCCTCATCTCTCTGTGTGCTAGGCTAGGTGCTGTCCCTAACCATGTTGTCCTCATCTCTCTGTGTGCTAGGCTAGGTGCTGTCCCTAACCATGTTGTCCTCATCTCTCTGTGTGCTAGGCTAGGTGCTAGGCTAGGTGCTGTAGCTAACCATGTCCTCATCGCTCTGTGTGCTAGGCTAGGTGCTGTGGCTAACCATGTTGTCCTCATCTCTCTGTGTGCTAGGCTAGGTGCTGGCACCACCAGGCTGTGTGCTGGGATCGTCAGCGTTGCCAAGCCCATCTCCATTGAGTGTAAAATGGCTGACTACTCCAACTCCCTGTATGAACACCTGGAGGAGGAGACTGGGGTCAAGACAGGTGGGATGGTCTTCTACAGTATGACTCTAGCCTGAGTTCCACTCCATTTGTACTAACATGCCTACAGTATGACTCTAGCCTGAGTTCCCTCCCTTCTCATATTCTGTTTCCGTTTGTGTATAAACTGGATTTACCTGTGGTATTTAGTCTTGTGGAAAAACAGATTTACCTGTGGTATTTAGTTGTGTGCCAAAGCCAAGAGAGTATGGCAGGGCGTTGCCTTGTGTGGTTTAACATGAGATGACTCGTGACTTGGCAGTCCTGATGTGTGTGTTTGTTCCAGGCTACGTGAGAACAGGCTCTCTATGCCTGGCCCAGAATCAGGACCGTTTCCTGTCCCTGAAACGTCTGGCATCCAGGCTGAAGTAAGTCCCTCCCTGACCGCCCTTCCCTCCCCTCCCTGACTTCTCTTCCCTCCCCTCCCCTCCTCTCCTCTGGTCCAGTAGGCCTCTCCTCTGGTCCAGTAGGTCTCTCCCTGACCCTGCCTCTCTCTGCTCCAGTAGGCCTCTCCTCTGGTCCAGTAGGTCTCTCCCTGACCCTGCCTCTCTCTGGTCCAGTAGGCCTCTCCTCTGGTCCAGTAGGTCTCTCCCTGACCCTGCCTCTCCTCTGGTCCAGTAGGTCTCTCCCTGACCCTGCCTCTCTCTGGTCCAGTAGGCCTCTCCTCTGGTCCAGTAGGTCTCTCCCTGACCCTGCCTCTCTCTGCTCCAGTAGGCCTCTCCTCTGGTCCAGTAGGTCTCTCCCTGACCCTGCCTCTCTCTGGTCCAGTAGGCCTCTCCTCTGGTCCAGTAGGTCTCTCCCTGACCCTGCCTCTCCTCTGGTCCAGTAGGTCCCTCCCTGACCCTGCCTCTCTCTGGTCCAGTAGGCCTCTCCTCTGGTCCAGTAGGTCTCTCCCTGACCCTGCCTCTCTCTGGTCCAGTAGGCCTCTCCTCTGGGTCCAGTAGGTCTCTCCCTGACCCTGCCTCTCTCTGGTCCAGTAGGCCTCTCCTCTGGGTCCAGTAGGTCTCTCCCTGACCCTGCCTCTCTCTGGTCCAGTAGGCCTCTCCTCTGGTCCAGTAGGTCTCTCCCTGACCCTGCCTCTCTCTGGTCCAGTAGGCCTCTCTCTGGGTCCAGTAGGTCTCTCCCTGACCCTGCCTCTCCTCTGGTCCAGTAGGGTCCCTCCCTGACCCTGCCTCTCTCTGGTCTGAGTTATAGCTCAGTACTCTCTCTGGGACGTAGCTGAACTCCATGAACGGTACTTCTCAGTACTCCAGTTCTCTTCATTACATTTATCCTATCCAGCTCCACTGGCCTGCTGTTTTCTATTAGTCCATCTCTGCCAAGCAATCTCCACTGGCCTGCTGAATGTTTCTGGAAATCTCCATAACCTCTCTCCTCCTCTCTCTCTCTCCTCCTCTCTCTCCTCCTCTCTCTCCTCCTCTCTCTCCTCCTCTCTCCCTCCTCTCTCTCTCCTCTCTCCCCTCCTCTCTCTCTCCTCTCTCCCTCCCCTCTCCTCCTCTCTCTCCTCCTCTCCTCCTCCTCTCTCCCCTCTCCTCCTCCTCTCTCCTCCTCTCTCCCCTCCTCTCCTCTCCTCCTCTCCTCCCTCTCTCCCTCCTCCTCTCCTCCTCTCTCTCTCTCCCCTCCTCTCCCCCTCCTCTCCCCCTCCTCTCCCCTCCTCTCCCCTCCTCTCTCCCCCTCCTCTCTCTCTCCTCTCTCCCCTCCTCTCTCCCTCCTCCCTCTCCTCCTCTCTCTCCTCCCTCTCCTCCTCCTCTCTCCTCTCCCCTCCTCTCCTCCTCCCTCTCCTCCTCTCTCTCCTCCCTCTCCTCCTCCTCTCTCCTCTCTCCTCCTCCTCTCCTCCTCTCTCTCCTCCCTCTCCCCCTCCTCTCTCCCTCCTCCCTCTCCTCCTCTCTCTCCTCCCTCTCCTCCTCCTCTCTCCTCTCCCTCCTCTCTCCCTCCTCCTCTCCTCCTCCTCTCTCCTCTCTCCCTCTCTCCTCCCTCTCCTCCTCCTCTCTCCTCTCCCCTCCTCTCCTCCTCCCTCTCCTCCTCTCCTCCTCCCTCTCCTCCTCCTCTCTCCCCTCCTCTCTCCCCTCCTCTCTCCTCCTCCCTCTCCTCCTCCCTCTCCTCCTCCCTCTCCTCCTCCTCTCTCCCCTCCTCTCTCTCTCCTCTCTCCCCTCCTCTCTCCTCCCTCTCCTCCTCCTCCTCTCTCTCCCCTCCTCTCCTCCTCCCTCTCCTCCTCCTCTCTCCTCTCTCTCCTCCCTCTCCTCCTCCTCTCTCCTCTCCCCTCCTCCTCCTCTCTCCTCCCTCTCCTCCTCTCTCTCCTCCCTCTCCTCCTCTCTCTCCTCTCCCTCCTCTCCTCCTCCTCTCCCCTCCTCTCTCTCCTCCCTCTCCTCCTCCCTCTCCTCCTCCCTCTCCTCCTCCTCTCCTCCCCTCTCTCCTCTCCTCCTCCCTCTCCTCTCTCCTCCTCCCTCTCCTCCTCTCTCTCCTCCCTCTCCTCCTCCTCCTCTCTCTCCCCTCCTCTCCTCCTCCCTCTCCTCCTCTCCTCTCTCCTCTCCCCTCCTCTCTCCTCCCTCCTCCTCCTCCTCTCTCCTCTCCCCTCCTCTCCTCCTCCTCTCTCCTCTCCCCTCCTCTCCTCCTCCCTCTCCTCCTCCTCTCTCCTCTCCCTCCTCTCCTCCTCCCTCTCCTCTCTCTCCCCTCCTCTCTCCCTCCTCCTCTCCTCCTCCCTCTCCTCCTCTCTCCCTCCTCTCCTCCTCCTCTCTCCTCTCCCTCCTCTCCTCCTCCCTCTCCTCCTCTCTCCCTCCTCCCTCTCCTCCTCCTCTCTCCTCTCCTCCTCCCTCTCCTCCTCCTCTCTCCTCTCCCCTCTCCTCCTCCTCTCTCCCTCCTCCCTCTCCTCCTCTCTCTCCTCCCTCTCCTCCTCCTCTCTCCTCTCCCCTCCTCTCCTCCTCCCTCTCCTCCCTCTCCCCTCCTCTCCTCCTCCTCTCTCCTCTCCCCTCCTCTCCTCCCTCTCCTCCTCTCTCTCCTCCCTCTCCTCTCTCTCCTCCTCTCTCCTCCCTCTCCTCCTCCTCTCTCCTCTCCCCCTCCTCTCCTCCTCCCTCTCCTCCTCCTCGCTCCTCTCCCCCTCCTCTCCACCTCCCTCTCCTCCTCCTCTCTCCTCTCCCCTCCTCTCCTCCTCCCTCTCCCCTCCTCTCCTCCTCCTCTCTCCTCTCCCCTCCTCTCCTCCTCCCTCTCCTCCTCCTCTCTCCTCTCCCCTCCTCTCCTCCTCTCTCCTCTCCCCTCCTCTCCTCCTCCCTCTCCTCCTCCTCTCTCCTCTCCCCTCCTCTCCTCCTCCCTCTCCTCCTCTCTCTCCTCCCTCTCCGCCTCCTCTCTCCTCTCGCCCTCCTCTCCTCCTCCTCTCTCCTCTCCCCTCTCCTCCTCCCTCTCCTCCTCTCTCTCCTCTCCCCTCCTCTCCTCCTCTCCTCTCCCCTCCTCTCCTCCTCCTCTCCTCCTCTCTCTCCCTCTCCTCCTCCTCCCTCTCCTCCCTCTCCTCCTCTCTCCTCTCGTCCTCCCTCTCCTCCTCCTCTCTCCTCTCTCCCTCCTCTCTCCCCCTCCTCCCTCTCCTCCTCTCTCTCCTCCCTCTCCTCCTCCTCTCTCCTCTCCCCTCCTCCTCTCTCCTCTCCCCTCCTCTCCTCCTCCCTCTCCCCTCCTCTCCTCCTCCTCTCTCCTCTCCCCTCCTCTCCTCCTCCCTCTCCTCCTCCTCGCTCCTCTCCCCTCCTCTCCTCCTCTCTCCGCTCCCCTCCTCTCCTCCTCCCCTCTCCTCCTCCTCTCTCCTCTCCCCTCCTCTCCTCTCCCTCCTCCTCTCCTCCCTCTCCGCCTCCTCTCTCCTCTCCCCTCCTCTCCTCCTCCTCTCTCCTCTCCTCCCTCTCCTCCTCCCTCTCCTCCTCTCTCTCCTCTCCCCTCCTCTCCTCCTCTCCTCTCCCCTCCTCTCCTCCTCCTCTCCTCCTCTCTCCTCCCTCTCCTCCTCCTCCCTCTCCTCCTCTCCTCCCTCTCCTCCTCTCTCCTCTCCTCCTCCCTCTCCTCCTTCTCTCTCCTCTCTCCCTCCTCTCTCCCCCTCCTCCCTCTCCTCCCTCTCTCCTCCCTCTCCTCCTCCTCCTCTCCTCTCCCCTCCTCTCCTCCTCCTCTCTCCTCTCTCCTCCTCTCCTCCTCCTCTCCTCCTCCTCTCTCCTCTCCCCTCCTCTCCCCTCCTCCTCCTCTCCCTCTCCCCTCCTCTCCTCCTCCCTCTCCTCCTCCTCTCTCCTCTCCCCTCCTCCTCCTCTCTCCTCTCCCTCCTCTCCTCCTCCCTCTCCTCCTCTCTCTCTCTCCTCCCTCTCCCTCTCCCCTCCTCCCTCTCCTCCTCTCCCTCCTCCTCTCCTCCCCTCTCTCCTCTCCTCTCTCCTCTCCCCTCCTCTCCTCCTCCCTCTCCTCCTCCTCTCTCCTCTCCCCTCCTCTCCCCTCCTCTCCTCCTCCTCTCTCCTCTCCCCTCCTCTCCTCCTCCCTCTCCTCCTCCTCTCTCCTCTCCCCTCCTCTCCTCCTCCCTCTCTCCTCTCTCCTCCTCTCCTCTCCTCCTCCTCCCTCCTCCTCTCTCCTCTCCCCTCCCTCTCCTCCTCCCTCTCCTCCTCTCTCCTCCTCTCACATCCTCCTCCTCTCTCCCTCCTCTCCTCCTCCCTCTCTCCTCTCCCCTCCTCTCCCCTCCTCTCCTCCTCCCTCTCTCCTCTCTCCTCCTCTCCTCTCCTCCTCCTCTCCTCCTCCTCTCTCCTCTCCCCTCCCTCTCCTCCTCTCTCCTCCTCTCTCCCCTCCTCTCCTCCTCCCTCTCTCCCCTCCTCCCTCCCCTCCTCTCTCCCCTCCTCTCCTCCTCCTCCTCTCTCCTCTCCCCTCCTCTCTCCCCTCCTCTCTCTCTCTCCTCTCCTCCTCCTCTCTCCTCTCCCCTCCTCTCTCTCCTCCCTCTCCTCCTCCTCCTCTCTCTCCTCTCCCTCCTCTCCTCCTCTCCTCCTCTCCTCCTCCCTCTCCTCCTCCCTCTCCTCTCTCCTCCTCTCCTCCTCCTCTCCTCCTCCTCTCTCCCCTCCTCTCCTCCTCCTCTCTCCTCTCCCCTCCTCTCTCTCTCCTCTCCCCTCTCCTCCTCCTCCCTCCTCTCCCCTCCTCTCTCCTCCTCTCCTCCTCCTCTCTCCTCTCCCCTCCTCTCCTCCTCCTCTCCTCCTCTCTCCTCCCTCTCCTCCTCCTCTCTCCCCCTCCTCCCTCTCCTCCCTCTCCTCCTCTCTCCTCTCTCTCCTCCTCTCCTCCTCCCTCTCTCCTCTCTCCCTCCTCTCTCCCCCTCCTCCCTCTCCTCCTCTCTCTCCTCCCTCTCCTCCTCCTCTCTCCTCTCCCCTCCTCTCCTCCTCCTCTCTCCTCTCTCCTCCCTCTCCTCCTCCTCTCTCCTCTCCTCCTCCTCTCTCCTCTCCCCTCCTCCTCCTCTCTCCTCTCCCCTCCTCTCCTCCTCCCTCTCCTCCTCCTCTCTCCTCTCCCCTCCTCTCCCCTCCTCCTCCTCTCTCCTCTCCCCTCCTCTCCTCCTCTCTCTCCTCCTCCTCTCTCCTCTCTCCCTCCTCTCTCCCCCTCCTCCCTCTCCTCCTCTCTCCTCTCTCCTCTCCTCTCCTCCTCCTCTCCTCTCCTCTCCTCTCCTCCTCCCTCTCCCCTCTCCTCCTCTCTCCTCCTCTCCTCCTCTCCTCCTCCTCTCCTCTCCTCTCTCCTCTCTCCTCCTCTCCTCCTCCTCTCCTCCCTCTCCTCCTCCTCTCTCCTCCCTCTCCTCCTCTCCCCTCCTCTCCTCTCTCTCCTCCTCCTCTCTCCTCTCTCCTCCTCTCCTCCTCCTCTCTCCTCCTCCTCTCTCCTCCTCCTCTCCTCCTCTCTCCTCTCCTCTCTCCTCTCCTCCTCCCTCTCTCCTCTCTCCTCCTCCTCTCTCCTCCTCCTCTCTCCTCTCCTCCTCCTCTCTCCTCTCCTCCTCTCCTCCTCTCTCCTCCTCTCTCCTCTCCTCTCCTCCTCCCTCTCTCCTCTCCTCCTCCCTCTCCTCCTCTCTCCTCTCCTCTCTCCTCCTCCTCCTCCTCTCTCCTCTCCTCTCTCCTCCTCCCTCTCCTCCTCCTCTCCTCTCTCCTCTCTCCTCCTCCTCTCTCCTCTCTCCTCCTCTCCCCTCCTCTCCTCCTCCTCCCTCTCCCCTCCTCTCTCCTCCTCTCCTCCTCCTCTCTCCTCCTCTCCTCCTCTCCCCTCCTCTCCTCTCTCTCCTCCTCCTCTCTCCTCTCTCCTCCTCTCCTCCTCCTCTCTCCTCCTCCTCTCTCCTCCTCCTCTCCTCCTCTCTCCTCTCCTCTCTCCTCTCCTCCTCCCTCTCTCCTCTCTCCTCCTCCTCTCTCCTCCTCCTCTCTCCTCTCCTCCTCCTCTCTCCTCTCCTCCTCTCCTCCTCTCCTCTCCTCCTCTCTCCTCCTCTCTCCTCTCCTCTCCTCTCCTCCTCCCTCTCTCCTCTCCTCCTCCCTCTCCTCCTCTCTCCTCTCCTCTCTCCTCCTCCTCCTCCTCTCTCCTCTCCTCTCTCCTCCTCCCTCTCCTCCTCCTCTCCTCTCTCCTCCTCCTCTCTCCTCTCCTCTCTCCTCCTCCTCTCTCCTCTCTCCTCCCCTCCTCTCCCCTCCTCTCCCCTCCTCTCCTCCTCCTCCCTCTCCCCTCCTCTCTCCTCTCCTCCTCCTCCTCTCTCCTCTCCTCTCCTCCTCCTCCTCCTCCTCCTCCTCCCTCTCCCCTCCTCTCTCCTCTCTCCTCCTCTCTCTCCTCTCCTCTCCTCCTCCTCCTCCTCCTCCTCTCTCCTCTCTCAGTGTGATGGGGATACCCTGTAATGTGATCAAACCCAAAGAGGTGTCCAAGCTCCACCCCCTGGTGAATATTCATGACCTGGTGGGGGCGCTCCACCTACCGGGGGACGCCGTGGTGTCACCGCCTGACGTTAATCACGCCCTCGCCACGGCAGCGGCCGGACACGGTGAGACAGTAAAACCAAGGATGGACTATTGTTAGACTTGCAAACCTAAAGATTCACAGGTTTTTCCAGAAATCCTGATTGGATGATTCCAGATGTCCTGCTTGTTCCGTCCTGATTCGGGGGAATTTTCTGTAGTGGAGGTTTCAACAGGAAGTTAGAACCATGTGATATCGCCATCAGTTAGGATGTAATGATGCCAGAAGGCAAGGCTTCTGCAGGGAAGGGCCAGGCAGAGGGAGTTAGTTAGTTCCCATGGGGCATCTCTTTGGCTAATTTAACATCCTGGTACTCCAGTCAAACTGCCGGGGAACTACACATAGTGTTTGTAATGTTTGATCACATTGTACCGTTCTACATGAATACATCTACAGTTGAAGTCAGTAGTTTACATGCACTTAGGTTGGAGTCATTAAAACTCATTTTTTCAACCACTCCACACATTTCTTGTTAACAAACTATAGTTTTGGCAAGTCTGTTAGGACATCTACTTTGTGCATGACACAAGTCATTTTTCCAACAATTGATGACAGATGATTTCACTTATAAATTCACTGTATCACAATTCTAGTGGGTCAGAAGTTTACATACACTAAGTTGACTGTGCCTTTAAACAGCTTGGAAAATTCCAGAAAATTATGTCATGGCTTTAGAAGCTTCTGATAGGCTAATTGACATAATTTGAGTCAATTGGAGGTGTACATGTGGATGTATTTCAAGGCCTACCTTCAAACTCAGTGCCTCTTTGCTTGACATCATAGGAAAATCAAAAGAAATCAGCCAAGACCTCATAATTGTTGACCTCCACAAGTCTGGTTCATCCTTGGGAGTAATTTCCAAACACCTGAAGGTACCACGTTCATCTGCGCTAACAATAGTACACAAGTATAAACACCATGGGACCACACAGCCGTCATACCGCTCAGGAAGGAGACGCGTTCTGTCTCCTAGAGGTGAACGTACTTTGGTGTGAAAAGTGCAAATCAATCCCAGAACAACAGCAAAGGACCTTGTGAAGATGCTGGAGGAAACAGGTACAAAAGTATCTATATCCACAGTAAAACGAGTCCTATATCGACATAACCTGAAAGGCCGCTCAGCAAGGAAGAAGCCACTGCTCCAAAACCACCATAAAAAAGCCAGACTACGGTTTGCAACTGCACATGGGGACAAAGATCGTACTTTTTGGAGAAATGTCCTCTGGTCTGATGAAACCGAAATAGAACTGTTTGGCCATAATGACCATCGTTATGTTTGGAGGAAAAAGGGGGAGGCTTGCAAGCCGAAGAACACCATCCCAACCGTGAAGCACGGGGGTGGCAGCATCATGTTGTGGGGGTGCTTTGCTGCAGGAGGGACTGGTGCACTTCACATAATAGATGGCATCATGAGGATGGAAAATTATGTGGATATATTGAAGCAACATCTCAAGACATCAGTCAGGAAGTTAAAGCTTGGTCGCAAATGGGTCTTCCCAATGGACAATGACCCCAAGCACACTTCCAAAGTTGTGACAAAATGGCTGAAGGACAACAAAGTCAAGGTATTGGAGTGGCCATCACAAAGCCCTGACCTCAATCCTATAGAACAATTTGTGGGCAGAACTGTAAAAGGCGTGTGCGAGCAAGGAGGCCTACAAACCTGACTCAGTTACACCAGCTCTCTCAGGAGGAATGGGTAAAAATTCACCCAACTTATTGTGGGAAGGTTGTGGAAGGCTACCCGAAACACTTGAACCAAGTTAAACAATTTAAAGGCAATGCTACCAAATACTAATTGAGTGTATGTAAACTTCTGACCCACTGGGAATGTGATGAAAGAAATTAAAGCTGAAATAAATAATTCTCTCTACTATTATTCTGACATTTCACATTCTGAAAATAAAGTGGTGATCCTAACTGACCTAAGACAGGGAATTTTTACTCGGATTAAATATCAGGAATTATGAAAAACTGAGTTTAAATGTATTTGGTTAAGGTGTATGTAAACTTCTGACTTGGACCGTCTGCCCTGTTCTGATCCTCCAGGAGTGCAGATCCACGAGCGCACCACAGTTAACCATGTGATGATGGACAAGGGACATGTGACAGCGGTGGAGACGGACAGAGGAGCCATCGAGTGTGAATACTTTGTCAACTGTGCAGGACAGGTGAATCTCTACCCATTGTGTGTGTGTGTGTGTGTGTGTGTGTGTGTGTGTGTGTGTGTGAGAGAGAGAGACTGTAAATGACTTGGGGTCTCTCTCTCTCTCCACTAGTCTTTAACACTGTGCTAGACAGCTCTCTTCAGCCCAACTGATCTATAAGGTTTCATAGCGCATTATGAATGATAGGATGCATCCTATTTAGTGCACTAGAATAAGGAACCATTTGGGACACATACATGCTGTATAGGAGCTGGACAAGACCAGTGTTGTAACTACAGTGAGGGGAAAAAAGTATTTGATCCCCTGCTGATTTTGTACGTTTGCCCACTGACAAAGAAATGATCAGTCTATCATTTTAATGGTTTATTTGAACAGTGAGAGGCAGAATAACAACAACAAAAAATCCAGAAAAACGCATGTCAAAAATGTTATAAAATGATTTGCATTTTAATGAGGGAAATAAGTATTTGACCCCTCTGCAAAACAAGACTTAGTACTTGGTGGCAAAACCCTTGTTGGCAATCACAGAGGTCAGACGTTTCTTGTAGTTGGCCACCAGGTTTGCACACATCTCAGGAGGGATTTTGTCCCACTCCTCTTTGCAGATCTTCTTCAAGTCATTAAGGTTTCGAGGCTGACGTTTAGCAACTCGAACCTTCAGCTCCCTCCACAGATTTTCCATGGGATTAAGGTCTGGAGACTGGCTAGGCCACTCCAGGACCTTAATGTGCTTCTTCTTGAGCCCCTCCTTTGTTGCCTTGGCCGTGTGTTTTGGGTCATTGTCATGCTGGAATACCCATCCACGACCCATTTTCAATGCCCCTGGCTGAGGTTCTCACCCAAGATTTGACGGTACATGGCCCCGTCCATCGTCCCTTTGATGCGGTGAAGTTGTCCTGTCCCCTTAGCAGAAAAACACCCCCAAAGCATAATGTTTCCACCTCCATGTTTGACGGTGGGGATGGTGTTCTTGGGGTCATAGGCAGCATTCCTTCTCCTCCAAACACGGCGAGTTGAGTTGATGTCAAAGAGCTCCATTTTGGTCTCATCTGACCACAACACTTTCACCAGTTGTCCTCTGAGTCATTCAGATGTTCATTGGCAGACTTCAGACGGGCATGTATATTTACATTTACATTTAAGTCATTTAGCAGACGCTCTTATCCAGAGCGACTTACAAATTGGTGCATTCACCTTATGATATCCAGTGGAACAACCACTTTACAATAGTGCATCTAAATCATTTAGCGGGGGGGGGGGGGGTTAGAAGGATTACTTTATCCTATCCCAGGTATTCCTTAAAGAGGTGGGGTTTCAGGTGTCTCCGGAAGGTGGTGATTGACTCCGCTGTCCTGGCGTCGTGAGGGAGCTTGTTCCACCATTGGGGTGCCAGAGCAGCGAACAGTTTTGACTGGGCTGAGCGGGAACTGTGCTTCCTCAGAGGTAGGGAGGCGAGCAGGCCAGAGGTGGATGAACGCAGTGCCCTTGTTTGGGTGTAGGGCCTGATGAGAGCCTGAAGGTACGGAGGTGCCGTTCCCCTCACAGCTCCGTAGGCAAGCACCATGGTCTTGTAGCGGATGCGAGCTTCAACTGGAAGCCAGTGGAGAGAGCGGAGGAGCGGGGTGACGTGAGAGAACTTGGGAAGGTTGAACACCAGACGGGCTGCGGCGTTCTGGATGAGTTGTAGGGGTTTAATGGCACAGGCAGGGAGCCCAGCCAACAGCGAGTTGCAGTAATCCAGACGGGAGATGACAAGTGCCTGGATTAGGACCTGCGCCGCTTCCTGTGTGAGGCAGGGTCGTACTCTGCGAATGTTGTAGAGCATGAACCTACAGGATCGGGTCACCGCCTTGATGTTAGTGGAGAACGACAGGGTGTTGTCCAGGGTCACGCCAAGGTTCTTAGCACTCTGGGAGGAGGACACAAGGGAGTTGTCAACCGTGATGGCGAGATCATGGAACGGGCAGTCCTTCCCCGGGAGGAAGAGCAGCTCCGTCTTGCCGAGGTTCAGCTTGAGGTGGTGATCCGTCCTCCACACTGATATGTCTGCCAGACATGCAGAGATGCGATTCGCCACCTGGTTATCAGAAGGGGGAAAGGAGAAGATTAATTGTGTGTCGTCTGCATAGCAATGATAGGAGAGACCATGTGAGGATATGACAGAGGCAAGTGACTTGGTGTATAGCGAGAATAGGAGAGGGCCTAGAACAGAGCCCTGGGGGACACCAGTGGTGAGAGCACGTGGTGCGGAGACAGATTCTCGCCACGCCACCTGGTAGGAGCGACCTGTCAGGTAGGACGCAATCCAAGCGTGGGCCGCGCCGGAGATGCCCAACTCGGAGAGGGTGGAGAGGAGGATCTGATGGTTCACAGTATCAAAGGCAGCAGATAGGTCTAGAAGGATGAGAGCAGAGGAGAGAGAGTTAGCTTTAGCAGTGCGGAGAGCCTCCGTGACACAGAGAAGAGCAGTCTCAGTTGAATGCCCAGTCTTGAAACCTGACTGATTTGGATCAAGAAGGTCATTCTGAGAGAGATAGCAGGAGAGCTGGCCAAGGACGGCACGTTCAAGAGTTTTGGAGAGAAAAGAAAGAAGGGATACTGGTCTGTAGTTGTTGACATCGGAGGGATCGAGTGTAGGTTTTTTCAGAAGGGGTGCAACTCTCGCTCTCTTGAAGACGGAAGGAACGTAGCCAGCGGTCAAGGATGAGTTTATGAGCGAGGTGAGGTAAGGGAGAAGGTCTCTGGAAATGGTCTGGATAAGAGAGGAGGGAATGGGGTCAAGCGGGCAGGTTGTTGGGCGGCCGGCCGTCACAAGACGCGAGATTTCATCTGGAGAGAGGGGGGAGAAAGAGGTCAAAGCACAGGGTAGGGCAGTGTGAGCAGGACCAGCGGTGTCGTTTGACTTAGCAAACGAGGATCGGATGTCGTCGACCTTCTTTTCAAAATGGTTGACGAAGTCATCCGCAGAGAGGGGGGGGAGGGGGAGGGGGAGGAGGTTCAGGAGGGAGGAGAAGGTGGCAAAGAGCTTCCAAGGGTTAGAGGCAGATGCTTGGAATTTAGAGTGGTAGAAAGTGGCTTTAGCAGCAGAGACAGAAGAGGAAAATGTAGAGAGGAGGGAGTGAAAGGATGCCAGGTCCGCAGGGAGGCGAGTTTTCCTCCATTTCCGCTCGGCTGCCCGGAGCCCTGTTCTGTGAGCTCGTAATGAGTCGTTGAGCCACGGAGCAGGAGGGGAGGACCGAGCCGGCCTGGAGGATAGGGGACATAGAGAATCAAAGGATGCAGAAAGGGAGGAGAGGAGGGTTGAGGAGGCAGAATCAGGAGATAGGTTGGAGAAGGTTTGAGCAGAGGGAAGAGATGATAGGATGGAAGAGGAGAGAGGCGGGAGAGGGGGGGTTGGGACGGCGCAATACCATCCGTGTAGGGGCAGAGTGAGAAGTGTTGGATGAGAGCGAGAGGGAAAAGGATACAAGGTAGTGGTCGGAGACTTGGAGGGGAGTTGCAATGAGATTAGTGGAAGAACAGCATCTAGTAAAGATGAGGTCAAGCGTATTGCCTGCCTTGTGAGTAGGGGGGGAAGGTGAGAGGGTGAGGTCAAAAGAGGAGAGGAGTGGAAAGAAGGAGGCAGAGAGGAATGAGTCAAAGGTAGACGTGAGGAGGTTAAAGTCACCCAGAACTGTGAGAGGTGAGCCATCCTCAGGAAAGAAACTTATCAAGACGTCAAGCTCATTGATGAACTCTCCAAGAAACCTGGAGGGCGATAAATGATAAGGATGTTAACCTCTATGGGACCGGCGGGACGAATTCGTCCCACCTACGTAACAGCCACTGCCAGCCTGTGGCGCGATTTTCAAAATCTTCAAAATCCTATTACTTCAATTTCTCAAACATATGACTATTTTACAGCCATTTAAAGATAAGACTCTCGTTAATCTAACCACACTGTCCGATTTCAAAAAGGCTTTACAACGAAAGCAAAACATTAGATTATGTCAGCAGAGTACCAAGCCAGAAATAATCAGACACCCATTTTTCAAGCCAGCATATAATGTCACCAAAACCCAGAAGACAGCTAAATGCAGCACTCACCTTTGATGATCTTCATCAGATGACAACCCTAGGACATTATGTTATACAATACATGCATGTTTTGTTCAATCAAGTTCATATTTATATCAAAAACCAGCTTTTTACATTAGCATGTGACGTTCAGAACTAGCATACCCCCCGCAAACTTACGGGGAATTCGCTAACATTTTACTAAATTACTCACGATAAACGTTCACAAAAAGCATAACAATTATTTTAAGAATTATAGATACAGACCTCCTCTATGCACTCGATATGTCCGATTTTAAAATAGCTTTTTGGTGAAAGCACATTTTGCAATATTCTAAGTACATAGCCCAGGCATCACGGGCTCGCTATTTAGACACCCGGCAAGTTTAGCACTCACCATAATCATATTTACTATTATAAAAATGTCATTACCTTTTGTTGTCTTCGTCAGAATGCACACCCAGGACGTCTACTTCAATAACAAATGTTGGTTTGGTCCAAAATAATCCATCGTTATATCCGAATAGCGGCGTTTTGTTCGTGCGTTCCAGACACTATCCGAAATAGTAAAGAAGTGTCGCGCGCTTGGCGCAATTCCTGACAATAAAATTCAAAGTATTCCATTGCCGTACGTCGAAGCATGTCAACCGCTGTTTAAAATCAATTTTTACGTCATTTTTCTCGTAGAAAAGCGATAATATTCCGACAGGGAATCTCCTTTTCGGCAAACAGAGGAAAAAATCCCAAAGGCGGGGGCGGTCGGGGTCACGCGCATAAGCTAGTGTCTCTTGATGGGCCACTTGAGAAAGGCGATAATGTGTTTCAGCCTGGGGCTGGAATGACGACATTCTCTTTTTTCCCGGGCTCTGAGAGCCTATGGACGACGTGGGAAGTGTCACGTTAGAGCAGAGATCCTTAGTAAATGATAGAGATGGCAAAGAAGTTCCAGAAATGGTCAGACAGGCCACTTCCTGTAAAGGAATCTCTCAGGTTTTGACCTGCCATTTGAGTTCTGTTATACTCACAGACACCATTCAAACAGTTTTAGAAAATTTAGGGTGTTTTCTATCCATATGTAATAAGTATATGCATATTCTAGTTACTGAGTAGGAGTGGTAACCAGATTAAATCGGGTATGTTTTTTTATCCAGCCGTGTCAATGCTGCCCCCTAGCCCTAACAGGTTAAGCTTGAAAGGGCTGGTAACTGTGACAGCATGGAATTCAAATGAGGAGATAGACAGATGGGTCAGGGGAGAAAGAGAAAATGTCCACTTGGGAGAGATGAGGATTCCAGTGCCACCACCCCGCTGGCCAGATGCTCTCGGGGTATGCGAGAACACGTGGGCAGATGAGGACAGAGCAGTAGGAGTAGCAGTGTTATCTATGGTAATCCATGTTTCCGTCAGCGCCAGGAAGTCTAGGGACTGGAGGGTAGCATAGGCTGAGATGAACTCTGCCTTGTTGGCCGCAGACCGGCAGTTCCAGAGGCTGCCGGAGACCTGGAACTCCACGTGGGTCGTGCGCGCTGGGACCACCAGGTTAGAGTGGCAGCGGCCACGCGGTGTGAAGCGTTTGCGTGGCCTGTGCAGAGGGGAGAGAACAGGGATAGACAGACACATAGTTGACAGGCTACAGAAGAGGCTACGCTAATGCAAAGGAGGTTGGAATGACAAGTGGACTACACGTCTCGAATGTTCAGAAAGTTAAGCTTACGTTGCAAAAATCTTATTGACAAAAATGACGAAAATGATACAGTACTGCTGGCTGGTGGAGTAGGCTAGCTAGCAGTGGCTGCGTTGTTGACTTTGTTTGAACGTTTAGCTGGCTAGGTAACCTCGATAGTTTCAGTACTACACCTTATCATGATACAAAAGCAACTATGTAGCTAGCTAACATAACACTAATCAAGACGTTCCTTTGTAATGTATTTAGTTTCTACAATGCTGCTCGTCGGTAATAGTTGGCTAGGTTTGGAAAAATGGTGTCGCGGGGGACGAAAATAGCTGGCTAGCTAACCTCGATAATTACTCTAAACTACACAATTATCAAACTATGACAAAGACAACTATGTAGCGAGCTAACACTGCACTAGTCAAATTGTTCCGTTGTAATATAATAGTTTCTACAGTGCTGCTAGTCAGTAGAAGTTGGCTAGTTGGCTAGCTAGCAGTGTTGACTAAGTTAGGAGGACGAAAACAGCTGGCTAGCTAACCTCGATAATTACTCTAATTACTCTAAACTACACAATTATCTTTGATACAAAGACGGCTATGTAGCTAGCTAAGAAAAATTGCTCTGATCAAACAAATCAAGCCGTTGTAATGAAATGTAATATTACCTGCGGAGCGAAGCGAAGTGCGACTACTCGCTCCAAACACAGAGCAGGGGGACCTTGCGGGCGCTGCAGGATTTCAGTCCTTCACGGCGTAGTGTGTTACCAATTGTTTTCTTGGTGACTCTGGTCCCAGCTGCCTTGAGATCATTGACAAGATCCTCCCGTGTAGTTCTGGGCTGATTCCTCACCGTTCTCATGATCATTGCAACTCCACGAGGTGAGATCTTGCATGGAGTCCCAGGCCGAGGGATATTGACAGTTCTTTTGTGTTTCTTCCATTTGCGAATAATCGCACCAAATGTTGTCACCTTCTCACCAAGCTGCTTGGCGATGGTCTTGTAGCCCATTCCAGCCTTCTGTAGGTCTACAATCTTGTCCCTGACATCCTTGGAGAGCTCTTTGGTCTTGGCCATGGTGGAGAGTTTGGAATCTGATTGATTGATTGCTTCTGTGGACAGGTGTCTTTTATACAGGCAACAAGCTGCGGTTAGGAGCACTCCCTTTAAGAGTGTGCTCCTAATCTCAGCTCGTTACCTGTATAAAAGACACCTGGTAGCCAGAAATCTTTCTGATTGAGAGGGGGTCAAATACTTATTTCCCTCATTAAAATGCAAATCAATTTATAACATTTTTGACATGCGTTTTTCTGGATATTTTTGTTGTTATTCTGTCTCTCACTGTTCAAATAAACCTGCCATTAAAATGATAGACTGATCCTTTCTTTGTCAGTGGGCAAACGTACAAAATCAGCAGGGGATCAAATACTTTTTTCCCTCCTCACTGTAGCTGTCTCTGATGGAGCTGGGCCAGGCCAGTGAGACCACGGTGTCTGTTCCTCTAGTAGTGTGCATATCATAGGGGGGTTATGAATGCTATATTATGTGTTATAACTGTCCTATGTATGTTCCTCAGTGGGCGTATGAGCTGGGCCAGGCCAGTGAGACCAAGGTGTCTGTTCCTCTCCATGGATGTGAACACTTCTACCTCCTCTCCAAGCCTCTAGCAGAGCCGCTACCGCCCAGCACCCCAGGTGAGACTACCTGCTCTCAGAGCCGCTACCGCCCAGCACCCCAGGTGAGACTACCTGCTCTCAGAGCCGCTACCGCCCAATACCCCAGGTGAGACTACCTGCTCTCAGAGCCTCTACCGCCCAGCCCCCCAGGTGAGACTACCTCCTCTCAGAGCCTCTAGCAGAGCCTCTACCGCCCAGCACCCCAGGTGAGACTACCTCCTCTCAGAGCCTCTACCGCCCAGCACCCCAGGTGAGACTACCTCCTCTCAGAGCCTCTAGCAGAGCCGCTACCGCCCAGCACCCCAGGTGAGACTACCTGCTCTCAGAGCCTCTACCGCCCAGCACCCCAGGTGAGACTACCTCCTCTCAGAGCCTCTAGCAGAGCCGCTACCGCCCAGCACCCCAGGTGAGACTACCTCCTCTACCGCCCAGCACCCCAGGTGAGACTACCTGCTCTCAGAGCCTCTACCGCCCAGCACCCCAGGTGAGACTACCTGCTCTCAGAGCCCAGCACCCCAGGTGAGACTACCTCCTCTACCGCCCAGCACCCCAGGTGAGACTACCTCCTCTCAGAGCCGCTACCGCCCAGCACCCCAGGTGAGACTACCTCCTCTACCGCCCAGCACCCCAGGTGAGACTACCTGCTCTCAGAGCCCAGCACCCCAGGTGAGACTACCTCCTCTACCGCCCAGCACCCCAGGTGAGACTACCTGCTCTCAGAGCCCAGCACCCCAGGTGAGACTACCTCCTCTACCGCCCAGCACCCCAGGTGAGACTACCTCCTCTACAGCCCAGCACCCCAGGTGAGACTACCTCCTCTACAGCCCAGCACCCCAGGTGAGACTACCTCCTCTCAGAGCCTCTACCGCCCAGCACCCCAGGTGAGACTACCTCCTCTACAGCCCAGAACCCCAGGTGAGACTACCTGCTCTCAGAGCCCACCACCCCAGGTGAGACTACCTGCTCTCAGAGCCTCTACGGCCCAGAACCCCAGGTGAGACTACCTGCTCTCAGAGCCCACCACCCCAGGTGAGACTACCTGCTCTCAGAGCCCAGCACCCCAGGTGAGACTACCTCCTCTCACAGCCCAGCACCCCAGGTGAGACTACCTCCTCTACAGCCCAGAACCCCAGGTGAGACTACCTGCTCTACAGCCCAGAATCCCAGGTGAGACTACCTGCTCTACAGCCCAGCACCCCAGGTGAGACTACCTCCTCTACAGCCCAGAACCCCAGGTGAGACTACCTCCTCTACAGCCCAGAATCCCAGGTGAGACTACCTGCTCTACAGCCCAGAACCCCAGGTGAGACTACCTGCTCTCAGAGCCTCTACAGCCCAGCACCCCAGGTGAGACTACCTGCTCTACAGCCCAGAACCCCAGGTGAGACTACCTGCTCTCAGAGCCTCTACGGCCCAGAACCCCAGGTGAGACTACCTCCTCTACAGCCCAGAACCCCAGGTGAGACTACCTGCTCTCAGAGCCCAGTACCCCAGGTGAGACTACCTGCTCTCAGAGCCCAGCACCCCAGGTGAGACTACCTGCTCTCAGAGCCCAGCACCCCAGGTGAGACTACCTCCTCTACAGCCCAGAACCCCAGGTGAGACTACCTGCTCTACAGCCCAGAACCCCAGGTGAGACTACCTGCTCTACAGCCCAGAACCCCAGGTGAGACTACCTGCTCTACAGCCCAGAACCCCAGGTGAGACTACCTGCTCTACAGCCCAGAACCCCAGGTGAGACTACCTGCTCTACAGCCCAGAACCCCAGGTGAGACTACCTGCTCTCAGAGCCTCTACAGCCCAGCACCCCAGGTGAGACTACCTGCTCTACAGCCCAGAACCCCAGGTGAGACTACCTGCTTTACAGCCCAGAACCCCAGGTGAGACTACCTGCTCTCAGAGCCCAGAACCCCAGGTGAGACTACCTGCTCTACAGCCCAGAACCCCAGGTGAGACTACCTGCTCTCAGAGCCCAGAACCCCAGGTGAGACTACCTGCTTTACAGCCCAGAACCCCAGGTGAGACTACCTGCTCTCAGAGCCCAGAACCCCAGGTGAGACTACCTGCTCTACAGCCCAGAACCCCAGGTGAGACTACCTGCTCTCAGAGCCCAGAACCCCAGGTGAGACTACCTGCTCTACAGCCCAGAACCCCAGGTGAGACTACCTGCTCTCAGAGCCCAGAACCCCAGGTGAGACTACCTGCTCTCAGAGCCCAGAACCCCAGGTGAGACTACCTGCTCTCAGAGCCCAGAACCCCAGGTGAGACTACCTGCTCTACAGCCCAGAACCCCAGGTGAGACTACCTGCTCTCAGAGCCCAGAACCCCAGGTGAGACTACCTGCTTTACAGCCCAGAACCCCAGGTGAGACTACCTGCTCTCAGAGCCCAGAACCCCAGGTGAGACTACCTGCTCTACAGCCCAGAACCCCAGGTGAGACTACCTGCTCTCAGAGCCCAGAACCCCAGGTGAGACTACCTGCTCTACAGCCCAGAACCCCAGGTGAGACTACCTGCTCTCACAGCCCAGAACCCCAGGTGAGACTACCTGCTCTCACAGCCCAGAACCCCAGTGTTCTGAGTTCTACGTGGGTGGCTTCTGCTCTGTCATTGAGTACCACGTTCAGGTGTGACTACCTGCTCTACCATTTTGTTTTTTACTTTGCTTGTAAAATAATCCACATATGGTTTCTTCAAGGAGTTAGAGCTGGTTCCGTTCAGTCCAGAAGGTGTTGAGAGACTAGCTGTAATATGGCTGAACCAGTGATGGGTTTAGGATACTGTCCTTCACCCAGTTCAATGTAACAGCGATGGGTTTAGGATACTGTCCTTCACCCAGTTCAATGTAACAGTGATGGGTTTAGGATACTGTCCTTCACCCAGTTCAATGTAACAGTGATGGGTTTAGGATACTGTCCTTCATATTCTCCCAGTTCAATGTAACAGTGATGGGTTTAGGATACTGTCCTTCACCCAGTTCAATGTAACAGTGATGGGTTTAGGATACTGTCCTTCACCCAGTTCAATGTAACAGTGATGGGTTTAGGATACTGTCCTTCATATTCTCCCAGTTCAATGTAACAGCGATGGGTTTAGGATACTGTCCTTCACCCAGTTCAATGTAACAGCGATGGGTTTAGGATACTGTCCTTCACCCAGTTCAATGTAACAGTGATGGGTTTAGGATACTGTCCTTCATATTCATCCAGTTCAATGTAACAGTGATGGGTTTAGGATACTGTCATTCACCCAGTTCAATGTAACAGCGATGGGTTTAGGATACTGTCCTTCACCCAGTTCAATGTAACAGCGATGGGTTTAGGATACTGTCCTTCACCCAGTTCAATGTAACAGCGATGGGTTTAGGATACTGTCATTCACCCAGTTCAATGTAACAGTGATGGGTTTAGGATACTGTCCTTCACCCAGCTCAATGTAACAGTGATGGGTTTAGGATACTGGTCCTTCACCCAGTTCAATGTAACAGTGATGGGTTTAGGATACTGTCCTTCACCCAGTTCAATGTAACAGCGATGGGTTTAGGATACTGTCATTCACCCAGTTCAATGTAACAGTGATGGGTTTAGGATACTGTCCTTCATATTCTCCCAGTTCAATGTAACAGTGATGGGTTTAGGATACTGTCCTTCACCCAGTTCAATGTAACAGCGATGGGTTTAGGATACTGTCCTTCACCCAGTTCAATGTAACAGCGATGGGTTTAGGATACTGTCCTTCACCCAGTTCAATGTAACAGCGATGGGTTTAGGATACTGTCCTTCATATTCACCCAGTTCAATGTAACAGTGATGGGTTTAGGATACTGTCCTTCACCCAGTTCAATGTAACAGTGATGGGTTTAGGATACTGTCCTTCATATTCATCCAGTTCAATGTAACAGTGATGGGTTTAGGATACTGTCATTCACCCAGTTCAATGTAACAGCGATGGGTTTAGGATACTGTCATTCACCCAGTTCAATGTAACAGCGATGGGTTTAGGATACTGTCTTTCACCCAGCTCAATGTAACAGTGATGGGTTTAGGATACTGTCTTTCACCCAGTTCAATGTAACAGCGATGGGTTTAGGATACTACATGATACTAGAATGTTCTCTTTCAACCATCCTGAGGCCTGTGAGTGTTTTACAACGTAGGGGCACAGGTCCAGTGAATTTGGAGTAGTCAAGGTGACAGATAATCAAATGTATTTATAAAGCCCTTCTTACATCAGCTGATATCTCAAAGTGCTGTACAGAAACCCAGCCTAAAACCCCAAACAGCAAGCAATGCAGGTGTAGAAGCACGGTGGCTAGGAAAAACTCCCTAGAAAGGCCAGAACCTAGGAAGAAACCTAGAGAGGAACCAGGCTCTGAGGGGTGGCCAGTCCTCTTCTGGCTGTGCCGGGTGGAGATTATAACAGATAATGACCCATTCAATACCACCTTGCACACTCTTTCCTGCATCTATCTGATCTACGGTGTCATCATTAGTCCCAACAGTTTCAAAAGAGAGTTTCTATTGGACAAATCCAGGAATGTTCATCCCTGTTTTTGTTCCGTTTTAAGAAATGTTTTTCATCAGAATCGGCAGAATGAATATACCCCTGATCACACACTAACACAGTTCACTTTCATAGCAGCCACGTACAAACAGCATGATCACTTTAATAGCAGCCACATACAAACAGCATGATCACTTTGCTCGTTGTAGAATTCCTTCTCGCATCTACGCACTCTCCTCCTCAACGTTTCCCTTCGCTTGCAGACTTCAGTGCACCACATCAGTTGTCTGTGACCAGGCGAAGAAACCTTTCCGAGCCAAACCTTCATATCATAACCGCTACGCACAGCCTACACCGTTGTCACCATATTAGCTGACGTCATAGCTAGTCAACATGGCTACTAGAACTAACGCGTTAGTAAACCCGCTACAATCATGCAGGTCAGTCAGCAAGCAGTTTAGCAGTTACACCGGCGGGCCCCGTTGGAAATAAATTAATAGAACCAAAAGCTCACCTTGACTTGGCATTGGATAGTTCCAGTGTTGGATAGCCATAGCCAGCTAGCTAACATATAGTATCTCTCTTTGTTTGAATAGGCTAATCTAGCTAGCTGCATTCGCTAGCTGTGTACGTGAGAAAAAAAATACAGACAAATATAGCAAGCTCTCTCTCTCTCTCTCTCTCTCTCTCTTGCTTTTCCTTAATTTTTGAAGAAATTCATTTGAAAACTGTTCAACTATTGTCTGTCTCTCTCTTAAGTCAACTACTCACCACGTTTTATACACTGCAGTGCTAGCTAGCTGTAGCTTATACTTTCAGTACTAGATTCATTCTCTGATCCTTTGATTGGGTGGACAACATGTCAGGGTCATGCTGCAAGAGCTCTGATAGGTTGGAGAACATCCTCCGCAAGTTGTCATAATCACTGTGTAAGTCTATGGAAGTGGGTGAGAACCACGAGCCTCCTAGGTTTTGTGTAGAAGTCAATGTGCCCAGAGGAGGACGGAAACTAGCTGTCCTCCGGCTACACCGTGGTGCTGTTGAGGCTACTGTAGACCTTCATTGCAAAACAGTGTTTTTTTATCAATGATTTGGTAACATACAAATATTTTTTTGTGTAGTTTTATCTAAATGGGATAACTTTTTTAATTTTTTTTAATGAAATTCTCTGAGGAGGATTGTCCTCCCCTTCCTCCTCAGAGGAGCCTCCACTGGCCTGAACTCTGTCCTGTCTGGTGGTCAGGGTGTGTTGTAATCAGGGCTCTAAAGTGTGACCAATAATGGTCGCATATGCAACAAAATATGTTTGCTGTGAAACCAGGAGTTTTATTTTGGGAGGACTGTGTGACTATATATGAAGAAGAAAAGTAAATCTCCCAGCGAATTGTTTTAACGAGGCTTTGCTGTACACATCAAGGGTCAGGGGTCAGACTGTATCTCTGTGCGTTCTCTCTCTCTCTCTAGTGGTGACAGATCCAACCATATCCATGTGGGGTCAAGGGTCAGGGGTCAGACTGTATCTCTGTGTGTTCTCTCTCTCTCTCTAGTGGTGACAGATCCAACCATATCCATGTGGGGTCAGGGGTCAGGGGTTAGACTGTGTTGTAACTCTGTATCTCTGTGTGTTCTCTCTCTCTCTAGTGGTGACAGATCCAACCATATCCATGTGGGGTCAGGGGTCCTGTCTGTGTTGTAACTGTGTATCTCTGTGTGTTCTCTCTCTAGTGGTGATAGATATGGATGGGAGGATCTATGTGAGAGCGTGGCAGGGAGGGGTCCTGTCTGGAGGATTTGAGAAGAACCCTAAACCCATTTTCACCGAGGGACGTAATCAGCTGGAGATACAGAACATGCAGGAGGACTGGGACCACTTCGGTGAGAGACTGGGGCTGATTTATGTACAACGGAACCCTGTTCCGTTTACGTTGCCACGGCTACTGTAGAACATGGGATTCCATTTAGCAGACGTTTTACCAACTGAGTCACACATTCTAGAATGGGTTGGCCCCAGTGGGAATCGAACCCATGATGTTGCCACCACATTCTAGAATGGGTTGGCCCCAGTGGGAATCGAACCCATGATGTTGCCACCACATTCTAGAATGGGTTGGCCCCAGTGGGAATCGAACCCATGATGTTGCCACCACATTCTAGAATGGGTTGGCCCCAGTGGGAATCGAACCCATGATGTTGCCACCACATTCTAGAATGGGTTGGCCCCAGTGGGAATCGAACCCATGATGTTGCCACCACATTCTAGAATGGGTTGGCCCCAGTGGGAATCGAACCCATGATGTTGCCACCACATTCTAGAATGGGTTGGCCCCAGTGGGAATCGAACCCATGATGTTGCCACCACATTCTAGAATGGGTTGGCCCCAGTGGGAATCGAACCCATGATGTTGCCACCACATTCTAGAATGAGTTGGCCCCAGTGGGAATCGAACCCATGATGTTGCCACCACATTCTAGAATGGGTTGGCCCCAGTGGGAATCGAACCCATGATGTTGCCACCACATTCTAGAATGAGTTGGCCCCAGTGGGAATCGAACCCGTATATACTGTGTTTATACCGTGTTTATACTGTGTTTATACTGGTTATATATTGTGTTTATACTGGTTATATACTGGTTATATATTGTGTTTATACTGGTTATACTGTGTTTATACTGTGTTTATACTGTGTTTATACTGGTTATATACTGTGTTTATACTGTGTTTATACTGTTTATACTGTGTTTATACTGGTTATATACTGTGTTTATACTGTGTTTATACTGTTTATACTGGTTATATACTGGTTATATACTGTGTTTATACTGTTTATACTGTGTTTATACTGGTTATATACTGTGTTTATACTGGTTATATACTGTTTATACTGTGTTTATACTGGTATATATTGTGTTTATACTGGTATATTCTGTGTTTATTCTGTGTTTATATACTGTGTTTATATACTGTGTTTATACTGTGTTTTTATACTGTGTGATTATAAACCGTAGTAACTGACCGGTCCGTAGTATCTCAGCCTAACCCCCTCTCTCACCCTCCCCCCTGTAGAGCCCATGCTGTCGGCCCTGTTGAGGAGGATGCCAGAGCTGGAGGTCTGTGAGATCCAGCAGCTGGTCAACTGTCCCGAGTCGTTCACCCCAGACATGCGCTGTCTGATGGGGGAGACACCGGGCGTGCACGGATACTTCGTCCTGGCTGGAATGAACGCCTCCGGCCTGGCCTTCGCTGGCGGAGCAGGAAAGTAAGAACGACGGGACATTTCCCAGTACATCTACTTTAGGGTTGAAAGTAAGAACGACGGGACATTCCCAGTACATCTACTTTAGGGTTGAAAGTAAGAACGACGGGACATTCCCAGTACATCTACTTTAGGGTTGAAAGTGAGAACGACGGGACATTCCCAGTACATCTACTTTAGGGTTGAAAGTGAGAACGACGGGACATTCCCAGTACATCTACTTTAGGGTTGAAAGTAAGAACGACGGGACATTTCCCAGTACATCTACTTTAGGGTTGAAAGTAAGAACGACGGGACATTCCCAGTACATCTACTTTAGGGTTGAAAGTGAGAACGACGGGACATTCCCAGTACATCTACTTTAGGGTTGAAAGTAAGAACGACGGGACATTCCCAGTACATCTACTTTAGGGTTGAAAGTGAGAACGACGGGACATTCCCAGTACATCTACTTTAGGGATGTCATGATATGGCATTATTCATATGTTTCATGACAAGCAAACAAAACATGATCATTTAAGCAGTGAATTGTAGACATAGTATCATAGTATTGTAGATATAGTATCTTACTATCGTAGATGTAGTATCATAGTATCGTAGATATAGTATCTTACTATCGTAGATGTAGTATCATAGTATCGTAGATATAGTATCTTACTATCATAGACGTAGTATCATAGTATCGTCCTGTCTGTTAGGGTTAGAGGTTACAGCTGTCCTGTCTGTCAGGGTTAGAGGTTACAGCTGTCCTGTCTGTCAGGGTTAGAGGTTACAGCTGTCCTGTCTGTCAGGGCTAGAGTTACAGCTGTCCTGTCTGTCAGGGTTAGAGGTTACAGCTGTCCTGTCTGTCAGGGTTAGAGGTTATATCTGTCCTGTCTGTCAGGGTTAGAGGTTACAGCTGTCCTGTCTGTCAGGGCTAGAGGTTACAGCTGTCCTGTCTGTCAGGGTTAGAGGTTACAGCTGTCCTGTCTGTCAGGGTTAGAGGTTATAGCTGTCCTGTCTGTTAGGGTTAGAGGTTACAGCTGTCCTGTCTGTCAGGGTTAGAGGTTATATCTGTCCTGTCTGTTAGAGGTTACAACTGTTCTGTCTGTTAGAGGTTAGAGGTTACAGCTGTCCTGTCTGTTAGGGTTAGAGGTTATATCTGTCCTGTCTGTTAGGGGTTACAGCTGTCCTGTCTGTTAGGGTTAGAGGTTATGTCTGTTAGGGTTAGAGGTTACTCAGGGGTTGGGGTATAGTGTTGTGCTAAATGAACTGGATCAAACCAGTGTTTACCGTCTTCAGGTACCTGGCGGAGTGGATGACGTACGGCTACCCCATGGCTAACGTGTGGCCGCTGGACATCAAACGCTTCGGCAACCTTCAGAGCAGCCGGACTTTCCTCCGACACAGGGTCATGGAGGTCATGCGTGAGTCCTGACCAGAGCAATACACGCAATCACACTCCCTGTTTTTAGTAATGCACGGACTGAATGCTCAGCTTCCTGCTTCGCTCGTATTGGGTACGCTCAAAATGGCCGCCAGTCCAGCCATTTACAGCAACATAGACTTGAATACAGATTACCATTCTAGTAGTTGTATTTCTGTGATACTGACCACATGGTGAACAGAGGTAGAGACCAGGCTTGAATGATGACTCAGAGTTTTATGTTGTATTACATGTCTGACTGTCTGTCCCTCTCTCCCTGTGTCTGCCTGTCTGTCCCTCTCTCCCTGTGTCTGTCTGTCCCTCCCCAGCCCTGCTGTATAACCTAAAGGTTCCTCGTTGGGACTTCCAGACGGGCCGTCAGCTGAGGACTTCTCCCCTGTACGACCGTCTGGACACACAGGGAGCCAGATGGATGGAGAAACACGGCTTTGAGAGGGCCAAGTACTTCATCCCTGCAGGGAAGGGTGAGGCTGACCCCACACACACACACACACACACACACACACACACACACACACACACACACACACACACACACCACTACATGGCTTTGAGAGGGCCAAGTACTTCATCCCTGCAGGGAAGGGTGAGGCTGACCCCACACACACACACACACACACACACACACACACACACACACACACACACACACACACACACACACACACACCACTACATGGCTTTGAGAGGGCCAAGTACTTCATCCCTGCAGGGAAGGATGAGGCTGACCCCACACACACTACACACACACACACTACACACACACACACACTACACCCCACACACCCCAGTTATATCATCTGTCCTCAGACCTGCTGTCTCTCAGCACTGTGTTTAGTTAACCGGTTATATCATCTGTTCTCAGACCTGCTGTCTCTCAGCACTGTGTTTAGTTAACCGGTTATATCATCTGTTCTCAGACCTGCTGTCTCTCAGCACTGTGTTTAGTTAACCGGTTATATCATCTGTTCTCAGACCTGCTGTCTCTCAGCACTGTGTTTAGTTAACCGGTTATATCATCTGTTCTCAGACCTGCTGTCTCTCAGCACTGTGTTTAGTTAACCGGTTATATCATCTGTTCTCAGACCTGCTGTCTCTCAGCACTGTGTTTAGTTAACCGGTTATATCATCTGTTCTCAGACCTGCTGTCTCTCAGCACTGTGTTTAGTTAACCGGTTATATCGTCTGTTCTCAGACCTGCTGTCTCTGGATGCCAGTAAAACCTTCTATAAGCCGGACTGGTTTGACATCGTGGGGTCGGAGGTGAAGTGCTGCAAGGAGGCTGTCTGTGTCATCGACATGTCGTCCTTCACCAAGTTCGAGCTCACTGTGAGTGACCCCTGGGGAGGAGAGAAGAGAAGGAAGGAGGGAGGGGAGGGGAGGGGAGGGAGAGGAGAGGAGGGACAGGAGAGGAGAGGAGAGGAAGGGAAGGGAATGGAGGTATCGTCTTCCTCCTATGATGTAAGCTGTAGGTGGCTGACCCCTGGAGAGGAGAGGAGAGGAGAGGAGAGGAGAGGAGAGGAGAGGAGAGGAGAGGAGAGGAGAGGAGAGGAGAGGAGAGGAGGAGACCACCCTAGGTCACAGCTATAATGTGAATTACATTATCTCTATGACTAGACCACCCTAGATCACTACTTTTCTTTCTGTGCCAGTCTACAGATGACCAGGCGTTGGCGTTGCTACAGTACCTCTGTGCCAATGACCTCGATGTGCCAGTGGGTCACATCGTTCATACGGGCATGCTGAACGAGAGGGGCGGATATGAGAACGACTGCAGCGTGGTCAGAGTCAAGAAGAACAGGTGAGAGTTTAACCATTAAGAAGAACAGGTGAGAGTTTAACCATTAAGAAGAACAGGTGAGAGTTTAACCATTAAGAAGAACAGGTGAGAGTTTAACCATTAAGAAGAACAGGTGAGAGTTTAACCATTAAGAAGAACAGGTGAGAGCTTAACCATTAAGAAGAACAGGTGAGAGTTTAACCATTAAGAAGAACAGGTGAGAGCTTAACCATTAAGAAGAACAGGTGAGAGCTTAACCATTAAGAAGAACAGGTGAGAGTTTAACCATTAAGAAGAACAGGTGAGAGCTTAACCATTAAGAAGAACAGGTGAGAGCTTAACCATTAAGAAGAACAGGTGAGAGTTTAACCATTAAGAAGAACAGGTGAGAGTTTAACCGTTAAGAAGAACAGGTGAGAGTTTAACCGTTAAGAAGAACAGGTGAGAGTTTAACCGTTAAGAAGAACAGGTGAGAGTTTAACCATTAAGAAGAACAGGTGAGAGCTTAACCATTAAGAAGAACAGGTGAGAGTTTAACCATTAAGAAGAACAGGTGAGAGTTTAACCATTAAGAAGAACAGGTGAGAGTTTAACCATTAAGAAGAACAGGTGAGAGCTTAACCATTAAGAAGAACAGGTGAGAGTTTAACCATTAAGAAGAACAGGTGAGAGCTTAACCATTAAGAAGAACAGGTGAGAGTTTAACCATTAAGAAGAACAGGTGAGAGTTTAACCATTAAGAAGAACAGGTGAGAGCTTAGCCATTAACCTCTAGGGGAGGTGGGACAAAATCGTCCCACACTATTCAACAGCCAGTGAAAAATTAGAGCGCCAAATTTAAAACCACAAAATGTCATATTTCAAAGTTCTCAAACATAGGACTATTTTACACCATTTTATAGATACACTTCTCCTGAATCGAACCACGTTGTACGATTTCCAAAAGGCTTTACAGCGAAAGCAAAACATTAGATTATGTTAGGAGAGTACATAGACACAAAAAACCACACAGCCATTTCCAAGCAACTAGCATGCATCACAAAAACCCAAAACACAGCTAAATGCACTAACCTTTGATGATCTTCATCAGATGACACTCCTAGGACATTATGTTATACAATACATGCATGTTTTATTCAATCAAGTTCATATTTATATCAAAAAACAGCTTTTTACATTAGCATGTGATGTTCAGAACTAGCATACCCACCGAAAACTTCTGGTGAATTTACTAAATTACTCACGATAAACGTTAACAAAATACATAACAATTATTTTAAGAATTATAGATACAGAACTCCTTTATGCAATCGCTTTGTCCGATTTTAAAATAGCTTTTCGGCGAAAGCACATTTTGCAATATTCTGAGTACATAGCTCGGCCATCACGGCTAGCTATTTTGACACCCGCCAACTTCGGGGTCACCTAAACTCAGAATTACTATTAGAAAAATTGGATTACCTTTGTTGTTCTTCGTCAGAATGCACTCCCAGGACTTCTACTTCAACAACAAATGTTGTTTTGGTTCCAAATAATCCATAGTTATATCCAAATACCTCCGTTTTGTTCGTGCGTTCAGGTCACTATCCGAAGGGTAACGCGCGAGCGCATTTCGTGACAAAAAAATTCAAAATATTCCATTACCGTACTTAGAAGCATGTCAAACACTGTTTAAAATCTATTTTTATGCTATTTTTCTCGTAAAATAGTGATAATATTCCAACCGGGCAACGTTGTATTCATTCAAAGAGAGAAATAAAAAAATGGAGTAGTCTCGTGAACGCGCATCTCCAGTCTCACTGTCCCCAGGCTGACCACTTACAAACTCTGCTGCTGTACTTTGCCCAGAGACAGCAGACACCCCATTCCACTTTCTGGCAGCTTTAGAGAGCCAATGGAAGCCTTAGAAAGTGTCACGTTACAGCACAGATGCTGTATTTTTGATAGAGATGCAACAGAAGGACAACAAATTGTCAGACAGGGCACTTCCTGTATGGAATCTTCTCAGGTTTTGGCCTTCCATATGAGTTCTGTTATACTCACAGACACCATTCAAACAGTTTTAGAAACTTTAGAGTGTTTTCTATCCAACTCTACTAATTATATGCATATTCTAGTTTCTGGGCAGGAGTAGTAACCAGATTAAATCGGGTACGTTTTTTTATCTGGCCGTGAAAATACTGTCCCCTATACCACAACAGGGGGGGCCAGCACAGAAAAAAAAAAAAATGAAATGAAAAGAAATGTATGCATTCGCTACTGTAAGTCGCTCTGGATAAGAGCGTCTGCTAAATGACTAAAATGTAAATGTAAAATGTTAACTTCTATGGGCTAGGTGGGACGCTGCGGGACACAGCCAGTTTATCAGGGCGGAAAATTCAATAACAACAAAATGTCATAATTCAACTTTCTCAAACATACAACTATTTTACACCATTTTAAAGATAAACTTCTCGTTAATCGAACCACTTTGTCCGATTTTCAAAAAAGGCTTTACAGCGAAAGCATAACATTAGATTATGTTAGGAGAGTACATATCCAAAAATAATCACAGCCATTTTCCAAGCAAGGACATGTGTCAATAAAAACCAAATCACAGCTAAATGAAGCACTAACCTTTGATCTTCATCAGATGACACTCCTAGGACATCATGTTACACAATACATGTATGTTTTGTTCGATAAAGTTCATATTTATATCTAAAAATCAGTATTTTACATTGGCGCTTGATGTTCAGAAAATGTATTCCCACCAAAACCTTCGGTGAATGTGCACATAAATTTACAAAAATACTCACAATAAACCTTGACAAAATATATAACAATTATTTTAAGAATTATAGATAGACTACCCCTGGATGCAACTGCTGTGTCAGATTTTAAAATAGCTTTACGGAGAAAGCACATTTTTCAATATTCTGAGTACATTCAGACACCCGCCAAGTTCGGGGCAACCTAAACTCAGAATTAGTATTAGAAAGTTGCTCTTACCTTTGCTGATCTTCATCAGAATGCACTCCCACGACTGCTACTTCCACAAGAAATGTTGTTTTTGTTCGAAATAATCCATATTTATGTCCAAATACCTCCGTTTTGTTCGTGCGTACAGATCACTTATCCAAAGGCATAACGCGCGAGCGCGGAACGAGAGACGAAAAGTCAAAATGTTCCATTACCGTACTTAGAAGCATGTCAAACGCTCAGGTTTTTGCCTGCCATATGAGTTCTGTTATACTCACAGACACCATTCAAACAGTTTTAGAAACTTCAGAGTCTTTTCTATCCAAATCTACTAATAATATGCATATTCTCATTTCTGGGCAAGAGTAGTAACCTGTTTAAATTGGGTACGTTTTTCATCCGGCCGTGAAAATACTGCCCCCTAGCCCAGACAGGTTAAGAAGAACAGGTGAGAGTTTAACCATTAGAAGAACCACTGCAGCGTGGTCAGAGTCCAGAAGAATAGGTGAGAGCCTAGCCAGCTGTTCATAACTCCACCTGGGGGCAACTCCACCTGGGGGCAACTCCACCTGGTTGGTAACTCCACCTGGGGGCAACTCCACCTGGTTGGTAACTCCATCTGGGGGCAACTCCACCTGGTTGGTAACTCCACCTGGTTGGTAACTCCACCTGGTTGGCAACTCCACCTGGGGGTAACTCCACCTGGGGGCAACTCCACCTGGTTGGTAATTCCACCTGGGGGCAACTCCACCTGGGGGCAACTCCACCTGGTTGGTAACTCCATCTGGGGGCAACTCCACCTGGTTGGTAATTCCACCTGGGGGTATCTCCACCTGGTTGGTAACTCCACCTGGTTGGTAACTCCACCTGGTTGGTAACTCCACCTGGTTGGTAACTCCACCTGGGGGCAACTCCACCTGGTTGGTAACTCCACCTGGTTGGTAACTCCACCTGGTTGGTAACTCCACCTGGTTGGTAACTCCACCTGGTTGGTAACTCCACCTGGTTGGTAACTCCACCTGGTTGGCAACTCCACCTAGTTGGCAACTCCACCTGGGGGTAACTCCACCTGGTTGGTAACTCCACCTGGTTGGTAACTCCACCTGGTTGGCAACTCCACCTGGTTGGTAACTCCACCTGGTTGGTAACTCCACCTGGGGGTAACTCGTGTGAATGTCCTCCAAATGAACAGGATAGAGACTGAACCACCTTGTCTTACGTCAGACACCTCCACATTCGTCTGCACTGTCTGTTGAGGGACGAGCGTCACATAGGAGTGACACCACCAGTCGCAAGACAATGGCTGGGGAGGCGACGGGTTAGTCCCTCGTCTAAATGTTTTTCTCTCTCCGTCTCTCTCTCTGTCTCTCTCTCTCTCTCTCTCTCTCTCTCTCTGTCTCTCTCTGTCTCTCTCTCTCTCTCTCTCTCTCTCTCTGTCTCTGTCTCTGTCTCTCTCTCTGTCTCTCTCTCTCTGTCTCTCTCTCTCTCTCTCTCTCTCTCTCTCTCTGTCTCTCTCTCTCTGTCTCTCTCTGTCTCTCTCTGTCTCTCTCTCTCTCTCTCTCTCTCTCTCTCTCTCTCTCTCTCTCTCTCTGTCTCTCTCTCTCTCTCTGTCTCTCCTCTATGTCTCTCTCTCTGTCTCTCTCTCTCTGTCTCTCCTCTATGTCTCTCCTCTGTCTCTCTCTCTGTCTCTGTAGCTTCTTCATCATCTCTCCTACGGATCAGCAGGTCCACTGCTGGTCGTGGTTGAAGAAGCACATGCCCGAAGACCCACAGCTCCACCTCGAGGATGTCAGTTGGAAGTACACCGGTGAGAACGATCGCTGCAGAATCCTCAACTTTCCCCTCAGTTCTACACAATGTAATTCTGTTCTGAGAACCCGTTTTTCTCCCACGCCTCCCTTCCTACAGCGTTGAATCTTATTGGTCCGCGCGCGATGGACGTCCTAGGAGAACTATCGTATGTCTCCATGACTCCCGAACACTTCCCGTCCCTCTTCTGTAAGGTGAGGGGAACCCCTGTCCGTCTGTAAGGTGAGGGGAACCCCTGTCCTTCTGTAAGGTGAGGGGAACCCCTGTCCTTCTGTAAGGTGAGGGGAACCCCTGTCCGTCTTCTGTAAGGTGAGGGGAACCCCTGTCCTTCTGTAAGGTGAGGGGAACCCCTGTCCGTCTGTAAGGTGAGGGGAACCCCTGTCCGTCTGTAAGGTGAGGGGAACCCCTGTCCTTCTGTAAGGTGAGGGGAACCCCTGTCCTTCTGTAAGGTGAGGGGAACCCCTGTCCGTCTTCTGTAAGGTGAGGGGAACCCCTGTCCGTCTTCTGTAAGGTGAGGGGAACCCCTGTCCGTCTTCTGTAAGGTGAGGGGAACCCCTGTCCTTCTGTAAGGTGAGGGGAACCCCTGTCCTTCTGTAAGGTGAGGGGAACCCCTGTCCTTCTGTAAGGTGAGGGGAACCCCTGTCCTTCTGTAAGGTGAGGGGAACCCCTGTCCTTCTGTAAGGTGAGGGGAACCCCTGTCCTTCTGTAAGGTGAGGGGAACCCCTGTCCGTCTGTAAGGTGAGGGGAACCCCTGTCCTTCTGTAAGGTGAGGGGAACCCCTGTCCGTCTTCTGTAAGGTGAGGGGAACCCCTGTCCGTCTGTAAGGTGAGGGGAACCCCTGTCCTTCTGTAAGGTGAGGGGAACCCCTGTCCTTCTGTAAGGTGAGGGGAACCCCTGTCCGTCTTCTGTAAGGTGAGGGGAACCCCTGTCCTTCTGTAAGGTGAGGGGAACCCCTGTCCGTCTGTAAGGTGAGGGGAACCCCTGTCCGTCTGTAAGGTGAGGGGAACCCCTGTCCTTCTGTAAGGTGAGGGGAACCCCTGTCCTTCTGTAAGGTGAGGGGAACCCCTGTCCGTCTTCTGTAAGGTGAGGGGAACCCCTGTCCGTCTTCTGTAAGGTGAGGGGAACCCCTGTCCGTCTTCTGTAAGGTGAGGGGAACCCCTGTCCTTCTGTAAGGTGAGGGGAACCCCTGTCCTTCTGTAAGGTGAGGGGAACCCCTGTCCTTCTGTAAGGTGAGGGGAACCCCTGTCCTTCTGTAAGGTGAGGGGAACCCCTGTCCTTCTGTAAGGTGAGGGGAACCCCTGTCCTTCTGTAAGGTGAGGGGAACCCCTGTCCGTCTGTAAGGTGAGGGGAACCCCTGTCCTTCTGTAAGGTGAGGGGAACCCCTGTCCGTCTTCTGTAAGGTGAGGGGAACCCCTGTCCGTCTTCTGTAAGGTGAGGGGAACCCCTGTCCTTCTGTAAGGTGAGGGGAACCCCTGTCCTTCTGTAAGGTGAGGGGAACCCCTGTCCTTCTGTAAGGTGAGGGGAACCCCTGTCCTTCTGTAAGGTGAGGGGAACCCCTGTCCTTCTGTAAGGTGCGGGGAAACCCCTGTCCTTCTGTAAGGTGAGGGGAAACCCCTGTCCTTCTGTAAGGTGCGGGGAAACCCCTGTCCTTCTGTAAGGTGAGGGGAAACCCCTGTCCTTCTGTAAGGTGAGGGGAACCCCTGTCCTTCTGTAAGGTGAGGGGAACCCCTGTCCTTCTGTAAGGTGAGGGGAACCCCTGTCCTTCTGTAAGGTGCGGGGAAACCCCTGTCCTTCTGTAAGGTGAGGGGAAACCCCTGTCCTTCTGTAAGGTGCGGGGAAACCCCTGTCCTTCTGTAAGGTGAGGGGAAACCCTGTCCGTCTTTAGACCAGTCGCGTTATGTGATAGTGAAGTGGCCCCCGTCTCATCACAAGGCTGAGTGTTGTTGTTGTTGTGTTTCTGACCCTTGGTTTGTGTGTCAACAGGAAATGAGTGTGGGATATGCCAATGGGATCAGAGTGATGAGTATGACCCATACAGGAGAGCCAGGATTCATGCTTTACATACCTATAGAGGTGAGATATACACTATACTATACTATACTATATACTACTGGTAATATACCCATACAGGAGAACCAGGCTTCACATACCTATAGAGGTGAGATATACACTATACTCTACTATATTATACACTACTGGTAATATACTACTATACTACTGGTTATATACTACTAGAGACTACTGGTTATATGCCCATAGACTACTGGTTATATACTACTAGACTATTGGTTATATACTACTAGACTACTGGTTATATACTACTAGTCTACTGGTTATATACTACAAGACTACTGGTTATATACTACTAGACTACTGGTTATATACTACTAGACTACTGGTTATATACTACTAGACACTACTGGTTATATACTACTAGACACTACTGGTTATATACTACTAGACACTACTGGTTATATACTACTAGACACTACTGGTTATATACTACTAGACTACTGGTTATATACTACTACACTACTGGCTATATACTACTGGTTATATACTACTAGACTACTGGCTATATCCTACTGGTTATATACTACTAGACTACTGGTTATATACTACTAGACTACTATACACTACTGGTTATATACTACTATACACGACTGGTTATATACTACTAGACTACTGGTTATATACTACTAGACTACTGGTTATATACAACTAGACTACTGGTTATATACTACAAGACTACTATACACTACTGGTTATATACTACTAGACTACTGGTTATATACTACTGGACTACTGGTTATATACTACTGGACTACTGGTTATATACTACTGGACTACTGGTTATATACTACTAGACTACTGGTTATATACTACTAGACTACTGGTTATATACTACTAGACTACTGGTTATATACTACTAGTCTACTATACACTACTGGTTATATACTACTAGATACTACTGGTTATATACTATACACTACTGGTTATATACCACTAGTCTACTGGTTATATACTACTAGACTACTGGTTATATACTACTAGACTACTGGTTATATACTACTATACACTACTGGTTATATACTACTAGACTACTGGTTATTTTCTACTAGTCTACTGGTTAAATACTACTAGACTACTGGTTATATACTACTATACACTACTGGTTATATACTACTAGACTACTGGTTATATACTACTAGACTACTGGTTATATACTACTAGACACTACTGGTTATATACTACTAGACTACTGGTTAAATACTACTATACTACTGGTTATATACTACTGGTTATATACTACTAGACTACTGGTTATATACTACTATACACTACTGGTTATATACTACTAGCCTACTGGTTATATACTACTATACACTACTGGTTATATACTACTAGACTACTGGTTATATACTACTATACACTACTGGTTATATAATACTAGACTACTGGTTATATACTTCTAGACTACTGGTTATATACTACTAGACTACTGGTTATATACTACTAGACTACTGGTTATATACTACTACACTACTGGTTATATACTACTAGACTACTGGTTATATACTACTGGACTACTGGTTATATACTACTAGACTACTGGTTATGTACTACTAGACTACTATACACTACTGGTTATATACTACTGGTTATATACTACTAGACTACTGGTTATATACTACTAGACTACTGGTTATATACTTCTAGACTACTGGTTATATACTACTAGACTACTGGTTATATACTACTAGACTACTGGTTATATACTACTACACTACTGGTTATATACTACTAGACTACTGGTTATATACTACTGGACTACTGGTTATATACTACTATAGACTACTGGTTATATACTACTATACACTACTGGTTATATATTTCTAGACTACTGGTTATATACTACTAGACTACTGTTTATATACTACTAGACTACTGGTTATATACTACTAGACTACTGGTTATATACTACTAGACTACTATACACTACTGGTTATATACTACTAGACTACTGGTTATATACTACTAGACTACTGGTTATATACTACTAGACTACTGGTTATATACTACTAGACTACTATACACTACTGGTTATATACTACTATACACGACTGGTTATATACTACTATACACGACTGGTTATATACTACTATACACGACTGGTTATATACTACTAGACTACTGGTTATATACTACTAGACTACTGGTTATATACTACTGGTTATATACTACTAGACTACTGGTTATATACAACTAGACTACTGGTTATATACTATACACTACTAGTTATATACTACTACACTACTGGTTATATACTACTATACACTACTGGTTATATACTACTAGACTACTGGTTATATACTACTAGACTACTGGTTATATACTACTAGACTACTGGTTATATACTACTAGACTACTGGTTATATACTACTAGTCTACTATACACTACTAGTTATATACTACTAGATACTACTGGTTATATACTATACACTACTGGTTATATACCACTAGTCTACTGGTTATATACTACTAGACTACTGGTTATATACTACTAGACTACTGGTTATATACTACTATACACTACTGGTTATATACTACTAGACTACTGGTTATTTTCTACTAGTCTACTGGTTAAATACTACTAGACTACTGGTTATATACTACTATACACTACTGGTTATATACTACTAGACTACTGGTTATATACTACTAGACTACTGGTTATATACTACTAGACACTACTGGTTATATACTACTAGACTACTGGTTAAATACTACTATACTACTGGTTATATACTACTGGTTATATACTACTAGACTACTGGTTATATACTACTATACACTACTGGTTATATACTACTAGCCTACTGGTTATATACTACTATACACTACTGGTTATATACTACTAGACTACTGGTTATATACTACTATACACTACTGGTTATATAATACTAGACTACTGGTTATATACTTCTAGACTACTGGTTATATACTACTAGACTACTGGTTATATACTACTAGACTACTGGTTATATACTACTACACTACTGGTTATATACTACTAGACTACTGGTTATATACTACTGGACTACTGGTTATATACTACTAGACTACTGGTTATGTACTACTAGACTACTATACACTACTGGTTATATACTACTGGTTATATACTACTAGACTACTGGTTATATACTTCTAGACTACTGGTTATATACTACTAGACTACTGGTTATATACTACTAGACTACTGGTTATATACTACTACACTACTGGTTATATACTACTAGACTACTGGTTATATACTACTGGACTACTGGTTATATACTACTATAGACTACTGGTTATATACTACTATACACTACTGGTTATATATTTCTAGACTACTGGTTATATACTACTAGACTACTGTTTATATACTACTAGACTACTGGTTATATACTACTAGACTACTGGTTATATACTACTAGACTACTGGTTATATACTACTAGACTACTATACACTACTGGTTATATACTACTAGACTACTGGTTATATACTACTAGACTACTGGTTATATACTACTAGACTACTGGTTATATACTACTAGACTACTATACACTACTGGTTATATACTACTATACACGACTGGTTATATACTACTAGACTACTGGTTATATACTACTAGACTACTGGTTATATACTACTGGTTATATACTACTAGACTACTGGTTATATACTACTATACTACTGGTTATATACTACTAGACTACTGGTTATATACTACTAGACTACTGGTTATATACAACTAGACTACTGGTTATATACTATACACTACTAGTTATATACTACTACACTACTGGTTATATACTACTATACACTACTGGTTATAGACTACTAGACTACTGGTTATATACTACTAGACTACTGGTTATATACTACTAGACTACTGGTTATATACTACTAGACTACTGGTTATATACTACTAGACTACTGGTTATATACTACTAGACTACTGGTTATGTACTACTAGACTACTGGTTATGTACTACTAGACTACTGGTTATATACTACTAGACTACTGGTTATGTACTACTAGACTACTGGTTATATACCACTAGACTACTGGTTATATACTACTAGTCTACTGGTTATATACTACTAGTCTACTGGTTATATACTACTAGTCTACTGGTTATATACTACTAGACTACTGGTTATATACTACTAGTCTACTGGTTATATACTACTAGACTACTGGTTATATACTACTAGACTACTGGTTATATACTAGACACTACTGGTTATATACTACTAGACTACTGGTTATATACTACTGGTTATATACTACTAGACTACTGGTTATATACTACTAGTCTACTGGTTATATACTACTAGTCTACTGGTTATATACTATACACTACTGGTTATATACTACTAGACTACTGGTTATATACTACTGGTTATATACTACTAGACTACTATACTACTGGTTATATACTACTATACTACTGGTTATATACTACTAGACTACTGGTTATATACTACTATAAACTACTGGTTATATACTACTATAAACTACTGGTTATATACTACTAGACTACTGGTTATATACTACTAGACTACTGGTTATATACTACTAGACTACTGGTTATATACTACTGGTTATATACTACTAGACTACTATACTACTGGTTATATACTACTAGACTACTGGTTATATACTACTAGACTACTGGTTATATACTACTATAAACTACTGGTTATATACTACTAGACTACTGGTTATATACTACTAGACTACTGGTTATATACTACTAGACTACTGGTTATATACTACTGGTTATATACTACTAGACTACTGGTTATATACTACTAGACTACTGGTTATATACTACTAGACTACTGGTTATATACTACTAGACTACTATACACTACCGGTTATATACTACTAGACTACTGGTTATATACTACTAGTCTACTGGTTATATACTACTAGACTACTGGTTATATACTACTAGACTACTGGTTATATACTAGACACTACTGGTTATATACTACTAGACTACTGGTTATATACTACTAGACTACTATACACTACTGGTTATATACTACTAGACTACTGGTTATATACTACTAGACTACTGGTTATATACTACTAGTCTACTGGTTATATACTACTAGTCTACTGGTTATATACTACTAGACTACTGGTTATATACTACTAGACTACTGGTTATATACTACTAGTCTACTGGTTATATACTACTAGTCTACTGGTTATATACTACTAGACTACTGGTTATATACTAGACACTACTGGTTATATACTACTACACTACTGGTTATATACTACTAGACTAGTATACACTACTGGTTATATACTACTAGACTACTGGTTATATACTACTAGTCTACTGGTTATATACTACTAGTCTACTGGTTATATACTACTAGACTACTGGTTATATACTACTAGACTACTGGTTATATACTACTAGTCTACTGGTTATATACTACTAGACTACTGGTTATATACTACTAGACTACTGGTTATGTACTACTAGACTACTGGTTATGTACTACTAGACTACTGGTTATATACCACTAGACTACTGGTTATATACCACTAGACTACTGGTTATATACTACTAGACTACTGGTTATATACTACTAGACTACTGGTTATGTACTACTAGTCTACTGGTTATATACTACTAGTCTACTGGTTATATACTACTAGACTACTGGTTATATACTACTAGACTACTGGTTATATACTACTAGACTACTGGTTATATACTACTAGACTACTGGTTATATACTACTAGACTACTGGTTATGTACTACTAGACTACTGGTTATGTACTACTAGACTACTGGTTATATACTACTAGACTACTGGTTATGTACTACTAGACTACTGGTTATATACCACTAGACTACTGGTTATATACTACTAGTCTACTGGTTATATACTACTAGACTACTGGTTATATACTACTAGACTACTGGTTATATACTAGACACTACTGGTTATATACTACTAGACTACTGGTTATATACTACTGGTTATATACTACTAGACTACTGGTTATATACTACTAGTCTACTGGTTATATACTACTAGTCTACTGGTTATATACTATACACTACTGGTTATATACTACTAGACTACTGGTTATATACTACTGGTTATATACTACTAGACTACTGGTTATATACTAGACACTACTGGTTATATACTACTAGACTACTGGTTATATACTACTGGTTATATACTACTAGACTACTGGTTATATACTACTAGACTACTGGTTATATACTACTAGACTACTGGTTATATACTACTAGTCTACTGGTTATATACTACTAGTCTACTGGTTATATACTACTAGACTACTGGTTATATACTACTAGACTACTGGTTATATACTAGACACTACTGGTTATATACTACTAGACTACTGGTTATATACTACTGGTTATATACTACTAGACTACTGGTTATATACTACTAGACTACTGGTTATATACTACTAGTCTACTATACACTACTGGTTATATACTACTAGTCTACTGGTTATATACTACTAGTCTACTGGTTATATACTACTAGTCTACTGGTTATATACTACTAGACTACTGGTTATATACTACTAGACTACTGGTTATATACTAGACACTACTGGTTATATACTACTAGACTACTGGTTATATACTACTAGACTACTGGTTATATACTACTAGACTACTGGTTATATACTACTAGTCTACTATACACTACTGGTTATATACTACTAGTCTACTGGTTATATACTACTAGTCTACTGGTTATATACTACTAGTCTACTGGTTATATACTACTAGACTACTGGTTATATACTACTAGACTACTGGTTATATACTACTAGACTACTGGTTATATACTACTAGTCTACTGGTTATATACTACTAGTCTACTGGTTATATACTACTAGACTACTGGTTATATACTACTAGACTACTGGTTATATACTACTAGACTACTGGTTATATACTAGACACTACTGGTTATATACTACTGGTTATATACTACTAGACACTACTGGTTATATACTACTAGACTACTGGTTATATACTACTAGTCTACTATACACTACTGGTTATATACTACTAGTCTACTGGTTATATACTACTAGTCTACTGGTTATATACTACTAGTCTACTGGTTTTATACTACTAGACTACTGGTTATATACTACTAGACTACTGGTTATATACTAGACACTACTGGTTATATACTACTAGACACTACTGGTTATATACTACTGGTTATATACTACTAGACTACTGGTTATATACTACTAGACTACTGGTTATATACTACTAGTCTACTATACACTACTGGTTATATACTACTAGTCTGCTGGTTATATACTACTAGTCTACTGGTTATATACTACTAGACTACTGGTTATATACTACTAGACTACTGGTTATATACTACTAGTCTACTGGTTATATACTACTAGTCTACTGGTTATATACTACTAGTCTACTGGTTATATACTACTAGTCTACTGGTTATATACTACTAGACTACTGGTTATATACTACTGGACTACTGGTTATATACTACTAGACTACTGGTTATATACTACTAGTCTACTGGTTATATACTACTAGTCTACTATACACTACTGGTTATATACTACTAGTCTACTGGTTATATACTACTAGTCTACTGGTTATATACTACTAGTCTACTGGTTATATACTACTAGACTACTGGTTATATACTACTGGTTATATACTACTAGTCTACTATACACTACTGGTTATATACTACTAGTCTACTGGTTATATACTACTAGTCTACTGGTTATATACTACTAATCTACTGGTTATACACTACTGGTTATATACTACTAGTCTACTGGTTATATACTACTAGTCTACTGGTTATATACTACTAGACTAGTGGTTATATACTACTAGTCTACTGGTTATATACTACTAGTCTACTGGTTATATACTACTAGTCTACTGGTTATATACTACTGGACTACTGGTTATATACTACTGGTTATATACTACTAGACTACTGGTTATATACTACTAGACTACTGGTTATATACTACTGGTTATATACTACTAGACTACTATACACTACTGGTTATATACTACTAGACTACTGGTTATATACTACTAGACTACTGGTTATATACTACTAGTCTACTATACACTACTGGTTATATACTACTAGTCTACTGGTTATATACTACTAGTCTACTGGTTATATACTACTAGTCTACTGGTTATACACTACTGGTTATATACTACTAGTCTACTGGTTATATACTACTAGTCTACTGGTTATATACTACTAGACTACTGGTTATATACTACTAGTCTACTGGTTATATACTACTAGTCTACTGGTTATATACTACTAGTCTACTGGTTATATACTACTAGTCTACTGGTTATATACTACTAGTCTACTGGTTATATACTACTAGACTACTGGTTATATACTACTAGACTACTGGTTATATACTACTAGTCTACTGGTTATATACTACTAGACTACTGGTTATATACTACTAGTCTACTGGTTATATACTACTAGACTACTGGTTATATACTACTAGACTACTGGTTATATACTACTAGTCTACTGGTTATATACTACTAGACTACTGGTTATATACTACTAGACTACTGGTTATATACTACTAGTCTACTGGTTATATACTACTAGACTACTGGTTATATACTACTAGACTACTGGTTATATTCTACTGGACTACTGGTTATATACTACTGGTTATATACTACTAGACTACTGGTTATATACTACTAGACTACTGGTTATATACTACTGGTTATATACTACTAGACTACTATACACTACTGGTTATATACTACTAGACTACTGGTTATATACTACTAGACTACTGGTTATATACTACTGGTTATATACTACTAGTCTACTATACACTACTGGTTATATACTACTAGTCTACTGGTTATATACTACTAGTCTACTGGTTATATACTACTAGTCTACTGGTTATACACTACTGGTTATATACTACTAGTCTACTGGTTATATACTACTAGTCTACTGGTTATATACTACTAGTCTACTGGTTATATACTACTAGTCTACTGGTTATATACTACTAGACTACTGGTTATATACTGCTAGACTACTGGTTATATACTACTAGACTACTGGTTATATACTACTAGACTACTGGTTATATACTACTAGTCTACTGGTTATATACTACTAGACTACTGGTTATATACTACTAGACTACTGGTTATATACTAGACACTACTGGTTATATACTACTAGACTACTGGTTATATACTACTGGTTATATACTACTAGACTACTGGTTATATACTACTAGACTACTGGTTATATACTACTAGTCTACTATACACTACTGGTTATATACTACTAGTCTACTGGTTATATACTACTAGTCTACTGGTTATATACTACTAGTCTACTGGTTATATACTACTAGACTACTGGTTATATACTACTAGACTACTGGTTATATACTACTATAAACTACTGGTTATATACTACTAGACTACTGGTTATATACTACTAGACTACTGGTTATATACTACTAGACTACTGGTTATATACTACTGGTTATATACTACTAGACTACTGGTTATATACTACTAGACTACTGGTTATATACTACTAGACTACTGGTTATATACTACTAGACTACTATACACTACCGGTTATATACTACTAGACTACTGGTTATATACTACTAGTCTACTGGTTATATACTACTAGACTACTGGTTATATACTACTAGACTACTGGTTATATACTAGACACTACTGGTTATATACTACTAGACTACTGGTTATATACTACTAGACTACTATACACTACTGGTTATATACTACTAGACTACTGGTTATATACTACTAGACTACTGGTTATATACTACTAGTCTACTGGTTATATACTACTAGTCTACTGGTTATATACTACTAGACTACTGGTTATATACTACTAGACTACTGGTTATATACTACTAGTCTACTGGTTATATACTACTAGTCTACTGGTTATATACTACTAGACTACTGGTTATATACTAGACACTACTGGTTATATACTACTACACTACTGGTTATATACTACTAGACTAGTATACACTACTGGTTATATACTACTAGACTACTGGTTATATACTACTAGTCTACTGGTTATATACTACTAGTCTACTGGTTATATACTACTAGACTACTGGTTATATACTACTAGACTACTGGTTATATACTACTAGTCTACTGGTTATATACTACTAGACTACTGGTTATATACTACTAGACTACTGGTTATGTACTACTAGACTACTGGTTATGTACTACTAGACTACTGGTTATATACCACTAGACTACTGGTTATATACCACTAGACTACTGGTTATATACTACTAGACTACTGGTTATATACTACTAGACTACTGGTTATGTACTACTAGTCTACTGGTTATATACTACTAGTCTACTGGTTATATACTACTAGACTACTGGTTATATACTACTAGACTACTGGTTATATACTACTAGACTACTGGTTATATACTACTAGACTACTGGTTATATACTACTAGACTACTGGTTATGTACTACTAGACTACTGGTTATGTACTACTAGACTACTGGTTATATACTACTAGACTACTGGTTATGTACTACTAGACTACTGGTTATATACCACTAGACTACTGGTTATATACTACTAGTCTACTGGTTATATACTACTAGACTACTGGTTATATACTACTAGACTACTGGTTATATACTAGACACTACTGGTTATATACTACTAGACTACTGGTTATATACTACTGGTTATATACTACTAGACTACTGGTTATATACTACTAGTCTACTGGTTATATACTACTAGTCTACTGGTTATATACTATACACTACTGGTTATATACTACTAGACTACTGGTTATATACTACTGGTTATATACTACTAGACTACTGGTTATATACTAGACACTACTGGTTATATACTACTAGACTACTGGTTATATACTACTGGTTATATACTACTAGACTACTGGTTATATACTACTAGACTACTGGTTATATACTACTAGACTACTGGTTATATACTACTAGTCTACTGGTTATATACTACTAGTCTACTGGTTATATACTACTAGACTACTGGTTATATACTACTAGACTACTGGTTATATACTAGACACTACTGGTTATATACTACTAGACTACTGGTTATATACTACTGGTTATATACTACTAGACTACTGGTTATATACTACTAGACTACTGGTTATATACTACTAGTCTACTATACACTACTGGTTATATACTACTAGTCTACTGGTTATATACTACTAGTCTACTGGTTATATACTACTAGTCTACTGGTTATATACTACTAGACTACTGGTTATATACTACTAGACTACTGGTTATATACTAGACACTACTGGTTATATACTACTAGACTACTGGTTATATACTACTAGACTACTGGTTATATACTACTAGACTACTGGTTATATACTACTAGTCTACTATACACTACTGGTTATATACTACTAGTCTACTGGTTATATACTACTAGTCTACTGGTTATATACTACTAGTCTACTGGTTATATACTACTAGACTACTGGTTATATACTACTAGACTACTGGTTATATACTACTAGACTACTGGTTATATACTACTAGTCTACTGGTTATATACTACTAGTCTACTGGTTATATACTACTAGACTACTGGTTATATACTACTAGACTACTGGTTATATACTACTAGACTACTGGTTATATACTAGACACTACTGGTTATATACTACTGGTTATATACTACTAGACACTACTGGTTATATACTACTAGACTACTGGTTATATACTACTAGTCTACTATACACTACTGGTTATATACTACTAGTCTACTGGTTATATACTACTAGTCTACTGGTTATATACTACTAGTCTACTGGTTTTATACTACTAGACTACTGGTTATATACTACTAGACTACTGGTTATATACTAGACACTACTGGTTATATACTACTAGACTACTGGTTATATACTACTGGTTATATACTACTAGACTACTGGTTATATACTACTAGACTACTGGTTATATACTACTAGTCTACTATACACTACTGGTTATATACTACTAGTCTGCTGGTTATATACTACTAGTCTACTGGTTATATACTACTAGACTACTGGTTATATACTACTAGACTACTGGTTATATACTACTAGTCTACTGGTTATATACTACTAGTCTACTGGTTATATACTACTAGTCTACTGGTTATATACTACTAGTCTACTGGTTATATACTACTAGACTACTGGTTATATACTACTGGACTACTGGTTATATACTACTAGACTACTGGTTATATACTACTAGTCTACTGGTTATATACTACTAGTCTACTATACACTACTGGTTATATACTACTAGTCTACTGGTTATATACTACTAGTCTACTGGTTATATACTACTAGTCTACTGGTTATATACTACTAGACTACTGGTTATATACTACTGGTTATATACTACTAGTCTACTATACACTACTGGTTATATACTACTAGTCTACTGGTTATATACTACTAGTCTACTGGTTATATACTACTAATCTACTGGTTATACACTACTGGTTATATACTACTAGTCTACTGGTTATATACTACTAGTCTACTGGTTATATACTACTAGACTAGTGGTTATATACTACTAGTCTACTGGTTATATACTACTAGTCTACTGGTTATATACTACTAGTCTACTGGTTATATACTACTGGACTACTGGTTATATACTACTGGTTATATACTACTAGACTACTGGTTATATACTACTAGACTACTGGTTATATACTACTGGTTATATACTACTAGACTACTATACACTACTGGTTATATACTACTAGACTACTGGTTATATACTACTAGACTACTGGTTATATACTACTGGTTATATACTACTAGTCTACTATACACTACTGGTTATATACTACTAGTCTACTGGTTATATACTACTAGTCTACTGGTTATATACTACTAGTCTACTGGTTATACACTACTGGTTATATACTACTAGTCTACTGGTTATATACTACTAGTCTACTGGTTATATACTACTAGACTACTGGTTATATACTACTAGTCTACTGGTTATATACTACTAGTCTACTGGTTATATACTACTAGTCTACTGGTTATATACTACTAGTCTACTGGTTATATACTACTAGTCTACTGGTTATATACTACTAGACTACTGGTTATATACTACTAGACTACTGGTTATATACTACTAGTCTACTGGTTATATACTACTAGACTACTGGTTATATACTACTAGTCTACTGGTTATATACTACTAGACTACTGGTTATATACTACTAGACTACTGGTTATATACTACTAGTCTACTGGTTATATACTACTAGACTACTGGTTATATACTACTAGTCTACTGGTTATATACTACTAGACTACTGGTTATATACTACTAGTCTACTGGTTATATACTACTAGACTACTGGTTATATTCTACTGGACTACTGGTTATATACTACTGGTTATATACTACTAGACTACTGGTTATATACTACTAGACTACTGGTTATATACTACTGGTTATATACTACTAGACTACTATACACTACTGGTTATATACTACTAGACTACTGGTTATATACTACTAGACTACTGGTTATATACTACTGGTTATATACTACTAGTCTACTATACACTACTGGTTATATACTACTAGTCTACTGGTTATATACTACTAGTCTACTGGTTATATACTACTAGTCTACTGGTTATACACTACTGGTTATATACTACTAGTCTACTGGTTATATACTACTAGTCTACTGGTTATATACTACTAGTCTACTGGTTATATACTACTAGTCTACTGGTTATATACTACTAGACTACTGGTTATATACTACTGGACTACTGGTTATATACTACTAGACTACTGGTTATATACTACTAGTCTACTGGTTATATACTACTAGTCTACTATACACTACTGGTTATATACTACTAGTCTACTGGTTATATACTACTAGTCTACTGGTTATATACTACTAGTCTACTGGTTATATACTACTAGACTACTGGTTATATACTACTGGTTATATACTACTAGTCTACTATACACTACTGGTTATATACTACTAGTCTACTGGTTATATACTACTAGTCTACTGGTTATATACTACTAATCTACTGGTTATACACTACTGGTTATATACTACTAGTCTACTGGTTATATACTACTAGTCTACTGGTTATATACTACTAGACTAGTGGTTATATACTACTAGTCTACTGGTTATATACTACTAGTCTACTGGTTATATACTACTAGTCTACTGGTTATATACTACTGGACTACTGGTTATATACTACTGGTTATATACTACTAGACTACTGGTTATATACTACTAGACTACTGGTTATATACTACTGGTTATATACTACTAGACTACTATACACTACTGGTTATATACTACTAGACTACTGGTTATATACTACTAGACTACTGGTTATATACTACTAGTCTACTATACACTACTGGTTATATACTACTAGTCTACTGGTTATATACTACTAGTCTACTGGTTATATACTACTAGTCTACTGGTTATACACTACTGGTTATATACTACTAGTCTACTGGTTATATACTACTAGTCTACTGGTTATATACTACTAGACTACTGGTTATATACTACTAGTCTACTGGTTATATACTACTAGTCTACTGGTTATATACTACTAGTCTACTGGTTATATACTACTAGTCTACTGGTTATATACTACTAGTCTACTGGTTATATACTACTAGACTACTGGTTATATACTACTAGACTACTGGTTATATACTACTAGTCTACTGGTTATATACTACTAGACTACTGGTTATATACTACTAGTCTACTGGTTATATACTACTAGACTACTGGTTATATACTACTAGACTACTGGTTATATACTACTAGTCTACTGGTTATATACTACTAGACTACTGGTTATATACTACTAGACTACTGGTTATATACTACTAGTCTACTGGTTATATACTACTAGACTACTGGTTATATACTACTAGACTACTGGTTATATTCTACTGGACTACTGGTTATATACTACTGGTTATATACTACTAGACTACTGGTTATATACTACTAGACTACTGGTTATATACTACTGGTTATATACTACTAGACTACTATACACTACTGGTTATATACTACTAGACTACTGGTTATATACTACTAGACTACTGGTTATATACTACTGGTTATATACTACTAGTCTACTATACACTACTGGTTATATACTACTAGTCTACTGGTTATATACTACTAGTCTACTGGTTATATACTACTAGTCTACTGGTTATACACTACTGGTTATATACTACTAGTCTACTGGTTATATACTACTAGTCTACTGGTTATATACTACTAGTCTACTGGTTATATACTACTAGTCTACTGGTTATATACTACTAGACTACTGGTTATATACTGCTAGACTACTGGTTATATACTACTAGACTACTGGTTATATACTACTAGACTACTGGTTATATACTACTAGTCTACTGGTTATATACTACTAGACTACTGGTTATATACTACTAGACTACTGGTTATATACTAGACACTACTGGTTATATACTACTAGACTACTGGTTATATACTACTGGTTATATACTACTAGACTACTGGTTATATACTACTAGACTACTGGTTATATACTACTAGTCTACTATACACTACTGGTTATATACTACTAGTCTACTGGTTATATACTACTAGTCTACTGGTTATATACTACTAGTCTACTGGTTATATACTACTAGACTACTGGTTATATACTACTAGACTACTGGTTATATACTACTATAAACTACTGGTTATATACTACTAGACTACTGGTTATATACTACTAGACTACTGGTTATATACTACTAGACTACTGGTTATATACTACTGGTTATATACTACTAGACTACTGGTTATATACTACTAGACTACTGGTTATATACTACTAGACTACTGGTTATATACTACTAGACTACTATACACTACCGGTTATATACTACTAGACTACTGGTTATATACTACTAGTCTACTGGTTATATACTACTAGACTACTGGTTATATACTACTAGACTACTGGTTATATACTAGACACTACTGGTTATATACTACTAGACTACTGGTTATATACTACTAGACTACTATACACTACTGGTTATATACTACTAGACTACTGGTTATATACTACTAGACTACTGGTTATATACTACTAGTCTACTGGTTATATACTACTAGTCTACTGGTTATATACTACTAGACTACTGGTTATATACTACTAGACTACTGGTTATATACTACTAGTCTACTGGTTATATACTACTAGTCTACTGGTTATATACTACTAGACTACTGGTTATATACTAGACACTACTGGTTATATACTACTACACTACTGGTTATATACTACTAGACTAGTATACACTACTGGTTATATACTACTAGACTACTGGTTATATACTACTAGTCTACTGGTTATATACTACTAGTCTACTGGTTATATACTACTAGACTACTGGTTATATACTACTAGACTACTGGTTATATACTACTAGTCTACTGGTTATATACTACTAGACTACTGGTTATATACTACTAGACTACTGGTTATGTACTACTAGACTACTGGTTATGTACTACTAGACTACTGGTTATATACCACTAGACTACTGGTTATATACCACTAGACTACTGGTTATATACTACTAGACTACTGGTTATATACTACTAGACTACTGGTTATGTACTACTAGTCTACTGGTTATATACTACTAGTCTACTGGTTATATACTACTAGACTACTGGTTATATACTACTAGACTACTGGTTATATACTACTAGACTACTGGTTATATACTACTAGACTACTGGTTATATACTACTAGACTACTGGTTATGTACTACTAGACTACTGGTTATGTACTACTAGACTACTGGTTATATACTACTAGACTACTGGTTATGTACTACTAGACTACTGGTTATATACCACTAGACTACTGGTTATATACTACTAGTCTACTGGTTATATACTACTAGACTACTGGTTATATACTACTAGACTACTGGTTATATACTAGACACTACTGGTTATATACTACTAGACTACTGGTTATATACTACTGGTTATATACTACTAGACTACTGGTTATATACTACTAGTCTACTGGTTATATACTACTAGTCTACTGGTTATATACTATACACTACTGGTTATATACTACTAGACTACTGGTTATATACTACTGGTTATATACTACTAGACTACTGGTTATATACTAGACACTACTGGTTATATACTACTAGACTACTGGTTATATACTACTGGTTATATACTACTAGACTACTGGTTATATACTACTAGACTACTGGTTATATACTACTAGACTACTGGTTATATACTACTAGTCTACTGGTTATATACTACTAGTCTACTGGTTATATACTACTAGACTACTGGTTATATACTACTAGACTACTGGTTATATACTAGACACTACTGGTTATATACTACTAGACTACTGGTTATATACTACTGGTTATATACTACTAGACTACTGGTTATATACTACTAGACTACTGGTTATATACTACTAGTCTACTATACACTACTGGTTATATACTACTAGTCTACTGGTTATATACTACTAGTCTACTGGTTATATACTACTAGTCTACTGGTTATATACTACTAGACTACTGGTTATATACTACTAGACTACTGGTTATATACTAGACACTACTGGTTATATACTACTAGACTACTGGTTATATACTACTAGACTACTGGTTATATACTACTAGACTACTGGTTATATACTACTAGTCTACTATACACTACTGGTTATATACTACTAGTCTACTGGTTATATACTACTAGTCTACTGGTTATATACTACTAGTCTACTGGTTATATACTACTAGACTACTGGTTATATACTACTAGACTACTGGTTATATACTACTAGACTACTGGTTATATACTACTAGTCTACTGGTTATATACTACTAGTCTACTGGTTATATACTACTAGACTACTGGTTATATACTACTAGACTACTGGTTATATACTACTAGACTACTGGTTATATACTAGACACTACTGGTTATATACTACTGGTTATATACTACTAGACACTACTGGTTATATACTACTAGACTACTGGTTATATACTACTAGTCTACTATACACTACTGGTTATATACTACTAGTCTACTGGTTATATACTACTAGTCTACTGGTTATATACTACTAGTCTACTGGTTTTATACTACTAGACTACTGGTTATATACTACTAGACTACTGGTTATATACTAGACACTACTGGTTATATACTACTAGACTACTGGTTATATACTACTGGTTATATACTACTAGACTACTGGTTATATACTACTAGACTACTGGTTATATACTACTAGTCTACTATACACTACTGGTTATATACTACTAGTCTGCTGGTTATATACTACTAGTCTACTGGTTATATACTACTAGACTACTGGTTATATACTACTAGACTACTGGTTATATACTACTAGTCTACTGGTTATATACTACTAGTCTACTGGTTATATACTACTAGTCTACTGGTTATATACTACTAGTCTACTGGTTATATACTACTAGACTACTGGTTATATACTACTGGACTACTGGTTATATACTACTAGACTACTGGTTATATACTACTAGTCTACTGGTTATATACTACTAGTCTACTATACACTACTGGTTATATACTACTAGTCTACTGGTTATATACTACTAGTCTACTGGTTATATACTACTAGTCTACTGGTTATATACTACTAGACTACTGGTTATATACTACTGGTTATATACTACTAGTCTACTATACACTACTGGTTATATACTACTAGTCTACTGGTTATATACTACTAGTCTACTGGTTATATACTACTAATCTACTGGTTATACACTACTGGTTATATACTACTAGTCTACTGGTTATATACTACTAGTCTACTGGTTATATACTACTAGACTAGTGGTTATATACTACTAGTCTACTGGTTATATACTACTAGTCTACTGGTTATATACTACTAGTCTACTGGTTATATACTACTGGACTACTGGTTATATACTACTGGTTATATACTACTAGACTACTGGTTATATACTACTAGACTACTGGTTATATACTACTGGTTATATACTACTAGACTACTATACACTACTGGTTATATACTACTAGACTACTGGTTATATACTACTAGACTACTGGTTATATACTACTGGTTATATACTACTAGTCTACTATACACTACTGGTTATATACTACTAGTCTACTGGTTATATACTACTAGTCTACTGGTTATATACTACTAGTCTACTGGTTATACACTACTGGTTATATACTACTAGTCTACTGGTTATATACTACTAGTCTACTGGTTATATACTACTAGTCTACTGGTTATATACTACTAGTCTACTGGTTATATACTACTAGTCTACTGGTTATATACTACTAGTCTACTGGTTATATACTACTAGTCTACTGGTTATATACTACTAGTCTACTGGTTATATACTACTAGACTACTGGTTATATACTACTAGACTACTGGTTATATACTACTAGTCTACTGGTTATATACTACTAGACTACTGGTTATATACTACTAGTCTACTGGTTATATACTACTAGACTACTGGTTATATACTACTAGACTACTGGTTATATACTACTAGTCTACTGGTTATATACTACTAGACTACTGGTTATATACTACTAGTCTACTGGTTATATACTACTAGACTACTGGTTATATACTACTAGTCTACTGGTTATATACTACTAGACTACTGGTTATATACTACTGGACTACTGGTTATATACTACTAGACTACTGGTTATATACTACTAGACTACTGGTTATATACTACTGGTTATATACTACTAGACTACTATACACTACTGGTTATATACTACTAGACTACTGGTTATATACTACTAGACTACTGGTTATATACTACTGGTTATATACTACTAGTCTACTATACACTACTGGTTATATACTACTAGTCTACTGGTTATATACTACTAGTCTACTGGTTATATACTACTAGTCTACTGGTTATACACTACTGGTTATATACTACTAGTCTACTGGTTATATACTACTAGTCTACTGGTTATATACTACTAGTCTACTGGTTATATACTACTAGACTACTGGTTATATACTACTAGACTACTGGTTATATACTACTAGACTACTGGTTATATACTACTAGACTACTGGTTATATACTACTAGTCTACTGGTTATATACTACTAGTCTACTGGTTATATACTACTAGACTACTGGTTATATACTACTAGACTACTGGTTATATACTACTAGACTACTGGTTATATACTACTAGTCTACTGGTTATATACTACTGGTTATATACTACTAGACTACTGGTATATACTACTAGACTACTGGTTATATACTACTAGTCTACTATAACTACTGGTTATATACTACTAGACTACTGGTTATATACTACTAGTCTACTGGTTATATACTACTAGTCTACTGGTTATATACTACTAGACTACTGGTTATATACTACTAGACTACTGGTTATATACTACTAGACTACTGGTTATATACTACTAGTCTACTGGTTATATACTACTAGACTACTGGTTATATACTACTAGTCTACTGGTTATATACTACTAGTCTACTGGTTATATACTACTAGTCTACTGGTTATATACTACTAGACTACTGGTTATATACTACTAGACTACTGGTTATATACTACTAGCTACTGTTATATACTACTGGTTACTATAACTACTGGTTATATACTACTAGTCTACTGGTTATATACTACTAGACTACTGGTTATATACTACTAGACTACTGGTTATATACTACTAGACTACTGGTTATATACTACTAGACTACTGGTTATATACTACTGGTAATACTATAGACTACTATACACTACTGGTTATATACTACTAGTCTACTGGTTATATACTACTAGACTACTGGTTATATACTACTGGTTATATACTACTAGTCTACTATAACTACTGGTTATATACACTAGCTACTGGTTATATACTACTAGACTACTGGTTATATACTACTAGTCTACTGGTTATATCACTACTGGTTATATACTACTAGACTACTGGTTATATACTACTAGTCTACTGGTTATATACTACTAGACTACTGGTTATATACTACTAGCTACTGGTTATATACTACTAGTCTACTGGTTATATACTACTAGACTACTGGTTATATACTACTAGTCTACTGGTTATATACTACTAGTCTACTGGTTATATACTACTAGACTACTGGTTATATACTACTAGTCTACTGGTTATATACTACTGGTTATATACTACTAGACTACTGGTTATATACTACTAGACTACTGGTTATATACTACTAGTCTACTGGTTATATACTACTAGTCTACTGGTTATATACTACTAGACTACTGGTTATATACTACTAGTCTACTGGTTATATACTACTAGTCTACTGGTTATATACTACTAGTCTACTGGTTATATACTACTAGTCTACTGGTTATATACTACTAGACTACTGGTTATATACTACTAGTCTACTGGTTATATACTACTAGTCTACTGGTTATATACTACTAGACTACTGGTTATATACTACTGTTTATACTACTGATCTACTGGTTATATACTACTGGTTATATACTACTAGACTACTGGTTATATACTACTAGACTACTGGTTATATACTACTAGTCTACTGGTTATATACTACTGGTTATATACTACTAGTCTACTGGTTATATACTACTAGACTACTGGTTATATACTACTAGACTACTGGTTATATACTACTAGTCTACTGGTTATATACTACTAGACTACTGGTTATATACTACTGGTTATATACTACTAGTCTACTGGTTATATACTACTGGTTATATACTACTGGTTATATACTACTAGTCTACTGGTTATATACTACTGGTTATATACTACTAGACTACTGGTTATATACTACTAGACTACTGGTTATATACTACTAGTCTACTGGTTATATACTACTGGTTATATACTACTAGACTACTGGTTATATACTACTGGTTATATACTACTAGACTACTGGTTATATACTACTAGACTACTGGTTATATACTACTAGACTACTGGTTATATACTACTGGTTATATACTACTAGACTACTGGTTATATACTATAATCCCGTGCTGTATTTTCTTCATCAGATAAATCAGATTTCTGTCTGAGTGGATATTTTTGTTATTGATACCTCCTCTCTCCCCTCTCTCTTCCTCCTCCCTCTCACTCCCCTCCCCTCCCGCCTTCTTTTCTCCTCTCTCCCTCCCCCTCTCTCTCTCTCCCCCTCTCCCCTCCCTCTCCTCCTCTCTTCTCTCCTGCCTCTCCCTCTCCCTCCCTCTCCCTCCCCCCCTTTCTCTCTCCCTCCCCTACTTTTCTACTTCTCTTTCCCTCCTCTCCCCTCTCCTCTCCCCCTCTCTCTCCTCTCCCCCCTCTCTCTCCTCTCCCCCCTCCTCCCTCTCTCCTCTCTCTCCCTCCCCCCTTTCTCTCTCCCTCCCCCTACTTTTCTACTTCTCTTTCCCTCCTCTCTCCCTCTCCTCTTCCCTCCCCCCTCTCTCTCCTCTCCTCTCCTCTCCCTCCCCCTCTCTCTCCTCTCCCTCCTCTCTCTCCTCTCTCTCCTCTCCCCCCTCTCTCTCCTCTCACCCCTCCTCCTCCTCCCTCTCTCCTCTCCCCCCTCCTCCTCCTCCCTCTCTCCTCTCCCCCCTCCGCCTCCTCCCTCTCTCCTCTCTCCCCTCTCCCCTTCCTCCTCCTCTCTCCCTCTCTCCCTCTCTCCCCCTCCCCCAGTATGCTCTCCATGTCTACAACGAGGTGATGTCCGTGGGTCAGAAGTACGGTATCCGTAACGCTGGGTACTACGCCCTGCGTTCTCTCCGAATAGAGAAGTTCTTTGCCTTCTGGGGTCAGGACCTGGATCCCTTCACCACTCCGCTGGAGTGTGGACGAGAGTTCAGGGTCAAGTTTGACACGGTACGACCCACGGTCCCCAACATTTAGTTTGGTCTGAACAGGTCTTTAGTCCTGTACTGTGTTCCTGATGAGGTCTGGTTTGGTCTGAACATGTCCTTAGTCCTGTACTGTGTTCCTGATGAGGTCTGAACATGTCTTTAGTCCTGTACTGTTCCTCTAACTATCCCCTCCTCCTCTCTATCCCCTCCTCCTCTCTATCCCCTCCTCCTCTCTATCCCCTCCTCCTCTCTATCCCCTCACTCCTCTCTATCCCCTCCTCCTCTCTATCCCCTCCTCTCCTCCTCTCTCCCCTCCCTCCTCTCTCTATCCCCCCTCCTCTCTCTATCCCCTCCTCTCCTCCTCTCTCCCCTCCCTCCTCTCTCTCCCCTCCTCTCCTCTCTATCCTCTCCCCTCCTCCTCTCTATCCCCTCCTCCTCTCTCTATCCCCCCTCCTCTCTCTATCCCCTCCCTCCTCCTCTCTCTATCCCCCCTCTCCTCCCCTCCTCTCTATCCCCTCCCTCCTCCTCTCTATCCCCTCCCTCCTCCTCTCTCCCCTCCCTCCTCCTCTCTCCCCTCCCTCCTCCTCTCTCCCCTCCCTCCTCCTCTCTCCCCTCCCTCCTCTCTCTATCCCCTCCTCTCCTCTCTATCCCCTCCTCTCCTCTCTATCCCCTCCTCTCCTCTCTATCCCCTCCTCTCCTCTCTATCCCCTCCCTCCTCCTCTCTCTATCCCCCCTCTCCTCTCCCCTCCTCTCCTCCTCTCTCCCCTCCCTCCTCTCTCCCCTCCCTCCTCCTCCTCTATCCCCTCCTCTCCTCCTCTCTCCTCTCCTCCTCTCTCCCCTCCCTCTCCTCTCTATCCCCCCTCTCCTCTCTATCCCCTCCCCTCCTCCTCTCTATCCCCTCCCTCCTCCTCTCTCTATCCCCCCTCTCCTCCCCTCCTCCTCTCTATCCCCTCCCTCCTCCTCTCTATCCCCTCTCTCCCCTCCCTCCTCTCTCTATCCCCCCTCTCCTCCCCTCCTCCTCTCTATCCCCTCCCTCCTCCTCTCTATCCCCTCTCTCCCCTCCCTCCTCTCTCTATCCCCCCTCCTCTCTCTATCCCCTCCTCTCCTCTCTCTATCCCCCTTCCTCTCTCTATCCCCCCTCTCCTCACTATCCCCTCCCTCCTCCTCTCTATCCCCTCCTCCTCTCTATCCCCTCCTCCTCTCTCTATCCCCCCTCTCCTCCCCTCCTCCAGGACATAGACTTCCTGGGTCGAGCGTCTCTGCTGCAGCAGCGCCAGGAGGGGGTGAGCCGTCGCTTCGTCATGTTGGTGCTGGAGGATCACGACACCGAGTTGGACCTGTGGCCCTGGTGGGGAGAACCCATCTACAGGTTAGACAAGCAACCTGGCCTGGTTCCTGAACCCGGTTCATATCCCATGTCAGAGAGGGAAATATCTGGTCGGGACGGTGGGCCATCTAATGCTCTGTCTCGTCTCTCTCTCTCTGTCTCTCTCTCTCGTCTCTGTCTCGTCTCTCTCTCTCATCTCTGTCTCTTCAGGAACGGGGAGCTGTGTGGCACCACCACCTCCTCTGCCTACTCCTACACCCTGGAGAGACACGTGTGTCTGGGTTTTGTCTCACCGCCCTCCCTGGACGGCTCCCCTGCCGCGGTGACCCCAGACTTCATCAACAGGGGAGATTACGAGGTGGATATAGCAGGGCAGAGATACCCAGCCAAGGCTAAGCTGTACCCCTTCAGCTCTCTGTTCGCCCAGCAGAGACGCCGCAAAGATGAGATGGAGCTCAGTAACTTCCAGGGCAAATGAGGAGGAGAGACGGTGAGAGGAAGAGGATGGAGGAGAGACAGTGAGAGGAAGGAGGAGGAGGAAGGAGGAGAGACAGTGAGAGGAAGGAGGAGGAGAGACAGTGGGAGGGAGGAGGAAGAGGATGGAGGAGGAGGAGGAGAGACAGTGAGAGGAAGAGGATGGAGGAGGAGGAGAGACAGTGAGAGGAAGAGGATGGAGGAGAGACAGTGAGAGGAAGGAGGAGGAGGATGGAGGAGAGACAGTGAGAGGAAGGAGGAGGGAGGAGAGACAGTGAGAGGAAGGAGGAGGAGGGAGGAGAGACAGTGAGAGGAAGGAGGAGGAGGAGGAGGAGAGACAGTGAGAGGCGGAGGGAGGAGGAGGAGGATGGAGGAGAGACAGTGAGAGGAAGGAGGAGGAGGAGGAGAGACAGTGAGAGGGAGGAGGAGGAGAGACAGTGAGAGGAGGAGGAGGATGGAGGAGAGAGTGAGAGGAAGGAGGAGGAGGAGGAGGAGAGACAGTGGGAGGAGGGAGGAGGAGGAGGAGGAGGAGAGACAGTGAGAGGAGGAGGAGGAGAGACAGTGGGAGGAGGAGGAGGAGAGACAGTGAGAGGAGGGAGGAGGAGGAGGAGAGAGTGAGAGGAGGAGGAGGAGAGACAGTGAGAGGAGGGAGGAGGAGAGACAGTGGGAGGAGGAGGAGGAGGAGAGACAGTGAGAGGAAGGAGGAGGAGGAGAGACAGTGAGAGGAAGGAGGAGGAGGAGGAGGAGGAGGAGGAGAGACAGTGAGAGGAGGAGGAGGAGGAGAGACAGTGAGAGGAGGAAGGAATGTAGAATCTAAGAAGAGGGGGTCTGAGTTGAAAGGTGAACTCTCCAGAGATGACCCTCTAACCTCCTCTCGCTCCACCCTTCTGTTGCTAGTGCCGTCCTGTTCTCGGCCTCTCGCTCCCACGCTGAAGGGGCGTACCGTGTTACGCACAATCAATCCCCTGCCCCCCTCCAATCCCTCTCGCCCCTCCTCTTTCATAGTGCAATATCTACAAGATACCAAAAGCTCCAGAGTTGTCTGTCTGTCAGGACTGCCCCCCCACGCTCCAGAGTTGTCTGTCTGTCAGGACTGCCCCCCCACGCTCCAGAGTTGTCTGTCTGTCTGTCAGGACTGCCCCCCCACGGTCCAGAGTTGTCTGTCTGTCAGGACTGCCCCCCCACGCTCCAGAGTTGTCTGTCTGTCTGTCTGTCTGTCAGGACTGCCCCCCCACGGTCCAGAGTTGTCTGTCTGTCAGGACTGCCCCCCCACGCTCCAGAGTTGTCTGTCTGTCTGTCTGTCAGGACTGCCCCCCCACGGTCCCTCTACATATCACCCTACAGTACATGATAACTATATATTAACTGTATATCTGAACCTGTTAAAGCCGTGTCCTGCTGGGTGAGTACGGTGGGCAGGATGGAGAAGGGAACATCCATGTTAAATTCCCTCTTATTGGTGGAAACCGCTGCACTTTTATCCAATGGGAGGCCTCCTCGTTGTTGTTGGTGATTTCCTGTGTAAAGAACGGAGAAATGTTGAAAGGTTTTCAATAAATGGATGTATTTTTGTATATGAGTGAGCTGTACCATGTTTATCAGACTGAAACACTTTGTACAGAATAAAACTCTCCAGCTATGATTATGGTCCCATATCTGTTTGGTCGCGTCCTTCCCCCTTACGCCCTTCCCCCCTACGCCCTTCCCCCCTGCACGCCCTTCCCCCCCACCTTACCACTGCTACACCTGGTTATCAGCAGAGTCCCAACACCTTACCACTGCTACACCTGGTTATCAGCAGAGTCCCAACACCTTACCACTGCTACACCTGGTTATCAGCAGAGTCCAACACCTTACCACTGCTACACCTGGTTATCAGCACAACACCTTACCACTGCTACACCTGGTTATCAGCAGAGTCCCAACACCTTACCACTGCTACACCTGGTTATCAGCAGAGTCCCAACACCTTACCACTGCTACACCTGGTTATCAGCACAACACCTTACCACTGCTACACCTGGTTATCAGCAGAGTCCCAACACCTTACCACTGCTACACCTGGTTATCAGCACAACACCTTACCACTGCTACACCTGGTTATCAGCACAACACCTTACCACTGCTACACCTGGTTATCAGCAGAGTCCCAACACCTTACCACTGCTACACCTGGTTATCAGCACAACACCTTACCACTGCTACACCTGGTTATCAGCACAACACCTTACCACTGCTACACCTGGTTATCAGCAGAGTCCCAACACCTTACCACTGCTACACCTGGTTATCAGCACAACACCTTACCACTGCTACACCTGGTTATCAGCACAACACCTTACCACTGCTACACCTGGTTATCAGCAGAGTCCCAACACCTTACCACTGCTACACCTGGTTATCAGCAGAGTCCCAACACCTTACCACTGCTACACCTGGTTATCAGCACAACACCTTACCACTGCTACACCTGGTTATCAGCACAACACCTTACCACTGCTACACCTGGTTATCAGCAGAGTCCCAACACCTTACCACTGCTACACCTGGTTATCAGCACAACACCTTACCACTGCTACACCTGGTTATCAGCAGAGTCCCAACACCTTACCACTGCTACACCTGGTTATCAGCACAACACCTTACCACTGCTACACCTGGTTATCAGCACAACACCTTACCACTGCTACACCTGGTTATCAGCAGAGTCCCAACACCTTACCACTGCTACACCTGGTTATCAGCACAACACCTTACCACTGCTACACCTGGTTATCAGCACAACACCTTACCACTGCTACACCTGGTTATCAGCAGAGTCCCAACACCTTACCACTGCTACACCTGGTTATCAGCACAACACCTTACCACTGCTACACCTGGTTATCAGCACAACACCTTACCACTGCTACACCTGGTTATCAGCAGAGTCCCAACACCTTACCACTGCTACACCTGGTTATCAGCACAACACCTTACCACTGCTACACCTGGTTATCAGCACAACACCTTACCACTGCTACACCTGGTTATCAGCACAACACCTTACCACTGCTACACCTGGTTATCAGCACAACACCTTACCACTGCTACACCTGGTTATCAGCACAACACCTTACCACTGCTACACCTGGTTATCAGCACAACACCTTACCACTGCTACACCTGGTTATCAGCAGAGTCCCAACACCTTACCACTGCTACACCTGGTTATCAGCACAACACCTTACCACTGCTACACCTGGTTATCAGCAGAGTCCCAACACCTTACCACTGCTACACCTGGTTATCAGCAGAGTCCCAACACCTTACCACTGCTACACCTGGTTATCAGCCCAACACCTTACCACTGCTACACCTGGTTATCAGCACAACACCTTACCACTGCTACACCTGGTTATCAGCACAACACCTTACCACTGCTACACCTGGTTATCAGCAGAGTCCCAACACCTTACCACTGCTACACCTGGTTATCAGCACAACACCTTACCACTGCTACACCTGGTTATCAGCACAACACCTTACCACTGCTACACCTGGTTATCAGCAGAGTCCCAACACCTTACCACTGCTACACCTGGTTATCAGCACAACACCTTACCACTGATACACCTGGTTATCAGCACAACACCTTACCACTGCTACACCTGGTTATCAGCAGAGTCCCAACACCTTACCACTGCTACACCTGGTTATCAGCACAACACCTTACCACTGCTACACCTGGTTATCAGCACAACACCTTACCACTGCTACACCTGGTTATCAGCAGAGTCCCAACACCTTACCACTGCTACACCTGGTTATCAGCACAACACCTTACCACTGCTACACCTGGTTATCAGCACAACACCTTACCACTGCTACACCTGGTTATCAGCACAACACCTTACCACTGCTACACCTGGTTATCAGCAGAGTCCCAACACCTTACCACTGCTACACCTGGTTATCAGCAGAGTCCCAACACCTTACCACTGATACACCTGGTTATCAGCACAACACCTTACCACTGCTACACCTGGTTATCAGCACAACACCTTACCACTGCTACACCTGGTTATCAGCAGAGTCCCAACACCTTACCACTGCTACACCTGGTTATCAGCACAACACCTTACCACTGCTACACCTGGTTATCAGCAGAGTCCCAACACCTTACCCCTGTTACACCTGGTTATCAGCACAACACCTTACCACTGCTACACCTGGTTATCAGCACAACACCTTACCACTGCTACACCTGGTTATCAGCAGAGTCCCAACACCTTACCACTGCTACACCTGGTTATCAGCAGAGTCCCAACACCTTACCACTGCTACACCTGGTTATCAGCAGAGTCCCAACACCTTACCACTGCTACACCTGGTTATCAGCACAACACCTTACCACTGCTACACCTGGTTATCAGCACAACACCTTACCACTGCTACACCTGGTTATCAGCACAACACCTTACCACTGCTACACCTGGTTATCAGCACAACACCTTACCACTGTTACACCTGGTTATCAGCAGAGTCCCAACACCTTACCACTGCTACACCTGGTTATCAGCAGAGTCCCAACACCTTACCACTGCTACACCTGGTTATCAGCACAACACCTTACCACTGCTACACCTGGTTATCAGCAGAGTCCCAACACCTTACCACTGCTACACCTGGTTATCAGCAGAGTCCCAACACCTTACCACTGCTACACCTGGTTATCAGCACAACACCTTACCACTGCTACACCTGGTTATCAGCAGAGTCCCAACACCTTACCACTGCTACACCTGGTTATCAGCAGAGTCCCAACACCTTACCACTGCTACACCTGGTTATCAGCACAACACCTTACCACTGCTACACCTGGTTATCAGCAGAGTCCCAACACCTTACCACTGTTACACCTGGTTATCAGCACAACACCTTACCACTGTTACACCTGGTTATCAGCACAACACCTTACCACTGCTACACCTGGTTATCAGCACAACACCTTACCACTGCTACACCTGGTTATCAGCACAACACCTTACCACTGCTACACCTGGTTATCAGCAGAGTCCCAACACCTTACCACTGCTACACCTGGTTATCAGCACAACACCTTACCACTGCTACACCTGGTTATCAGCAGAGTCCCAACACCTTACCACTGATACACCTGGTTATCAGCAGAGTCCCAACACCTTACCACTGCTACACCTGGTTATCAGCACAACACCTTACCACTGCTACACCTGGTTATCAGCACAACACCTTACCACTGCTACACCTGGTTATCAGCACAACACCTTACCACTGCTACACCTGGTTATCAGCACAACACCTTACCACTGCTACACCTGGTTATCAGCAGAGTCCCAACACCTTACCACTGCTACACCTGGTTATCAGCACAACACCTTACCACTGCTACACCTGGTTATCAGCACAACACCTTACCACTGCTACACCTGGTTATCAGCACAACACCTTACCACTGATACACCTGGTTATCAGCACAACACCTTACCACTGCTACACCTGGTTATCAGCACAACACCTTACCACTGCTACACCTGGTTATCAGCACAACACCTTACCACTGCTACACCTGGTTATCAGCACAACACCTTACCACTGATACACCTGGTTATCAGCAGAGTCCCAACACCTTACCACTGCTACACCTGGTTATCAGCACAACACCTTACCACTGCTACACCTGGTTATCAGCAGAGTCCCAACACCTTACCACTGTTACACCTGGTTATCAGCAGAGTCCCAACACCTTACCACTGCTACACCTGGTTATCAGCACAACACCTTACCACTGCTACACCTGGTTATCAGCACAACACCTTACCACTGCTACACCTGGTTATCAGCACAACACCTTACCACTGCTACACCTGGTTATCAGCACAACACCTTACCACTGCTACACCTGGTTATCAGCACAACACCTTACCACTGTTACACCTGGTTATCAGCCCAACACCTTACCACTGATACACCTGGTTATCAGCAGAGTCCCAACACCTTACCACTGCTACACCTGGTTATCAGCACAACACCTTACCACTGATACACCTGGTTATCAGCAGAGTCCCAACACCTTACCACTGCTACACCTGGTTATCAGCACAACACCTTACCACTGCTACACCTGGTTATCAGCAGAGTCCCAACACCTTACCACTGCTACACCTGGTTATCAGCACAACACCTTACCACTGCTACACCTGGTTATCAGCACAACACCTTACCACTGCTACACCTGGTTATCAGCACAACACCTTACCACTGATACACCTGGTTATCAGCAGAGTCCCAACACCTTACCACTGTTACACCTGGTTATCAGCACAACACCTTACCACTGATACACCTGGTTATCAGCACAACACCTTACCACTGCTACACCTGGTTATCAGCACAACACCTTACCACTGATACACCTGGTTATCGTTGGAGCCTTGTCTGGCAGCGAAACATTTAATTCAGCCTCATTTTACTGCCTTTTTAAAAAACAGCTGATATGGCTGCTTCGCTTAAACAAATATGGGTTTCTACTGACAACTGAGATGTGTACAAACTATGGCGTAAGGGAACGACGAGCGGATAAGAGGAAATCCGTCATTTCGATTTAAGACATTTTAATGAGGTTTGGCTGAGGGCTCCGTCTCGAAATGGACACCAGCCATCAAACCGTTATTATGGGGACGCTCCCACGGTTAGATCGGTGGAAGTCTGAAATACCCTGTCCCTTTGTTTTCCTGGAGCTAAGGTATCGGAGTTATCAGAAGTCATGCCCACCATCAAGAAACAGATTCCTGCTCTGAAAACAGTTGTGTTGCATTATGTGTCCAATGATATTATGTGAAATCTGTTAAGCTAAGAGACGATTTTTATTACAGCTCTTGGAGAATGCTTAGAAATTAGCAGGACATATAATTGTCTCGGGGCCCAATTCCGTCTCCTCGTCGTTGTGGCGGACTTGAGTGTTTGAGCCGTCTTTTGGTCTCTTCCCCAGTGGTTTTACGCGTCTGACCAAGGACTTGGACATGTCCTTCGTCGATAAGTCTGTTTCCTTCTGGAATAGGCCTGGCTACTTTGTGGAAGATGGAATTCACCTGGGTGAAAATGGCTCCCGGCTGTGTCGTCAAACATTTGGGAAAGGTTCTTGGTGAACTAAATTGATGTGAGGACAATATTATCATAACATGGAAGTCCCGTTTTTACCATCTCCTCATTGGTCACTGTGAGAGTTCCACGTGTTGTATCTGAAAGTGGTGACATAATGGTGCTCACCGGAGAAACATAATTTCTATTCCAACTTGGTTTTATTCTCCTAATGGGTATTAATCTAACCTCGTTTTATTCTCCTAATGGGTATTAATCTAATCTCTCGTTTTATTCTCCTAATGGGTATTAATCTAATCTCGTTTTATTCTCTTAATGGGTATTAATCTAACCTCTCGTTTTATTCTCCTAATGGGTATTAATCTAATCTCGTTTTATTCTCCTAATGGGTATTAATCTAATCTCTTGTTTTATTCTCCTAATGGGTATTAATCTAACCTCGTTTTATTCTCCTAATGGGTATTAATCTAATCTCTTGTTTTATTCTCCTAATGGGTATTAATCTAATCTCTTGTTTTATTCTCCTAATGGGTATTAATCTAATCTCGTTTTATTCTCCTAATGGGTATTAATCTAACCTCGTTTTATTCTCTTAATGGGTATTAATCTAACCTCTCGTTTTATTCTCCTAATGGGTATTAATCTAATCTCGTTTTATTCTCCTAATGGGTATTAATCTAACCTCGTTTTATTCTCCTAATGGGTATTAATCTAATCTCTTGTTTTATTCTCCTAATGGGTATTAATCTAATCTCGTTTTATTCTCCTAATGGGTATTAATCTAATCTAATGCAGAAAAGGTTTGATATTTTTACATCTTAATATTCGTAGTTTTATTACCTAAATAAATGTTTAGATCTGGTCCTCTCAGATAGACCCTTATATTTCTTATTGTATCTGAGACCTGGTTAACTGATAAACCCCTGGACTCTGAGGTTACTATGGTTACAATGTGTTTAGGGCTGGTAGGAAAGGTAACGGTGGTGGTGTTGCTATGGTTACAATGTGTTTAGGGCTGGTAGGAAAGGTAACATTGGTGGTGTTGCTATGGATGGTAACAATGTGTTTAGGGCTGGTAGGAAAGGTAACGGTGGTGGTGTTGCTATGGTTACAATGTGTTTAAGGGCTGGTAGGAAAGGTAACGGTGGTGGTGTTGCTATGGTTACAATGTGTTTAGGGCTGGTAGGAAAGGTAACATTGGTGGTGTTGCTATGGATGGTTACAATGTGTTTAGGGCTGGTAGGAAAGGTAACGGTGGTGGTGTTGCTATGGTTATGATGTGTTTAGGGCTGGTAGGAAAGGTAACGGTGGTGGTGTTGCTATTGACACAAGGAATATTCTTTCTGTGTGTCTGTTAAAGGCTAACTCCAGTCCTAAACTATTATAATTGTTGGTTTTCAGTCTTCAGTTATATTCAAAATCAAAAATAACAGTTATAGAAATCTACCATCCACCTTCCGCCAAGAAGTGTGTACTGAACAAACTCACTGATTTAATTGCCATTTTTTTATTACCCCAGAGGTGGTGATCGCTGGAGATTGTAATCTTGCATGGATGCTGGAAGCTGACTGTCTACATGATTGTTGTACTAATCTAAATTAATTTGACCCGGCTGATTACAAAGTCCAAATTTAAAAGGACCCTACAAAATCATATTGACAAATAATCCAGAGAAATATGCTGGGAGTAGGATATTAGCTTTGGATATTAGTGACCATTGATTGACCAATAATCCAGAGAAATATGCTGGGAGTAGGATGTTAGCTTTGGATATTAGTGACCATTGATTGACCAATAATCCAGAGAAATATGCTGGGAGTAGGATGTTAGCTTTGGATATTAGTGACCATTGTTCCCATTGTATGTGTCAGGGATATACAGATGCCTCGATCCAAACCTCGTTTTATCAACAAGGGAAAATTTGAACATTTTCAATGAACAGGCCTTTTTTTGTGACCTTTTATTTTGGTGACTTTGATTGTTTTGCATCTATACCTGACCCAGAGTTGGTGCTTAACTACTTCTCAAATGTTTTCAATTGTATTGTAGATAATCATGCTCCCTTTTTTTTTTTAAACAGAGAATTAAAAATTGGTTCCACTTTTCTGGGCTCCGTTATTTACTTAACAAATAAGGAATACTCAATATGCACTTATAAATCATAACAATTTTAATCAAAATACAGCTGTAGACAGAAGTCAAAGATCAAACATCACACATACAACTGATGTCTCTCCTGAGTTCTGCAAAATAGGAAAAGTCCAAGTTGCTTTTAATATGCTTTCAGTCAACCTCTAGTGATGTAACTGCCTACATCAACACCTTCTACTCATGAGACCAAGCCCATGCACATACAGTTATACAAATTTGCAGGAGAGAACAACAGTTCCAGTGTTTTCTAAGGGCTCAGCAGTAATTTTCCACTCCCCAAATTCCTTTATAGTGGTATGTCTGACCCTCTTATCTCTTTCACTCCCCTGCAGGGTTCTGTGTCTATGAATCTCTTTTAGCCTTGAGGCGCTTTTCTCACAGACACCCTGTTCTGACTGCAAATAACTCACACATCTCTCAGACCGTTTCTTATAAGAGGCAGAGACTAGAAAATAACTGTGGAACAATATGAAACCTTTTATAATGAATATATGTATTGCTAATCTATAGACCAGGACCCTATAAATGTAGTGGGGGAGGGGTCTTATAGCCCTGCCCCTTCTATTAATACAACATAAGAATAATCAATTATTATAATACATCAAACATTTGGTGCAGCCCCTTATCATGACCCCAAGTTGACCCCATCATTCAGTCCAGAGCGATCTGAAGTCCTATACAACAGAGATGCTGCTAGATTCACAGACTCGGGGCCCAGAGTGGCAGTCTTTCAGGAGGTTGAGAAATCAGTGTGTAAAACTAGTTAAAAAAGCTCAATCAGATTATTGTGTTAATACACTGTCTGAATGTACAGGGAACCCTGCTACCTTTTGGAAAGCTGTTAAATCACTGAAGGGGTTGTGTTTCCTCTTTTCTCCCCCCTAAAGAAATTAATTTAGATTCCCTGGCCTTATTACTGACAACATGGATATCATTAATTAATTTAATCACCATTTTATCTCTGCAGGCTTTATATTTGAATGTATTTCAAAAGCCAGCTCTTGAAAAGTGTAGTTTGGATGTAGACGGTGAAAATCTATTGAATGATGGTAAATCTATTGATGGTAAATCTATTGATGGTAAATCTATTGAATGATGGTAAATCTATTGAATGATGGTAAATCTATTGATGGTAAATCTATTGATGGTAAATCTATTGAATGATGGTAAATCTATTGATGGTAAATCTATTGAATGATGGTAAATCTATTGATGGTAAATCTATTGAATGATGGTAAATCTATTGATGGTAAATCTATTGATGGTAAATCTATTGAATGATGGTAAATCTATTGATGGTAAATCTATTGAATGACGGTAAATCTATTGAATGATGGTAAATCTATTGATGGTAAATCTATTGAATGATGGTAAATCTATTGATGGTAAATCTATTGATGGTAAATCTATTGAATGACGGTAAATCTATTGAATGATGGTAAATCTATTGATGGTAAATCTATTGAATGATGGTAAATCTATTGATGGTAAATCTATTGAATGATGGTAAATCTATTGATGGTAAATCTATTGAATGATGGTAAATCTATTGATGGTAAATCTATTGAACGACGGTAAATCTATTGAATGATGGTAAATCTATTGATGGTAAATCTATTGATGGTAAATCTATTGAATGATGGTAAATCTATTGATGGTAAATCTATTGAACGATGGTAAATCTATTGAATGATGTGATGGTAAATCTATTGAACGACGGTAAATCTATTGAATGATGTGATGGTAAATCTATTGATGGTAAATCTATTGAATGATGGTAAATCTATTGAATGACGGTAAATCTATTGAACGATGGTAAATCTATTGAATGATAGTGAAAAATGCTGGTCATGAGTTTTATTTTCTGAAATTCACTGATAATGAAGTCCTGGATGCTTTGTTAACATTAGACATTAATAAAAATCCCCAGGGGCTGATCATTTGGATCCTGGTCTGCTGAAGTGTGCAGCCACCCCTCATTACCGGCTCAGTAGCCCACGTTTTTAATTTAACGTTGTTATCAGGAAGTATTCCAAAAGATTGAAAATCCACGTATGTGCAGCCACTCCATGAGCCCAAATTGAGCTTGTTTCTCAGTATCAGTACCTGGGAGTCTGAATTGATGACAAGTTGTCCATCGAACGGATATAAAACATCTGACTAAGAAGATCGTTTTATTATATTGAAATAAATCATGCCTTTAGTATTAAAAATAGGAGAAAAATTGTTCAAGCAACGCTTCTCCCTGTATTGGATTTTGGTGATATTGTTTACATGCATGCGACACCACCTCCATATTAAAACCCTTGGGACGCAGTCTACCATTCAGCAATACATTTTATCACAGGGGACAGTTTTAGGACTCATCATTGTAGTCTGTACTTAATGTGGGATGGACCTTTCTGTCTGTAAGAAGAGAGCTGCATTCTCTTTTGATTTATTTACAAAGCAACCTGACAGAAACTCCCTCGATATGTAACATAACTAAGATAAGAACCAGAAGTTACCAAACCCGTCCTCAGGAATGGATAACACCAGAGATCCCTTCAGTCTCCACAGATTTAGGAATGGATAACACCAGAGATCCCTTCAGTCTCCACAGATTTAGGAATGGATAACACCAGAGATCCCTTCAGTCTCCACAGATTTAGGAATGGATAACACCAGAGATCCCTTCAGTCTACACAGATTTAGGAATGGATAACACCAGAGATCAATTCAGTCTCCATAGATTTAGGAATGGATAACACCAGAGATCCCTTCAGTCTCCACAGATTTAGGAATGGATAACACCAGAGATCCCTTCAGTCTCCACAGATTTAGGAATGGATAACACCAGAGATCCCTTCAGTCTCCACAGATTTAGGAATGGATAACACCAGAGATCCCTTCAGTCTCCACAGATTTAGGAATGGATAACACCAGAGATCCCTTCAGTCTCCACAGATTTAGGAATGGATAACACCAGAGATCCCTTCAGTCTCCACAGATTTAGGAATGGATAACACCAGAGATCCCTTCAGTCTCCACAGATTTAGGAATGGATAACACCAGAGATCCCTTCAGTCTCCACAGATTTAGGAATGGATAACACCAGAGATCCCTTCAGTCTCCACAGATTTAGGAATGGATAACACCAGAGATCAATTCAGTCTCCACAGATTTAGGAAAATCAGCGTTTTAGTTTTTTTGCCCCTAATTTGTGTACCAATTCGCAGAGTTCACTGTAGTCAGATGTACTGGTGCCACTCAGACGTACTGGTGCCACTCAGGCAGTTAGATGTACTGGTGCCACTCAGGCAGTCAGATGAGCTGGTGCCACTCAGGCAGTTAGATGTACTGGTGCCACTCAGATGTACTGGTGCCACTCAGGCAGTTAGATGTACTGGTGCCACTCAGGCAGTTAGATGTACTGGTGCCACTCAGACAGTTAGATGTACTGGTGCCACTCAGGCAGTCAGATGTACTGGTGCCACTCAGGCAGTTAGATGTGCTGGTGCCACTCAGATGTGCTGGTGCCACTCAGATGTACTGGTGCCACTCAGGCAGTTAGATGGGCTGGTGCCACTCAGACAGTCAGATGAGCTGGTGCCACTCAGGCAGTTAGATGTACTGGTGCCACTCAGATGTACTGGTGCCACTCAGGCAGTTAGATGTACTGGTGCCACTCAGGCAGTTAGATGTACTGGTGCCACTCAGACAGTTAGATGTACTGGTGCCACTCAGGCAGTCAGATGTACTGGTGCCACTCAGGCAGTTAGATGTGCTGGTGCCACTCAGATGTGCTGGTGCCACTCAGATGTACTGGTGCCACTCAGGCAGTTAGATGGGCTGGTGCCACTCAGACAGTCAGATGAGCTGGTGCCACTCAGGCAGTTAGATGTACTGGTGCCACTCAGGCAGTTAGATGTACTGGTGCCACTCAGGCAGTTAGATGTACTGGTGCCACTCAGACAGTTAGATGTACTGGTGCCACTCAGGCAGTTAGATGTACTGGTGCCACTCAGACAGTCAGATGTACTGGTGCCACTCAGGCAGTTAGATGTGCTGGTGCCACTCAGATGTGCTGGTGCCACTCAGGCAGTTAGATGGGCTGGTGCCACTCAGGCAGTTAGATGTACTGGTGCCACTCAGACAGTCAGATGTACTGGTGCCCCTCAGGCAGTTTGCATTACTGATTGAGGACCTCTATGTAGTTGGATGGGATTGCTTTTGTTAATTGTGTGCTGAATTATATTGTTTTAGTTTTGTTTTTATTATGTGTACAGGGCTCTCTTGTAAAAATAGATTTTTAATCTCATTGTGACTCCCTGTTTAAATAAATACAATTAAATGAGCGAGCTAGGACGGACGTAGTCCACAACTATTTGTTCAGCGCTTTTGAAATGTGCAGAATTCAGAACATGGGCCGTTCTTACAGTATTCTCCCTGTACACCAAGTCAGAACCGTAGGATAAATAAAGGGGCATATAAGCAAACTATGAAAACAGGTTATAGGCTACATGTGCACCACCAAGTCAGAACAGTAGGTGAAAATAGACCAAATTATTAGGGTGAGGAACATAGGCTACTAACAGCTTACTACACAACATACACTTAGTGTTACTTCCTTAGCTACAGTATACACATCTCCCTGGCATATTACATCATTTTTGCAGCAGGATACAAGAGATTTTAGGACTCAGTAGCAGAGATGTTCTGTTACCTGCTGTACAGCAGCTTCTTTTATACATTGTAACATGTTTGGTTTCAAAGGACTAACGTGACGAAGTAAAGATGGGTGTCTGTGTGTCTAGCATGTTGTGTTGTCCAGTAATGACATGAAATACTCTACATATTCTCACTCTAAAGATTAAATGGATGCCATGACTACCAAAACCACCCAGTCCAGACATAAACACTGGTAAATAACTGTTTATTTGGAAATGGAAAGTAGAGTTCAAATATCAGTCCCCATTATGCTGAGATAACTGTGGCTTTAAATGGGAGATGTAGTCTGTATGTGATGCTATACAAGTGGTCATGTAGTCTGAATGTGATGCTATACAAGTGGTCATGTAGTCTGTATGTAGTCTATACAGGTGGTTATGTAGTCTATACAGGTGGTCATCATGGAAGTCAGCACGATCTGTAACGTTGTACACCTCGATGGAACCAGGAAGTCACCACGGTCTGTAACCAGGAAGTCACCACGGTCTGTAACCAGGAAGTCAGCACGATCTGTAACGTTGTACACCTCGATGGAACCAGGAAGTCACCACGGTCTGTAACCAGGAAGTCAGCACGGTCTGTAACGTTTGACTAGTTGATGAACAGAGTTTCTGCAAAAACTGTCTGCATGTTTTGGTTGTTGACCTCATGTTAGTTGTGAGAAACCTGATAACCTGGTCAGACCAGTCCTTCTCCAGCTGGAAGCCTGGTATTTATAATACATGCTGGGGTTTGTGTGGATATGGATTTAATAAACATAGAAAATGATGGGAACTTTAAATACAGCCTCGTTCCAGATTCCCTCTGTCTGTCTCTAGATGTACATGCATTCAGGGCCAGTTTCCCGGACACAGATAAAGCCTAGTCCTGGACTGAAGATTCTACACATTGAAATTGTTTTTCAGTCCAGGGATTCATCTGTGTCCGACGAAACAGGCCCTGAATGTTTCACCAACATTTCTACACGTACAAGTATTTTCCAAAATGCTTAAATTACCAGTAAAAAACAAAAAATAAAGTCTTCATACAACAACATTAAACATGTTACAAGACAGATGGCTGGACCCCTGCAGTCCATGATGGTACGGTCCTTGTTCATATTCTTCTAGCCTTGCGAGGGCGACAACCATTGTGTGGTACGGGGGTGTTGTCTGTGATGGACACAACCTCCAATCCTCCCATGGTCAAACCCTTGATGGCAGACTACAGAGAGACAGAGAGAGAGGGGGGGGGACAGAGAGAGAGCGAGAGACAGAGAGGGGGGGACACAGAGAGAGAGCGAGAGAGAGGGGGACAGAGAGCGGGGGGGACAGAGAGCGAGGGGGACAGAGAGAGAGAGAGCGAGGGGGACAGAGAGAGAGCGCGAGGGGGACAGAGAGACACAGAGACAGACAGAGAGAGAGAGACAGAAATGCATCAGAACCAAATCAATGATAACGAGTCATATCTTTTCCGCGTCTCTACAAGATTCTGACTGAACACATTTAAAACCAGATTTTTTTTTATTTAACCAGGTAAATTGACTGAGAACACATTCTCATTTAAAGCAATGACCCGAGGAATAGTTACAGGGGAGAAATGACTGAGCCAATTGGAAGCTGGGGATGATTAGGTGGCCGTGATGGTATGAGGGACAGATTGGGAATTTAGCCAGGACACCAGGGTTAACACCCCTACTCTAACGATAAGTACCATGGGATCTTTAGTGACCACAGAGAGGTCAGGACACCCATTTAACATCCCATCCGAAAGATGGCAACCCTACACAGGGCAATGTCCCCAGTCACTGCCCTGGGGCATTTGGGATAATCGTTTTAGACCAGAGGAAAGTGTCCCTCCTACTGTCCCTCCAACACCACTTCCAGCAGCATCTGGTCTCCCATCCAGAGACTGACCAGGACCAACCCTGCTTAGCTTCAGAAGCAAGCCAGAAGTGGGATGCAGGGTGGTAGGCTGCTGGTTAAAGCCAGCGGTGGGATGCAGGGTGGTAGGCTGCTGGTTAAAGCCAGCAGTGGGATGCAGGGTGGTAGGCTGCTGGTTAAAGCCAGCGGTGGGATGCAGGGTGGTAGGCTGCTGGTTAAAGCCAGCAGTGGGATGCAGGGTGGTAGGCTGCTGGTTAAAGCCAGCAGTGGGATGCAGGGTGGTAGGCTGCTGGTTAAAGCCAGCAGTGGGATGCAGGGTGGTAGGCTGCTGGTTAAAGCCAGCAGTGGGATGCAGGGTGGTAGGCTGCTGGTTAAAGCCAGCAGTGGGGTGCAGGGTGGTAGGCTGCTGGTTAAAGCCAGCAGTGGGATGCAGGGTGGTAGGCTGCTGGTTAAAGCCAGCAGTGGGATGCAGGGTGGTAGGCTGCTGGTTAAAGCCAGCAGTGGGATGCAGGGTGGTAGGCTGCTGGTTAAAGCCAGCGGTGGGATGCAGGGTGGTAGGCTGCTGGTTAAAGCCAGCGGTGGGATGCAGGGTGGTAGGCTGCTGGTTAAAGCCAGCGGTGGGATGCAGGGTGGTAGGCTGCTGGTTAAAGCCAGCAGTGGGATGCAGGGTGGTAGGCTGCTGGTTAAAGCCAGCAGTGGGATGCAGGGTGGTAGGCTGCTGGTTAAAGCCAGCAGTGGGATGCAGGGTGGTAGGCTGCTGGTTAAAGCCAGCAGTGGGATGCAGGGTGGTAGGCTGCTGGTTAAAGCCAGCAGTGGGATGCAGGGTGGTAGGCTGCTGGTTAAAGCCAGCAGTGGGATGCAGGGTGGTAGGCTGCTGGTTAAAGCCAGCAGTGGGATGCAGGGTGGTAGGCTGCTGGTTAAAGCCAGCAGTGGGATGCAGGGTGGTCGGCTGCTGGTTAAAGCCAGCGGTGGGATGCAGGGTGGTAGGCTGCTGGTTAAAGCCAGCGGTGGGATGCAGGGTGGTAGGCTGCTGGTTAAAGCCAGCAGTGGGATGCAGGGTGGTAGGCTGCTGGTTAAAGCCAGCAGTGGGATGCAGGGTGGTAGGCTGCTGGTTAAAGCCAGCGGTGGGATGCAGGGTGGTAGGCTGCTGGTTAAAGCCAGCAGTGGGATGCAGGGTGGTAGGCTGCTGGTTAAAGCCAGCAGTGGGATGCAGGGTGGTAGGCTGCTGGTTAAAGCCAGCAGTGGGATGCAGGGTGGTAGGCTGCTGGTTAAAGCCAGCGGTGGGATGCAGGGTGGTAGGCTGCTGGAAAACTGCTAGTATAATTTCAGAGTGAGGAGATGCATCATGCCCTGTATTATGGGAACAATGTTTATCTCTACGGTATAATTTTCATGAATTCTGCATTTCTTCAGTTTGTCAACTGTGATGAAGTGGTGAACGAGGTACTCACCAAGCGTCCAGGACCCAGACCTTTCACCAACACGCGGACAAACGTCACTCCGACCGCTGTGGCCTTCTGACCAGGAGAACAACACCTTATCATTTATCAGGAAACAGAAATTCATCTTTTTTCCCCCAGTTTGTTTTAGGCTCTACTGCCATCTAGTGGAGAAGAGATGTGTTCTTGTCTGTAGCAGCCAGGCTAGAACTATGAGCTATACGTCTACATTATCTATATTTTCCATATGGTCTCATCTTACCGCTGCAGCTGAGATGCCTGCTGTCTGAGCAGCGATGGGAGTGGACTTCTTGACATTCTTGAACCCCTCTGTTCCACATGATGTTCTGACCATGAACTGGCCCTCACAGTCTGTCACCTGGACGTGTGTACTGGAGGAGGGGACACGTTAAAATATATCAACTGGACATGTGGAGGGGGACAGGTTAAAATATATCACCTGGACATGTGTACTGGAGGAGGGGACACGTTAAAATATATCACCTGGACATGTGTACTGGAGGGAGGGGACACGTTAAAATATATCACCTGGACATGTGTCCTGGAGGAGGGGACACGTTAAAATATATCACCTGGACATGTGGAGGGGGGACACGTTAAAATATATCACCTGGACATGTGGAGGGGACACGTTAAAATATATCACCTGGACATGTGGAGGGGGGGGACACGTTAAAATATATCACTTGGACATGTGGAGGGGGGACACGTTAAAATATATCACCTGAACATGTGTCCTGGAGGGGGACACGTTAAAATATATCACCTGGACATGTGTTCTGGACGGGGGACACGTTAAAATATATCAGTTATTCACATCACTGTCTGTCAGCTTACTTGTTATATGTGGCTTTGATATGTGCTATTGGCAACTCCTCGTATTTCTTCCCAGCCCATCTCAGCACACTGTCCTGGCCAGGCATCGGAGGGAGGTGACTTAGAGAGGAGGAAGAAACATGGACAAACTGTTGGAAACGTGACAATATTGAGCAAAAACTATTGCAAACAAAAAAAGATCACATTTCAAAGTCGGATTCATTTCCGATTCAAACAAGCATACTAAGAATAGAGGAAGGAAGGAATATGCTGGCTTCTAGCCTTTAGTTTGGTGTGAATGTTGCCTGTAATCCAGGGCTTCTGGTTGGGATATGTACGTGCAGTCACTGTGGGGGACGTTGTCGATGCACTTATTGATGAAGCCAGTGACTGTGGTGATGTACTCCTCAATACCATTGGATGAATCCCGGAACTTATTCCAGTCTGTGATAGCAAAACAGTCCTGTAGCTTTGCATCTGCTTCACCTGACCACTTCCGTATTGAGCGAGTCACTGGTACTTCCTGCTTTAGTTTTTGCTTGTTAGCAGGAATCAGGAGAATAGAATTATGGTCAGATTTTCCAAATGGAGGGCGAGGGAGAGCTCTGTATGCGTCTCTGTGTGTGGGGTAAAGATGGTCTAGAGTAGTTTTTTTTCTTCTGGTTGCACGTGTGACATGCTGGTAGAAATAAGGTCAAACGGATTTAAGTTTCCCTGCATTAAAGTCCCCGGCCACTAGGAGCGCCACCTCTGGATGAGCGTTTTCCTGTTTGCTTATGGCCTTATACAGCTGGTTGAGGGGCGTTCCTAGCATCGGTCTGTGGTGGTAAATAGACGGCTACGATGAGGTATTTTATCTCAGGCGATCAATACCTCGAGACTTCTTTAATATTAGACGTCGCGCACCAGCAGTTATTGACAAAAACAAACACCTCCCGCCCCTCGTCTTTCCAGACGTAGCTGCTCTGTCCCGCCGATGCACGGAGAAGCCAGCCAGTTCTATATTATCCGTGTCGTCGTTCAGCCACGACTCGGTGAAACATAAAATATGACCGTTTTTAATGTCCCGTTGGTAGGATAGTCTTAATAGTAGATGGCCCAGTTTGTTTTCCAGTGACTGCACGTTGGCCAATAATACGGAGGGAAGTCGTGGTTTACCTACTCGTCTACGAATTCTTTAAAATGCACCCCGGCCCCTCCTCCCCCTTTTCTTCACGCTGATGACAGGGATTTGGGCCTTGTCTTGACAAAGCAATATATATATATATTTATTTTTTTTACTTCGGACTCATTAATAAAAAAATCTGCGTCCAATTCGAGGTGACTAATCGCTGTTCAGAAGCTCTTTTCGGTCATAAGAGACGGTAAGCAGCAACATTATGTACAAAATAAGTTACAAACATTACAAATAAACAAACAAAATTAGCATAGTTGGTTAGGAGCCTGTAAAACGGCAGCCATCCCCCTCCGGCGCCATAATTATACCTCAACTGTTAAGCAAGTTGAGGAGAATAAATTACTTGGTGTTACCTTAGATTGTAAACTGTCATGGTCAAAACATATAGATTCAAATGGTTGTAAAGACGGGGAAGAGGTCTGTCTGCTTTTGTTTGACTTCACCCTCCACAAAGCAAGTCCTGCAGGCTGTAGTTTTGTCTTATCTGTCTGGCGCGCTCCGTACACCTGTGTTAATTAGCTGTCTGGCGCGCTCCGTACACCTGTGTTAATTATCTGTCTGGCGCGCTCCGTACACCTGTGTTAATTAGCTGTCTGGCGCGCTCCGTACACCTGTGTTAATTAGCTGTCTGGCGCGCTCCGTACACCTGTGTTAATTAGCTGTCTGGCACGCTCCGTACACCTGTGTTAATTAGCTGTCTGGCGCGCTCCGTACACCTGTGTTAATTAGCTGTCTGGCGCGCTCCGTACACCTGTGTCAGCAAAACTCAGGAAGTGGAGCTGAATTATAGTTTTGCTGGATGGATCTGGGTGTAGTGTAGGGACCAGGCAGAATGGCTGAGAAGTGCAGGGACGAGGCAGAATGGCTGAGAAGTGCAGGGACGAGGCAGAATGCCACAGAGTCTGAGAGCTAGTGTTACCTGAACTCTTTGGATATTTTCCCAGGTGTGGCTGAGACACTGGCCTCCTCCTGCAACCTGACAGCACTGGAGGACACTGCTCTCTGCAGACTGCTGGTTCCACAACTACAACAGAGAATAAAACAAATCAAAAATCAACACAGCGACTTCAAAAACAGGCAGACAGAAGCTGCAAGTAGCAATGTGATTATTGTTCACAAACTGGCTAGCAAGTGTTGATAAATCAAACTGTTCATTTTGAGATAGTCCAGTAACTGTCCAGATCATAAACCTCTGCTACACACACTGAACAGACTTAACACATAAACACCACATGTAAAGGTGTTGGTTTCATGAGCTGAAATTTAAAAAACTAAATCCCAGAAAGTTTTTCTCAAATTATTTACACAAATTTGTTTACGTCCCTGTTAGTGAGCATTTCTTCTATGCCAAGATAATCCATCCACCTGACAGGTGTGGCATATTAAGAAGCTTTAAAAAAGGTCCACCAATGGCTGCAGCCCTGCCCAGTCATGTGAAATCCATAGATTAGGGAATAATTCATTCATTTCAATTGACTCTTGTCCTTATATGAACTGTAACTCAATAAAATCTTAGAAATTGTTACATGTTGCGTTTATAATTTAGTTTAGATAGATAGATAGATAGATAGATAGATAACTAACAATTTTTGTCTAGTTTAATTAAAGTACCAGACTACCAATTGGTCAAACTAGCCTCATAAAATAACATTATCTAGCCAGCTAGTCAATTGCATTACATGGGATTTCGTATAATAATAAAAAATAAAAAAACGAGATACTTACATTGAGCCTCCTGCATTGAAGGAACCAGCAACCTGTTGGCAGGCTCTCCTGCCAGAATGAGATAATATACCGTTTAATTTATACATGATGAACTAATATAACTTAGCTACTAGAAACCAGCAGGGTAGCTGGTGTTACACAACAACATGTGTGACATTGAGGAGGTTTCCGTTCACTATGACGCGTTTCCTGGAATAGTACATTATTAACCTTGTGGGGGAGAGGTACAAATTATTACAAAAAATATTTAGTTCTAAAATCTGATGCATAAACTTTTTTTTATTTCTACATTAAATGTATCTAAGATCAATTTAAACAAATATGTTTCAATGAAGCTACATCTTAATGTTATATATATTTGTATTTAATTTCAAACTACGTTTATCTTCATTTCCTCTACACCCTTTTCTTTTCTTATTTAGTATAATCTCTCCCTTCTTCGCAGAGGATTGTGGGTGGAAAACTGGAGAATCAAAATGGCGGCGCCCTGTTCCAGGATGGTGAATCGTTCTTTATTTCGGCAATTTATGACACATGTCAGACGGACAGGGCTCAAACATGCAGGAGTTCGTCTGATGTCTCTTAGTTGTGTTTGTCGAACTGCGACTCGGAGCCAAAGTAAACCGGGAAGCGTCGCGTCGCCGTGGAAGCTGTACGGGGCGGTGTGTCTCCAGAGGCTGCCGGTCATATCGCAGGAGCGGAACCCGGTCGAGGACCGATTCGCTGAGCTCATGCATCAGGTATACATGTTGTTTTTCATTCATTTGGTCAATGGCTGTAGTCACTAGTGAATAAACACTCAGAGAGATGGTTTACTGACTGTGGTCCTTGAAGTGGATGTGCAGGCCAATGCAGGTCTTTGCTTCAAGCTTTGCACTAACACATATTCAAATTCAAGACTTCATTGAGTTGAATCAGTAGTGTAAGGGTAGAATGAAACCCTGCATCCTGTTGCTCTCCATTACTCTGCTCCAGGGTTTGAAATACCGGTGAATGAAGAGTTAGAAGTTAATTCCCCTAAATGCAACAAATTCTGGCGTGGCCCTAAATAATGCTAATTTAACCATTCTTCGCTTTGTTTAAAATGCAATGTTAAATATGATTTAGACACCAATCACTAGACAACTAGCCATTAGCTAGACACCAATATCACTAGACACCAATATCACTAGACACCAATATCACTAGTCTACAGCTAGACACCAATATCACTAGACACCAATATCACTAGTCTACAGCTAGACACCAATCTCACTAGACACCAATATCACTAGTCTACAGCTAGACACCAATCTCACTAGACACCAACATCACTAGACACCAACATCACTAGACAACTAGCCTACAGCTAGACACCAACATCACTAGACACCAACATCGCTAGACAACTAGCCTACAGCTAGACACCAACATCGCTAGACACCAACATCACTAGACACCAACATCACTAGACACCAACATCACTAGACAACTAGCCTACAGCTAGACACCAATATCACTAGACACCAATATCACTAGACACCAATATCACTAGACAACTAGATATCTTGTTTGTGATATCCTAGGAATGAGAGGCTGACGTCTTGTTTGTGATATCCTAGGAAGGAGAGGCTGACGTCTTGTTTGTGATATCCTAGGAAGGAGAGGCTGACGTCTTGTTTGTGATATCCTTAATCCCAGATGGAGCTGGAGAGGAGCTTGCTGTCGGAACATGAGCAGAGGCTCCTCGAGGAAGCGGAGCGCGTGAGACGTAAACAGGCGGACAACTACGATTCAGACGAGGAGGAGGCAGACTACGGTGGCCAGGAGACCATCACAGCTCAGGACCAGGAGGACACCTGGGAACAGAATCTCAAACACTTCCAACCTGCTCTCAGAGACAGAGGTAGGAATCAGAGAGGTTGTCCTGAATGGCACCCTATTCCCTATACACTGACTATACAAAACATTAGGAACAAATCACATGTTATTGGTCACGTGCTTCATGAACAACAGGTGGAGACTAACAGTGAAATGTGTTCATTAACAAGAGGTGGAGACTAACAGTGAAATGCTTCATGAACAACAGGTTTACTGATAACATCTCCAGATAGCTAGGTGGACCAGTCAGTCCATTCATCTCCAGATAGCTAGGTGGACCAGTCAGTCCATTCATCTCCAGATAGCTAGGTGGACCAGTCAGTCCATTCATTTCCAGATAGCTAGGTGGACCAGTCAGTCCATTCATCTCCAGATAGCTAGGTGGACCAGTCAGTCCATTCATCTCCAGATAGCTAGGTGGACCAGTCAGTCCATTCATCTCCAGATAGCTAGGTGGACCAGTCAGTCCATTCATCTCCAGATAGCTAGGTGGACCAGTCAGTCCATTCATCTCCAGATAGCTAGGTGGACCAGTCAGTCCATTCATCTCCAGATAGCTAGGTGGACCAGTCAGTCCATTCATCTCCAGATAGCTAGGTGGACCAGTCAGTCCGTTCATCTCCAGATAGCTAGGTGGACCAGTCAGTCCGTTCATCTCCAGATAGCTAGGTGGACCAGTCCATAGTCAGCCCATTCATCACCAGATAGCTAGGTGGACCAGTCCATAGTCAGTACATTCATCTCCAGATAGCTAGGTGGACCAGTCAGTCCATTCATTTCCAGATAGCTAGGTGGACCAGTCAGTCCATTCATCTCCAGATAGCTAGGTGGACCAGTCAGTCCATTCATCTCCAGATAGCTAGGTGGACCAGTCAGTCCATTCATCTCCAGATAGCTAGGTGGACCAGTCAGTCCATTCATCTCCAGATAGCTAGGTGGACCAGTCAGTCCGTTCATCTCCAGATAGCTAGGTGGACCAGTCAGTCCGTTCATCTCCAGATAGCTAGGTGGACCAGTCCATAGTCAGTCCATTCATCTCCAGATAGCTAGGTGGACCAGTCCATAGTCAGCCCATTCATCACCAGATAGCTAGGTGGACCAGTCCATAGTCAGTACATTCATCTCCAGATAGCTAGGTGGACCAGTCAGTCCATTCATTTCCAGATAGCTAGGTGGACCAGTCCATGGTCAGTCCATTCATCTCCAGATAGCTAGGTGGACCAGTCCATAGTCAGCCCATTCATCACCAGATAGCTAGGTGGACCAGTCCATAGTCAGTACATTCATCTCCAGATAGCTAGGTGGACCAGTCAGTCCATTCATCTCCAGATAGCTAGGTGGACCAGTCAGTCCATTCATTTCCAGATAGCTAGGTGGACCAGTCCATGGTCAGTCCATTCATCTCCAGATAGCTAGGTGGACCAGTCAGTCCATTCATCTCCAGATAGCTAGGTGGACCAGTCAGTACATTCATCTCCAGATAGCTAGGTGGACCAGTCAGTCCATTCATCTCCAGATAGCTAGGTGGACCAGTCAGTCCATTCATCTCCAGATATGGGTTAGGGTAGTAGCAGGGATATGGTGTAGGGGTAGGGGTTAGCGTAGTAGCAGGGATATGGGTTAGGGTTAGCGTAGTAGCAGGGATAGGGTTAGGGGATAGGGGTAGTAGCAGGGTTAGGGGTAGGGGTAGCGTTAGGGTAGTAGCAGGGTTAGCGTTAGGGTAGTAGCAGGGATATGGTGTACCGCAGTACAATGAATGGGCAAGAGGGGGGGGGGGGCAAAAACTAAGTTACACTAACAACAAATGAATACATCTCAATCAGGTAAATATAAATCATAAAAGTACGTACCTAATATTTCATCATATACATTCATATTTAATTATATTTACACAAATGTACATGGAGCTCTGAATGTTCTGTCTTTTTATACAAATATGTCTGAAATCGGCCTCTAATTGACGTGTAACTCTGTTTCAGATGTAGGTGTTCCAGCGCTGGGCTCAGTGGAGAGGTGTCTAGGAGACAGCCTGGTCCTGCTGGTACAGCAGACTGTCGCTAAAGGAAACATCTGGCTGCTCCCTCAGGCCCAGTGGGAGGCAGGGGAGACTCTCCGACAGACAGCGGAGAGAGGCCTCGCCAGCCTGCCAGGTTAGCTGTGTACTCCTGCTACTAGATCCCTATCTAGTGCACTACTTTATAGGCCCTGGGTAAACGTAGTGCTCTGAATTAGAGAGAGGGGGGGGGGGGGGGGGAGCAAATTTGGGGATGTGGTGTTTTCCTCCTTGTCGGAACATTTCCGTCAGGTGTTCAAACACCATCTCTACTGCTGGACTATGGACATGTCTGGAAGATTCCAGAAATATCTAGATGGCAAATGCTTCAGCAAGAGATCTATGCGATGTTATTGATCTGGGCTATATATATATATATATATATATATATATATATATATATATATATATATATATATATATATATATATATAATCAAACTATACTAGTTCTGTATCATGATCGAGCCCTTCACCTGAACACTACTGGTATATCAGCTAAGACTCTTGCCATTTTAGCTTCTTCTTCTTCTGTGTTGTCCAACTGTATTCTAACTCCGTGTTTGTTTATCCCAGAGGCTGATTTCAAGGCTACATTCCTTGGCAACACCCCCTGTGGAGTGTACAAGTACAAATTCCCCAAAGACGTCCAGACGGAGGGTTGCGTCGGAGCCAAAGTGTTCTTTTTCAAAGCTTTACTGTCCGCTGGTTCAGCCGGTCAGAAAGAACCTTTCCTGTGGGCGAAGAAGACTGAACTGCAGGGTTACCTGAAGCCAGCGTACCTGGAGAAGGTTAACCGCTTCATACTCGACCTGTGATGAGATCTGATGGAGAAGATGTCATGTTTTCTGTCACGGCAACTGTTGTTTTCTCCGCTCGTTCACTTTGTGTATAAGAGAGCATGATTAAAGTGTATAATTTTTGTTCCAACATATTAAACCATTCAGAGTGTTGTCTGTTGGCCTATATCCCAGAGGATAGAAAGCCAGTCTCTTGGCCTGTGTTTTGTTCTATGCAGACAGTGTATTGTCCCGTCCTCCACTAGATGGCAGTAGTGAGACGGAGAGGCTGGTCGGGACAGTGTATTGTCCCGTCCTCCACTAGATGGCAGTAGTGAGACAGAGGAGAGACTGGTCAGGACAGTGTATTGTCCCATCCTCCACTAGATGGCAGTAGTGAGACGGAGAGGCTGGTCAGGACAGTGTATTGTCCCGTCCTCCTCTAGATGGCAGTAGTGAGAGAGGAGAGGCTGGTCAGGACAGTGTATTGTCCCGTCCTCCACTAGATGGCAGTAGTGAGACAGAGACTGGTCAGGACAGTGTATTGTCCCGTCCTCCACTAGATGGCAGTAGTGAGACAGAGGAGAGACTGGTCAGGACAGTGTATTGTCCCGTCCTCCACTAGATGGCAGTAGTGAGACAGAGGAGAGACTGGTCAGGACAGTGTATTGTCCCGTCCTCCACTAGATGGCAGTAGTGAGACAGAGGAGAGGCTGGTCAGGACAGTGTATTGTCCCGTCCTCCACTAGATGGCAGTAGTGAGACAGAGAGGCTGGTCAGGACAGTGTATTGTCCCGTCCTCCACTAGATGGTAGTAGTGAGACAGAGAGGCTGGTCAGGACAGTGTATTGTCCCGTCCTCCACTAGATGGCAGTAGTGAGACGGCGAGGCTGGTCAGGACAGTGTATTGTCCCGTCCTCCTCTAGATGGCAGTAGTGAGACAGAGGAGAGGCTGGTCAGGACAGTGTATTGTCCCGTCCTCCACTAGATGGCAGTAGTGAGACAGAGGAGAGGCTGGTCAGGACAGTGTATTGTCCCGTCCTCCTCTAGATGGTAGTAGTGAGACGGAGAGGCTGGTCAGGACAGTGTATTGTCCCGTCCTCCACTAGATGGCAGTAGTGAGACAGAGGAGAGGCTGGTCAGGACAGTGTATTGTCCCGTCCTCCACTAGATGGCAGTAGTGAGACAGAGGAGAGGCTGGTCAGGACAGTGTATTGTCCCGTCCTCCACTAGATGGCAGTAGTGAGACAGAGGAGAGGCTGGTCAGGACAGTGTATTGTCCCGTCCTCCACTAGATGGCAGTAGTGAGACAGAGGAGAGGCTGGTCGGGACAGTGTATTGTCCTGTCCTCCACTAGATGGCAGTAGTGAGACAGAGGAGAGACTGGTCAGGACAGTGTATTGTCCTGTCCTCCACTAGATGGTAGTAGTGAGACAGAGGAGAGGCTGGTCAGGACAGTGTATTGTCCTGTCCTCCACTAGATGGCAGTAGTGAGACAGGAGAGGCTGGTCAGGACAGTGTATTGTCCCGTCCTCCACTAGATGGCAGTAGTGAGACAGAGGAGAGACTGGTCAGGACAGTGTATTGTCCCATCCTCCACTAGATGGTAGTAGTGAGAGAGGAGAGGCTGGTCAGGACAGTGTATTGTCCTGTCCTCCACTAGATGGCAGTAGTGAGACAGAGGAGAGACTGGTCAGGACAGTGTATTGTCCTGTCCTCCACTAGATGGCAGTAGTGAGACAGAGACTGGTCAGGACAGTGTATTGTCCCGTCCTCCACTAGATGGCAGTAGTGAGACAGAGGAGAGGCTGGTCAGGACAGTGTATTGTCCCGTCCTCCACTAGATGGCAGTAGTGAGACAGAGGAGAGGCTGGTCGGGACAGTGTATTGTCCCGTCCTCCACTAGATGGTAGTAGTGAGACAGAGGAGAGGCTGGTCGGGACAGTGTATTGTCCCGTCCTCCACTAGATGGTAGTAGTGAGAGAGGAGAGACTGGTCAGGACAGTGTATTGTCCTGTCCTCCACTAGATGGCAGTAGTGAGACAGAGGAGAGACTGGTCAGGACAGTGTATTGTCCCGTCCTCCACTAGATGGTAGTAGTGAGACGGAGGAGAGACTGGTCAGGACAGTGTATTGTCCTGTCCTCCACTAGATGGCAGTAGTGAGACAGAGGAGAGGCTGGTCAGGACAGTGTATTGTCCCGTCCTCCACTAGATGGTAGTAGTGAGACAGAGGAGAGACTGGTCAGGACAGTGTATTGTCCCGTCCTCCACTAGATGGCAGTAGTGAGACAGAGGAGAGGCTGGTCAGGACAGTGTATTGTCCCGTCCTCCACTAGATGGCAGTAGTGAGACAGAGAGGCTGGTCAGGACAGTGTATTGTCCTGTCCTCCACTAGATGGCAGTAGTGAGACGGAGAGGCTGGTCAGGACAGTGTATTGTCCCGTCCTCCACTAGATGGCAGTAGTGAGACAGGAGAGGCTGGTCAGGACAGTGTATTGTCCTGTCCTCCACTAGATGGCAGTAGTGAGACGGAGAGGCTGGTCGGGACAGTGTATTGTCCTGTCCTCCACTAGATGGCAGTAGTGAGACGGAGAGGCTGGTCAGGACAGTGTATTGTCCCGTCCTCCTCTAGATGGCAGTAGTGAGAGAGGAGAGGCTGGTCAGGACAGTGTATTGTCCCGTCCTCCACTAGATGGCAGTAGTGAGACAGAGAGACTGGTCAGGACAGTGTATTGTCCCGTCCTCCACTAGATGGCAGTAGTGAGACAGAGGAGAGACTGGTCAGGACAGTGTATTGTCCCGTCCTCCACTAGATGGCAGTAGTGAGACAGAGGAGAGACTGGTCAGGACAGTCTATTGTCCCGTCCTCCACTAGATGGCAGTAGTGAGACAGAGGAGAGGCTGGTCAGGACAGTGTATTGTCCCGTCCTCCACTAGATGGCAGTAGTGAGACAGAGAGGCTGGTCTGGACAGTGTATTGTCCCGTCCTCCACTAGATGGTAGTAGTGAGACAGAGAGGCTGGTCAGGACAGTGTATTGTCCCGTCCTCCACTAGATGGCAGTAGTGAGACGGAGAGGCTGGTCAGGACAGTGTATTGTCCCGTCCTCCTCTAGATGGCAGTAGTGAGACAGAGGAGAGGCTGGTCAGGACAGTGTATTGTCCCGTCCTCCACTAGATGGCAGTAGTGAGACAGAGGAGAGGCTGGTCAGGACAGTGTATTGTCCCGTCCTCCTCTAGATGGTAGTAGTGAGACGGAGAGGCTGGTCAGGACAGTGTATTGTCCCGTCCTCCACTAGATGGCAGTAGTGAGACAGAGGAGAGGCTGGTCAGGACAGTGTATTGTCCCGTCCTCCACTAGATGGCAGTAGTGAGACAGAGGAGAGGCTGGTCAGGACAGTGTATTGTCCCGTCCTCCACTAGATGGCAGTAGTGAGACAGAGGAGAGGCTGGTCAGGACAGTGTATTGTCCTGTCCTCCACTAGATGGCAGTAGTGAGACAGAGGAGAGGCTGGTCGGGACAGTGTATTGTCCTGTCCTCCACTAGATGGCAGTAGTGAGACAGAGGAGAGACTGGTCAGGACAGTGTATTGTCCTGTCCTCCACTAGATGGTAGTAGTGAGACAGAGGAGAGGCTGGTCAGGACAGTGTATTGTCCTGTCCTCCACTAGATGGCAGTAGTGAGACAGGAGAGGCTGGTCAGGACAGTGTATTGTCCCGTCCTCCACTAGATGGCAGTAGTGAGACGGAGAGGCTGGTCAGGACAGTGTATTGTCCCGTCCTCCACTAGATGGCAGTAGTGAGACGGAGAGGCTGGTCAGGACAGTGTATTGTCCCGTCCTCCACTAGATGGTAGTAGTGAGACGGAGAGGCTGGTCAGGACAGTGTATTGTCCCGTCCTCCACTAGATGGCAGTAGTGAGACAGAGGAGAGACTGGTCAGGACAGTGTATTGTCCCGTCCTCCACTAGATGGCAGTAGTGACAGAGGAGAGGCTGGTCAGGACAGTGTATTGTCCTGTCCTCCACTAGATGGCAGTAGTGAGACAGAGGAGAGACTGGTCAGGACAGTGTATTGTCCCGTCCTCCACTAGATGGCAGTAGTGAGACGGAGAGGCTGGTCAGGACAGTGTATTGTCCCGTCCTCCACTAGATGGCAGTAGTGAGACAGAGGAGAGGCTGGTCAGGACAGTGTATTGTCCTGTCCTCCACTAGATGGCAGTAGTGAGACAGAGGAGAGGCTGGTCGGGACAGTGTATTGTCCTGTCCTCCACTAGATGGCAGTAGTGAGACAGAGGAGAGACTGGTCAGGACAGTGTATTGTCCTGTCCTCCACTAGATGGCAGTAGTGAGACAGAGGAGAGACTGGTCAGGACAGTGTATTGTCCTGTCCTCCACTAGATGGCAGTAGTGAGACAGAGGAGAGGCTGGTCAGGACAGTGTATTGTCCTGTCCTCCACTAGATGGCAGTAGTGAGACAGAGGAGAGACTGGTCAGGACAGTGTATTGTCCCGTCCTCCACTAGATGGCAGTAGTGAGAGAGGAGAGACTGGTCAGGACAGTGTATTGTCCCGTCCTCCACTAGATGGCAGTAGTGAGACAGAGGAGAGACTGGTCAGGACAGTGTATTGTCCTGTCCTCCACTAGATGGTAGTAGTGAGACAGAGGAGAGGCTGGTCAGGACAGTGTATTGTCCCGTCCTCCACTAGATGGCAGTAGTGAGACAGAGGAGAGGCTGGTCAGGACAGTGTATTGTCCTGTCCTCCACTAGATGGCAGTAGTGAGACAGAGGAGAGGCTGGTCAGGACAGTGTATTGTCCTGTCCTCCACTAGATGGCAGTAGTGAGACAGAGGAGAGGCTGGTCAGGACAGTGTATTGTCCTGTCCTCCACTAGATGGCAGTAGTGAGAGAGGAGAGGCTGGTCAGGACAGTGTATTGTCCCGTCCTCCACTAGATGGCAGTAGTGAGAGAGGAGAGGCTGGTCAGGACAGTGTATTGTCCCGTCCTCCACTAGATGGTAGTAGTGAGACAGAGGAGAGGCTGGTCAGGACAGTGTATTGTCCTGTCCTCCACTAGATGGTAGTAGTGAGACAGAGGAGAGGCTGGTCAGGACAGTGTATTGTCCCGTCCTCCACTAGATGGCAGTAGTGAGACAGAGGAGAGACTGGTCAGGACAGTGTATTGTCCCGTCCTCCACTAGATGGCAGTAGTGAGACGGAGAGACTGGTCAGGACAGTGTATTGTCCCGTCCTCCACTAGATGGCAGTAGTGAGACAGAGGAGAGACTGGTCAGGACAGTGTATTGTCCTGTCCTCCACTAGATGGCAGTAGTGAGACAGAGGAGAGGCTGGTCAGGACAGTGTATTGTCCCGTCCTCCACTAGATGGCAGTAGTGAGACAGAGGAGAGGCTGGTCAGGACAGTGTATTGTCCTGTCCTCCACTAGATGGCAGTAGTGAGACAGAGGAGAGACTGGTCAGGACAGTGTATTGTCCCGTCCTCCACTAGATGGCAGTAGTGAGACAGAGGAGAGGCTGGTCAGGACAGTGTATTGTCCTGTCCTCCACTAGATGGCAGTAGTGAGACGGAGAGGCTGGTCAGGACAGTGTATTGTCCTGTCCTCCACTAGATGGCAGTAGTGAGACAGAGGAGAGGCTGGTCAGGACAGTGTATTGTCCTGTCCTCCACTAGATGGCAGTAGTGAGACAGAGGAGAGACTGGTCAGGACAGTGTATTGTCCCGTCCTCCACTAGATGGCAGTAGTGAGACGGAGAGACTGGTCAGGACAGTGTATTGTCCCGTCCTCCACTAGATGGCAGTAGTGAGACAGAGGAGAGACTGGTCAGGACAGTGTATTGTCCTGTCCTCCACTAGATGGCAGTAGTGAGACAGAGGAGAGACTGGTCAGGACAGTGTATTGTCCCGTCCTCCACTAGATGGCAGTAGTGAGACAGAGGAGAGGCTGGTCGGGACAGTGTATTGTCCTGTCCTCCACTAGATGGCAGTAGTGAGACAGGAGAGGCTGGTCAGGACAGTGTATTGTCCTGTCCTCCACTAGATGGCAGTAGTGAGACGGAGAGGCTGGTCGGGACAGTGTATTGTCCTGTCCTCCACTAGATGGCAGTAGTGAGACAGAGGAGAGGCTGGTCAGGACAGTGTATTGTCCCGTCCTCCACTAGATGGTAGTAGTGAGACAGAGGAGAGGCTGGTCAGGACAGTGTATTGTCCCGTCCTCCACTAGATGGCAGTAGTGAGACAGAGGAGAGGCTGGTCAGGACAGTGTATTGTCCTGTCCTCCACTAGATGGCAGTAGTGAGACGGAGAGGAGAGGCTGGTCAGGACAGTGTATTGTCCCGTCCTCCACTAGATGGCAGTAGTGAGACAGAGGAGAGACTGGTCAGGACAGTGTATTGTCCCGTCCTCCACTAGATGGCAGTAGTGAGAGAGGAGAGACTGGTCAGGACAGTGTATTGTCCTGTCCTCCACTAGATGGTAGTAGTGAGACAGAGGAGAGGCTGGTCGGGACAGTGTATTGTCCCGTCCTCCACTAGATGGTAGTAGTGAGACAGAGGAGAGACTGGTCAGGACAGTGTATTGTCCCGTCCTCCACTAGATGGCAGTAGTGAGACAGAGAGACTGGTCAGGACAGTGTATTGTCCTGTCCTCCACTAGATGGCAGTAGTGAGACAGAGGAGAGACTGGTCAGGACAGTGTATTGTCCTGTCCTCCACTAGATGGCAGTAGTGAGACAGAGGAGAGGCTGGTCAGGACAGTGTATTGTCCCGTCCTCCACTAGATGGCAGTAGTGAGACAGAGGAGAGGTTGGTCAGGACAGTGTATTGTCCTGTCCTCCACTAGATGGCAGTAGTGAGACGGAGAGGCTGGTCAGGACAGTGTATTGTCCTGTCCTCCACTAGATGGCAGTAGTGAGACAGAGGAGAGGCTGGTCGGGACAGTGTATTGTCCTGTCCTCCACTAGATGGCAGTAGTGAGACAGAGGAGAGGCTGGTCAGGACAGTGTATTGTCCCGTCCTCCACTAGATGGCAGTAGTGAGACAGAGGAGAGGCTGGTCAGGACAGTGTATTGTCCTGTCCTCCACTAGATGGCAGTAGTGAGACAGAGGAGAGACTGGTCAGGACAGTGTATTGTCCCGTCCTCCACTAGATGGCAGTAGTGAGAGAGGAGAGACTGGTCAGGACAGTGTATTGTCCCGTCCTCCACTAGATGGCAGTAGTGAGACAGAGGAGAGACTGGTCAGGACAGTGTATTGTCCTGTCCTCCACTAGATGGTAGTAGTGAGACAGAGGAGAGGCTGGTCAGGACAGTGTATTGTCCCGTCCTCCACTAGATGGCAGTAGTGAGACAGAGGAAAGGCTGGTCAGGACAGTGTATTGTCCTGTCCTCCACTAGATGGCAGTAGTGAGACAGAGGAGAGGCTGGTCAGGACAGTGTATTGTCCTGTCCTCCACTAGATGGCAGTAGTGAGACAGAGGAGAGGCTGGTCAGGACAGTGTATTGTCCTGTCCTCCACTAGATGGCAGTAGTGAGAGAGGAGAGGCTGGTCAGGACAGTGTATTGTCCCGTCCTCCACTAGATGGCAGTAGTGAGAGAGGAGAGGCTGGTCAGGACAGTGTATTGTCCCGTCCTCCACTAGATGGTAGTAGTGAGACAGAGGAGAGGCTGGTCAGGACAGTGTATTGTCCTGTCCTCCACTAGATGGTAGTAGTGAGACAGAGGAGAGGCTGGTCAGGACAGTGTATTGTCCCGTCCTCCACTAGATGGCAGTAGTGAGACAGAGGAGAGACTGGTCAGGACAGTGTATTGTCCCGTCCTCCACTAGATGGCAGTAGTGAGACGGAGAGACTGGTCAGGACAGTGTATTGTCCCGTCCTCCACTAGATGGCAGTAGTGAGACAGAGGAGAGACTGGTCAGGACAGTGTATTGTCCTGTCCTCCACTAGATGGCATTAGTGAGACAGAGGAGAGGCTGGTCAGGACAGTGTATTGTCCCGTCCTCCACTAGATGGCAGTAGTGAGACAGAGGAGAGGCTGGTCAGGACAGTGTATTGTCCTGTCCTCCACTAGATGGCAGTAGTGAGACAGAGGAGAGACTGGTCAGGACAGTGTATTGTCCCGTCCTCCACTAGATGGCAGTAGTGAGACAGAGGAGAGGCTGGTCAGGACAGTGTATTGTCCTGTCCTCCACTAGATGGCAGTAGTGAGACGGAGAGGCTGGTCAGGACAGTGTATTGTCCTGTCCTCCACTAGATGGCAGTAGTGAGACAGAGGAGAGGCTGGTCAGGACAGTGTATTGTCCTGTCCTCCACTAGATGGCAGTAGTGAGACAGAGGAGAGACTGGTCAGGACAGTGTATTGTCCCGTCCTCCACTAGATGGCAGTAGTGAGACGGAGAGACTGGTCAGGACAGTGTATTGTCCCGTCCTCCACTAGATGGCAGTAGTGAGACAGAGGAGAGACTGGTCAGGACAGTGTATTGTCCTGTCCTCCACTAGATGGCAGTAGTGAGACAGAGGAGAGACTGGTCAGGACAGTGTATTGTCCCGTCCTCCACTAGATGGCAGTAGTGAGACAGAGGAGAGGCTGGTCGGGACAGTGTATTGTCCTGTCCTCCACTAGATGGCAGTAGTGAGACAGGAGAGGCTGGTCAGGACAGTGTATTGTCCTGTCCTCCACTAGATGGCAGTAGTGAGACGGAGAGGCTGGTCGGGACAGTGTATTGTCCTGTCCTCCACTAGATGGCAGTAGTGAGACAGAGGAGAGGCTGGTCAGGACAGTGTATTGTCCCGTCCTCCACTAGATGGTAGTAGTGAGACAGAGGAGAGGCTGGTCAGGACAGTGTATTGTCCCGTCCTCCACTAGATGGCAGTAGTGAGACAGAGGAGAGGCTGGTCAGGACAGTGTATTGTCCTGTCCTCCACTAGATGGCAGTAGTGAGACGGAGAGGAGAGGCTGGTCAGGACAGTCTATTGTCCCGTCCTCCACTAGATGGCAGTAGTGAGACAGAGGAGAGACTGGTCAGGACAGTGTATTGTCCCGTCCTCCACTAGATGGCAGTAGTGAGAGAGGAGAGACTGGTCAGGACAGTGTATTGTCCTGTCCTCCACTAGATGGTAGTAGTGAGACAGAGGAGAGGCTGGTCGGGACAGTGTATTGTCCCGTCCTCCACTAGATGGTAGTAGTGAGACAGAGGAGAGACTGGTCAGGACAGTGTATTGTCCCGTCCTCCACTAGATGGCAGTAGTGAGACAGAGAGACTGGTCAGGACAGTGTATTGTCCTGTCCTCCACTAGATGGCAGTAGTGAGACAGAGGAGAGACTGGTCAGGACAGTGTATTGTCCTGTCCTCCACTAGATGGCAGTAGTGAGACAGAGGAGAGGCTGGTCAGGACAGTGTATTGTCCCGTCCTCCACTAGATGGCAGTAGTGAGACAGAGGAGAGACTGGTCAGGACAGTGTATTGTCCTGTCCTCCACTAGATGGCAGTAGTGAGACGGAGAGACTGGTCAGGACAGTGTATTGTCCCGTCCTCCACTAGATGGCAGTAGTGAGACAGAGGAGAGGCTGGTCAGGACAGTGTATTGTCCCGTCCTCCACTAGATGCTAGTAGTGAGACAGAGGAGAGACTGGTCAGGACAGTGTATTGTCCTGTCCTCCACTAGATGGCAGTAGTGAGACAGAGGAGAGGCTGGTCAGGACAGTGTATTGTCCCGTCCTCCACTAGATGGCAGTAGTGAGACAGAGAGGCTGGTCAGGACAGTGTATTGTCCTGTCCTCCACTAGATGGCAGTAGTGAGACGGAGAGGCTGGTCAGGACAGTGTATTGTCCCGTCCTCCACTAGATGGCAGTAGTGAGAGAGGAGAGGCTGGTCAGGACAGTGTATTGTCCCGTCCTCCACTAGATGGCAGTAGTGAGACAGAGAGACTGGTCAGGACAGTGTATTGTCCCGTCCTCCACTAGATGGCAGTAGTGAGACAGAGGAGAGACTGGTCAGGACAGTGTATTGTCCCGTCCTCCACTAGATGGCAGTAGTGAGACAGAGGAGAGACTGGTCAGGACAGTGTATTGTCCCGTCCTCCACTAGATGGCAGTAGTGAGACAGAGGAGAGGCTGGTCGGGACAGTGTATTGTCCTGTCCTCCACTAGATGGCAGTAGTGAGACAGGAGAGGCTGGTCAGGACAGTGTATTGTCCTGTCCTCCACTAGATGGCAGTAGTGAGACGGAGAGGCTGGTCGGGACAGTGTATTGTCCTGTCCTCCACTAGATGGCAGTAGTGAGACAGAGGAGAGGCTGGTCAGGACAGTGTATTGTCCCGTCCTCCACTAGATGGTAGTAGTGAGACAGAGGAGAGGCTGGTCAGGACAGTGTATTGTCCCGTCCTCCACTAGATGGCAGTAGTGAGACAGAGGAGAGGCTGGTCAGGACAGTGTATTGTCCTGTCCTCCACTAGATGGCAGTAGTGAGACGGAGAGGAGAGGCTGGTCAGGACAGTGTATTGTCCCGTCCTCCACTAGATGGCAGTAGTGAGACAGAGGAGAGACTGGTCAGGACAGTGTATTGTCCCGTCCTCCACTAGATGGCAGTAGTGAGAGAGGAGAGACTGGTCAGGACAGTGTATTGTCCTGTCCTCCACTAGATGGTAGTAGTGAGACAGAGGAGAGGCTGGTCGGGACAGTGTATTGTCCCGTCCTCCACTAGATGGTAGTAGTGAGACAGAGGAGAGACTGGTCAGGACAGTGTATTGTCCCGTCCTCCACTAGATGGCAGTAGTGAGACAGAGAGACTGGTCAGGACAGTGTATTGTCCTGTCCTCCACTAGATGGCAGTAGTGAGACAGAGGAGAGACTGGTCAGGACAGTGTATTGTCCTGTCCTCCACTAGATGGCAGTAGTGAGACAGAGGAGAGGCTGGTCAGGACAGTGTATTGTCCCGTCCTCCACTAGATGGCAGTAGTGAGACAGAGGAGAGACTGGTCAGGACAGTGTATTGTCCTGTCCTCCACTAGATGGCAGTAGTGAGACGGAGAGACTGGTCAGGACAGTGTATTGTCCCGTCCTCCACTAGATGGCAGTAGTGAGACAGAGGAGAGGCTGGTCAGGACAGTGTATTGTCCCGTCCTCCACTAGATGGTAGTAGTGAGACAGAGGAGAGACTGGTCAGGACAGTGTATTGTCCTGTCCTCCACTAGATGGCAGTAGTGAGACAGAGGAGAGGCTGGTCAGGACAGTGTATTGTCCCGTCCTCCACTAGATGGCAGTAGTGAGACAGAGAGGCTGGTCAGGACAGTGTATTGTCCTGTCCTCCACTAGATGGCAGTAGTGAGACGGAGAGGCTGGTCAGGACAGTGTATTGTCCCGTCCTCCACTAGATGGCAGTAGTGAGAGAGGAGAGGCTGGTCAGGACAGTGTATTGTCCCGTCCTCCACTAGATGGCAGTAGTGAGACAGAGAGACTGGTCAGGACAGTGTATTGTCCCGTCCTCCACTAGATGGCAGTAGTGAGACAGAGGAGAGACTGGTCAGGACAGTGTATTGTCCCGTCCTCCACTAGATGGCAGTAGTGAGACAGAGGAGAGACTGGTCAGGACAGTGTATTGTCCTGTCCTCCACTAGATGGCAGTAGTGAGACAGAGAGGCTGGTCAGGACAGTGTATTGTCCCGTCCTCCACTAGATGGCAGTAGTGAGACGGAGAGGCTGGTCAGGACAGTGTATTGTCCCGTCCTCCTCTAGATGGCAGTAGTGAGACAGAGGAGAGACTGGTCAGGACAGTGTATTGTCCCGTCCTCCTCTAGATGGCAGTAGTGAGACAGAGGAGAGGCTGGTCAGGACAGTGTATTGTCCCGTCCTCCACTAGATGGCAGTAGTGAGACAGAGGAGAGGCTGGTCAGGACAGTGTATTGTCCCGTCCTCCTCTAGATGGTAGTAGTGAGACGGAGAGGCTGGTCAGGACAGTGTATTGTCCCGTCCTCCACTAGATGGCAGTAGTGAGACAGAGGAGAGGCTGGTCAGGACAGTGTATTGTCCTGTCCTCCACTAGATGGCAGTAGTGAGACAGGAGAGGCTGGTCAGGACAGTGTATTGTCCCGTCCTCCACTAGATGGCAGTAGTGAGACGGAGAGGCTGGTCAGGACAGTGTATTGTCCCGTCCTCCACTAGATGGCAGTAGTGAGACAGGAGAGGCTGGTCAGGACAGTGTATTGTCCCGTCCTCCACTAGATGGCAGTAGTGAGACGGAGAGGCTGGTCAGGACAGTGTATTGTCCCGTCCTCCACTAGATGGCAGTAGTGAGACGGAGAGGCTGGTCAGGACAGTGTATTGTCCCGTCCTCCACTAGATGGTAGTAGTGAGACGGAGAGGCTGGTCAGGACAGTGTATTGTCCCGTCCTCCACTAGATGGCAGTAGTGAGACAGAGGAGAGACTGGTCAGGACAGTGTATTGTCCCGTCCTCCACTAGATGGCAGTAGTGAGACGGAGAGGCTGGTCAGGACAGTGTATTGTCCCGTCCTCCACTAGATGGTAGTAGTGAGACGGAGAGGCTGGTCAGGACAGTGTATTGTCCCGTCCTCCACTAGATGGCAGTAGTGAGACAGAGGAGAGGCTGGTCGGGACAGTGTATTGTCCCGTCCTCCACTAGATGGCAGTAGTGACAGAGGAGAGGCTGGTCAGGACAGTGTATTGTCCCGTCCTCCTCTAGATGGCAGTAGTGAGACAGAGGAGAGACTGGTCAGGACAGTGTATTGTCCCGTCCTCCACTAGATGGCAGTAGTGAGACGGAGAGGCTGGTCAGGACAGTGTATTGTCCCGTCCTCCACTAGATGGCAGTAGTGAGAGAGGAGAGGCTGGTCAGGACAGTGTATTGTCCTGTCCTCCACTAGATGGTAGTAGTGAGACAGAGGAGAGGCTGGTCAGGACAGTGTATTGTCCTGTCCTCCACTAGATGGTAGTAGTGAGACAGAGGAGAGGCTGGTCAGGACAGTGTATTGTCCTGTCCTCCACTAGATGGCAGTAGTGAGACGGAGAGGCTGGTCAGGACAGTGTATTGTCCTGTCCTCCACTAGATGGCAGTAGTGAGACAGAGGAGAGACTGGTCAGGACAGTGTATTGTCCTGTCCTCCACTAGATGGCAGTAGTGAGACAGAGGAGAGGCTGGTCAGGACAGTGTATTGTCCCGTCCTCCACTAGATGGCAGTAGTGAGACAGAGGAGAGGCTGGTCAGGACAGTGTATTGTCCTGTCCTCCACTAGATGGCAGTAGTGAGACGGAGAGGCTGGTCAGGACAGTGTATTGTCCTGTCCTCCACTAGATGGCAGTAGTGAGACAGAGGAGAGGCTGGTCAGGACAGTGTATTGTCCTGTCCTCCACTAGATGGCAGTAGTGACAGAGGAGAGGCTGGTCAGGACAGTGTATTGTCCTGTCCTCCACTAGATGGTAGTAGTGAGACAGAGGAGAGGCTGGTCAGGACAGTGTATTGTCCCGTCCTCCACTAGATGGCAGTAGTGAGACAGAGAGGCTGGTCAGGACAGTGTATTGTCCCGTCCTCCACTAGATGGCAGTAGTGAGACAGAGAGACTGGTCAGGACAGTGTATTGTCCTGTCCTCCACTAGATGGCAGTAGTGAGACAGAGGAGAGGCTGGTCAGGACAGTGTATTGTCCTGTCCTCCACTAGATGGCAGTAGTGAGAGAGGAGAGGCTGGTCATTACAGTGTATTGTCCTGTCCTCCACTAGATGGCAGTAGTGAGACAGAGGAGAGGCTGGTCAGGACAGTGTATTGTCCTGTCCTCCACTAGATGGCAGTAGTGAGAGAGGAGAGGCTGGTCAGGACAGTGTATTGTCCCGTCCTCCACTAGATGGCAGTAGTGAGAGAGGAGAGGCTGGTCAGGACAGTGTATTGTCCCGTCCTCCACTAGATGGCAGTAGTGAGAGAGGAGAGGCTGGTCAGGACAGTGTATTGTCCCATCCTCCACTAGATGGCAGTAGTGAGACAGAGGAGAGGCTGGTCAGGACAGTGTATTGTCCCGTCCTCCACTAGATGGCAGTAGTGAGACAGAGGAGAGGCTGGTCAGGACAGTGTATTGTCCTGTCCTCCACTAGATGGTAGTAGTGAGACAGAGGAGAGGCTGGTCAGGACAGTGTATTGTCCCGTCCTCCACTAGATGGCAGTAGTGAGACAGAGGAGAGGCTGGTCAGGACAGTGTATTGTCCCGTCCTCCACTAGATGGCAGTAGTGAGACAGAGGAGAGGCTGGTCAGGACAGTGTATTGTCCCGTCCTCCTCTAGATGGTAGTAGTGAGACGGAGAGGCTGGTCAGGACAGTGTATTGTCCCGTCCTCCACTAGATGGCAGTAGTGAGACAGAGGAGAGGCTGGTCAGGACAGTGTATTGTCCCGTCCTCCACTAGATGGCAGTAGTGAGACAGAGGAGAGGCTGGTCAGGACAGTGTATTGTCCTGTCCTCCACTAGATGGCAGTAGTGAGACGGAGAGGAGAGGCTGGTCAGGACAGTGTATTGTCCCGTCCTCCACTAGATGGCAGTAGTGAGACAGAGGAGAGACTGGTCAGGACAGTGTATTGTCCCGTCCTCCACTAGATGGCAGTAGTGAGAGAGGAGAGACTGGTCAGGACAGTGTATTGTCCTGTCCTCCACTAGATGGTAGTAGTGAGACAGAGGAGAGGCTGGTCAGGACAGTGTATTGTCCCGTCCTCCTCTAGATGGCAGTAGTGAGACAGAGGAGAGGCTGGTCAGGACAGTGTATTGTCCCGTCCTCCACTAGATGGCAGTAGTGAGACGGAGAGGCTGGTCGGGACAGTGTATTGTCCCGTCCTCCACTAGATGGCAGTAGTGAGACAGAGGAGAGACTGGTCAGGACAGTGTATTGTCCCATCCTCCACTAGATGGTAGTAGTGAGAGAGGAGAGGCTGGTCAGGACAGTGTATTGTCCTGTCCTCCACTAGATGGCAGTAGTGAGACAGAGGAGAGACTGGTCAGGACAGTGTATTGTCCTGTCCTCCACTAGATGGCAGTAGTGAGACAGAGGAGAGACTGGTCAGGACAGTGTATTGTCCCGTCCTCCACTAGATGGTAGTAGTGAGACAGAGGAGAGGCTGGTCGGGACAGTGTATTGTCCCGTCCTCCACTAGATGGTAGTAGTGAGACAGAGGAGAGACTGGTCAGGACAGTGTATTGTCCCGTCCTCCACTAGATGGCAGTAGTGAGACAGAGGAGAGGCTGGTCAGGACAGTGTATTGTCCTGTCCTCCACTAGATGGCAGTAGTGAGACAGAGGAGAGACTGGTCAGGACAGTGTATTGTCCTGTCCTCCACTAGATGGCAGTAGTGAGACGGAGAGACTGGTCAGGACAGTGTATTGTCCCGTCCTCCACTAGATGGCAGTAGTGAGACAGAGGAGAGGCTGGTCAGGACAGTGTATTGTCCCGTCCTCCACTAGATGGTAGTAGTGAGACAGAGGAGAGACTGGTCAGGACAGTGTATTGTCCTGTCCTCCACTAGATGGCAGTAGTGAGACAGAGGAGAGGCTGGTCAGGACAGTGTATTGTCCCGTCCTCCACTAGATGGCAGTAGTGAGACAGAGAGGCTGGTCAGGACAGTGTATTGTCCTGTCCTCCACTAGATGGCAGTAGTGAGACGGAGAGGCTGGTCAGGACAGTGTATTGTCCCGTCCTCCACTAGATGGCAGTAGTGAGAGAGGAGAGGCTGGTCAGGACAGTGTATTGTCCCGTCCTCCACTAGATGGCAGTAGTGAGACAGAGGAGAGCTGGTCAGGACAGTGTATTGTCCCGTCCTCCACTAGATGGCAGTAGTGAGACAGAGGAGAGACTGGTCAGGACAGTGTATTGTCCCGTCCTCCACTAGATGGCAGTAGTGAGACAGAGGAGAGACTGGTCAGGACAGTGTATTGTCCTGTCCTCCACTAGATGGCAGTAGTGAGACGGAGAGGCTGGTCAGGACAGTGTATTGTCCCGTCCTCCACTAGATGGCAGTAGTGAGACGGAGGAGAGACTGGTCAGGACAGTGTATTGTCCCGTCCTCCTCTAGATGGCAGTAGTGAGACAGAGGAGAGACTGGTCAGGACAGTGTATTGTCCCGTCCTCCTCTAGATGGCAGTAGTGAGACAGAGGAGAGGCTGGTCAGGACAGTGTATTGTCCCGTCCTCCTCTAGATGGTAGTAGTGAGACGGAGAGGCTGGTCAGGACAGTGTATTGTCCCGTCCTCCACTAGATGGCAGTAGTGAGACAGAGGAGAGGCTGGTCAGGACAGTGTATTGTCCTGTCCTCCACTAGATGGCAGTAGTGAGACAGAGGAGAGGCTGGTCAGGACAGTGTATTGTCCTGTCCTCCACTAGATGGCAGTAGTGAGACAGGAGAGGCTGGTCAGGACAGTGTATTGTCCCGTCCTCCACTAGATGGCAGTAGTGAGACAGAGGAGAGACTGGTCAGGACAGTGTATTGTCCCGTCCTCCACTAGATGGCAGTAGTGAGACGGAGAGGCTGGTCAGGACAGTGTATTGTCCCGTCCTCCACTAGATGGTAGTAGTGAGACGGAGAGGCTGGTCAGGACAGTGTATTGTCCCGTCCTCCACTAGATGGCAGTAGTGAGACAGAGGAGAGGCTAGTCGGGACAGTGTATTGTCCCGTCCTCCACTAGATGGCAGTAGTGAGACAGAGAGGCTGGTCAGGACAGTGTATTGTCCCGTCCTCCACTAGATGGCAGTAGTGAGACGGAGAGGCTGGTCAGGACAGTGTATTGTCCTGTCCTCCACTAGATGGCAGTAGTGAGAGAGGAGAGGCTGGTCAGGACAGTGTATTGTCCCGTCCTCCACTAGATGGCAGTAGTGAGACAGAGGAGAGGCTGGTCAGGACAGTGTATTGTCCCGTCCTCCACTAGATGACAGTAGTGAGACAGAGGAGAGGCTGGTCAGGACAGTGTATTGTCCTGTCCTCCACTAGATGGTAGTAGTGAGACAGAGGAGAGACTGGTCAGGACAGTGTATTGTCCTGTCCTCCACTAGATGGCAGTAGTGAGAGAGGAGAGGCTGGTCAGGACAGTGTATTGTCCTGTCCTCCACTAGATGGCAGTAGTGAGACAGAGGAGAGGCTGGTCAGGACAGTGTATTGTCCCGTCCTCCTCTAGATGGCAGTAGTGAGACAGAGGAGAGACTGGTCAGGACAGTGTATTGTCCCGTCCTCCACTAGATGGCAGTAGTGAGACGGAGAGGCTGGTCAGGACAGTGTATTGTCCCGTCCTCCACTAGATGGCAGTAGTGAGAGAGGAGAGGCTGGTCAGGACAGTGTATTGTCCTGTCCTCCACTAGATGGTAGTAGTGAGACAGAGGAGAGGCTGGTCAGGACAGTGTATTGTCCTGTCCTCCACTAGATGGTAGTAGTGAGACCGAGGAGAGGCTGGTCAGGACAGTGTATTGTCCTGTCCTCCACTAGATGGCAGTAGTGAGACAGAGGAGAGACTGGTCAGGACAGTGTATTGTCCTGTCCTCCACTAGATGGCAGTAGTGAGACAGAGGAGAGGCTGGTCAGGACAGTGTATTGTCCCGTCCTCCACTAGATGGCAGTAGTGAGACAGAGGAGAGGCTGGTCAGGACAGTGTATTGTCCTGTCCTCCACTAGATGGCAGTAGTGAGACGGAGAGGCTGGTCAGGACAGTGTATTGTCCTGTCCTCCACTAGATGGCAGTAGTGAGACAGAGGAGAGGCTGGTCGGGACAGTGTATTGTCCCGTCCTCCACTAGATGGCAGTAGTGAGACAGAGGAGAGGCTGGTCAGGACAGTGTATTGTCCCGTCCTCCACTAGATGGCAGTAGTGAGACAGAAGAGAGGCTGGTCAGGACAGTGTATTGTCCCATCCTCCACTAGATGGCAGTAGTGAGAGAGAGGAGAGGCTGGTCAGGACAGTGTATTGTCCCGTCCTCCACTAGATGGCAGTAGTGAGACAGAGGAGAGGCTGGTCAGGACAGTGTATTGTCCTGTCCTCCACTAGATGGCAGTAGTGAGACAGAGGAGAGGCTGGTCAGGACAGTGTATTGTCCTGTCCTCCACTAGATGGCAGTAGTGAGAGAGGAGAGGCTGGTCAGGACAGTGTATTGTCCTGTCCTCCACTAGATGGCAGTAGTGAGACAGAGGAGAGGCTGGTCAGGACAGTGTATTGTCCCGTCCTCCACTAGATGGCAGTAGTGAGACAGAGGAGAGGCTGGTCGGGACAGTGTATTGTCCCGTCCTCCACTAGATGGCAGTAGTGAGAGAGGAGAGGCTGGTCAGGACAGTGTATTGTCCTGTCCTCCACTAGATGGCAGTAGTGAGACAGAGGAGAGGCTGGTCAGGACAGTGTATTGTCCTGTCCTCCACTAGATGGCAGTAGTGAGAGAGGAGAGGCTGGTCAGGACAGTGTATTGTCCCGTCCTCCACTAGATGGCAGTAGTGAGAGAGGAGAGGCTGGTCAGGACAGTGTATTGTCCCGTCCTCCACTAGATGGCAGTAGTGAGAGAGGAGAGGCTGGTCAGGACAGTGTATTGTCCCATCCTCCACTAGATGGCAGTAGTGAGACAGAGGAGAGGCTGGTCAGGACAGTGTATTGTCCCGTCCTCCACTAGATGGCAGTAGTGAGACAGAGGAGAGGCTGGTCAGGACAGTGTATTGTCCTGTCCTCCACTAGATGGTAGTAGTGAGACAGAGGAGAGGCTGGTCAGGACAGTGTATTGTCCCGTCCTCCACTAGATGGCAGTAGTGAGACAGAGGAGAGACTGGTCAGGACAGTGTATTGTCCTGTCCTCCACTAGATGGCAGTAGTGAGACAGAGAGACTGGTCAGGACAGTGTATTGTCCCGTCCTCCACTAGATGGTAGTAGTGAGACAGAGGAGAGACTGGTCAGGACAGTGTATTGTCCTGTCCTCCACTAGATGGCAGTAGTGAGACGGAGAGGCGGTCAGGACAGTGTATTGTCCCATCCTCCACTAGATGGTAGTAGTGAGACAGAGGAGAGGCTGGTCAGGACAGTGTATTGTCCCGTCCTCCACTAGATGGCAGTAGTGAGACAGAGGAGAGGCTGGTCAGGACAGTGTATTGTCCCGTCCTCCACTAGATGGCAGTAGTGAGAGAGGAGAGGCTGGTCAGGACAGTGTATTGTCCTGTCCTCCACTAGATGGCAGTAGTGAGACAGAGGAGAGGCTGGTCAGGACAGTGTATTGTCCTGTCCTCCACTAGATGGCAGTAGTGAGACAGAGGAGAGGCTGGTCAGGACAGTGTATTGTCCCGTCCTCCACTAGATGGCAGTAGTGAGACAGAGGAGAGGCTGGTCAGGACAGTGTATTGTCCCGTCCTCCTCTAGATGGTAGTAGTGAGACGGAGAGGCTGGTCAGGACAGTGTATTGTCCCGTCCTCCACTAGATGGCAGTAGTGAGACAGAGGAGAGGCTGGTCAGGACAGTGTATTGTCCTGTCCTCCACTAGATGGCAGTAGTGAGACAGAGGAGAGGCTGGTCGGGACAGTGTATTGTCCTGTCCTCCACTAGATGGTAGTAGTGAGACAGAGGAGAGGCTGGTCAGGACAGTGTATTGTCCTGTCCTCCACTAGATGGCAGTAGTGAGACAGGAGAGGCTGGTCAGGACAGTGTATTGTCCTGTCCTCCACTAGATGGCAGTAGTGAGACGGAGAGGCTGGTCGGGACAGTGTATTGTCCTGTCCTCCACTAGATGGCAGTAGTGAGACAGAGGAGAGGCTGGTCAGGACAGTGTATTGTCCTGTCCTCCACTAGATGGCAGTAGTGAGACAGAGGAGAGGCTGGTCAGGACAGTGTATTGTCCTGTCCTCCACTAGATGGCAGTAGTGAGACAGAGGAGAGACTGGTCAGGACAGTGTATTGTCCCGTCCTCCACTAGATGGCAGTAGTGAGACGGAGAGACTGGTCAGGACAGTGTATTGTCCCGTCCTCCACTAGATGGCAGTAGTGAGACAGAGGAGAGACTGGTCAGGACAGTGTATTGTCCCGTCCTCCACTAGATGGCAGTAGTGAGACAGAGGAGAGGCTGGTCAGGACAGTGTATTGTCCCGTCCTCCACTAGATGGCAGTAGTGAGACAGAGGAGAGGCTGGTCAGGACAGTGTATTGTCCTGTCCTCCACTAGATGGCAGTAGTGAGACGGAGAGACTGGTCAGGACAGTGTATTGTCCTGTCCTCCACTAGATGGCAGTAGTGAGATGGAGAGGCTGGTCAGGACAGTGTATTGTCCCATCCTCCACTAGATGGCAGTAGTGAGACAGAGGAGAGGCTGGTCAGGACAGTGTATTGTCCCGTCCTCCACTAGATGGCAGTAGTGAGAGAGGAGAGGCTGGTCAGGACAGTGTATTGTCCTGTCCTCCACTAGATGGCAGTAGTGAGAGAGGAGAGGCTGGTCAGAGAGCGCCTCTATATTAGGCCCAGAGAACACATTGACATTCTCAGATTCAACTGACCTTTTCACTAATGATAGAAATACCCCCTTTTCCACTGGTGTAAAGTACTTCAGTAAAAATGCTTTAAAGTTATACTTAAGTAGTTTTTTTCTTTAGGGGTATCTGTACTTTACTTTAATATTTATATTTTTGACTTTTACTTCACTATATTGCAAAAGAGAATAATATACGTTTTACTCCATACATTTTCCCTGACACCTAAAAGTACTCGTTACATTTTGAATGTTTAGCAGGACAGGAAATGATCCAATTCACACACACTTATCAGGAGAACATCCCTGGTCATCCCTACTGCCTCTGATCTGGAGGACTCACTAAACAGAGAACATCCCTGGTCATCTCTACTGCCTCTGATCTGGAGGACTCACTAAACAGAGAACATCCCTGGTCATCCCTACTGCCTCTGATCTGGAGGACTCACTAAACAGAGAACATCCCTGGTCGTCCCTACTGCCTCTGATCTGGAGGACTCACTAAACAGAGAACATCCCTGGTCCTCCCTACTGCCTCTGATCTGGAGGACTCACTAAACAGAGAACATCCCTGGTCATCCCTACTGCCTCTGATCTGGAGGACTCACTAAACAGAGAACATCCCTGGTCATCCCTACTGCCTCTGATCTGGAGGACTCACTAAACAGAGAACATCCCTGGTCATCCCTACTGCCTCTGATCTGGAGGACTCACTAAACAGAGAACATCCCTGGTCATCCCTACTGCCTCTCATCTGGAGGACTCACTAAACACACATGCTTCGTTTGTAAAGGAAGTCTGAGCGTTGGCGAGTACCCCTGGCTATCTGTAAATGATGTCTGAGTGTTGGAGTGTACCCCTGGCTATCTGTAAATGATGTCTGAGTGTTGGAGTGTACCCCTGGCTATCTGTAAATGATGTCTGAGTGTTGGAGTGTTCCCCTGGCTATCTGTAAATGATGTCTGAGTGTTGGAGTGTTCCCCTGGCTATCTGTAAATGATGTCTGAGTGTTGGAGTGTTCCCCTGGCTATCTGTAAATAATGTCTGAGTGTTGGAGTGTTCCCCTGGCTATCTGTAATGATGTCTGAGCGTTGGAGTGTTCCCCTGGCTATCTGTAAATGATGTCTGAGTGTTGGAGTGTTCCCCTGGCTATCTGTAAATAATGTCTGAGTGTTGGAGTGTTCCCCTGGCTATCTGTAATGATGTCTGAGCGTTGGAGTGTTCCCCTGGCTATCTGTAATGATATTGGAGTGTTGGAGTGGCCCCCTGGCTATCTGTAAATGCGAGTGTGGGGGCCCTGGCACGTGTGTCGGGGGAGTGTTCCCCTGGCTATCTGTAAATAATGTCTGAGTGTTGGAGTGTGTCCCTGGCTATCTGTAAATGATGTCTGAGTGTTGGAGTGTTCCCCTGGCTATCTGTAAATAATGTCTGAGTGTTGGAGTGTTCCCCTGGCTATCTGTAATGATGTCTGAGCGTTGGAGTGTTCCCCTGGCTATCTGTAATGATGTCTGAGCGTTGGAGGTGTTCCCCTGGCTATCTGTAAATTTTAAAAGAAAGACAATGGTGCTGTCTGGGTTTTTTAAGGATTTTGGTTAATTTCAAATGATTTATACTTTTCCTTTTGATATTATTGTATTTGGTTTTAAATATATGTATATCGTATTTTACTGGGGGACTTTCTATTGGGTCATTTTAAGGTGTCTTTACTGTTGCTAGGGGACTTTCTATTGGGTCATTTTAAGGTGTCTTTACTGTTGCTAGGGGACTTTCTATTGGGTCATTTTAAGGTGTCTTTACTGTTGCTAGGGGACTTTCTATTGGGTCATTTTAAGGTGTCTTTACTGTTGCTAGGGGACTTTCTATTGGGTCATTTTAAGGTGTCTTTACTGTTGCTAGGGGACTTTCTATTGGGTCATTTTAAGGTGTCTTTACTGTTGCTAGGGGACTTTCTATTGGGTCATTTTAAGGTGTCTTTACTGTTGCTAGGGGACTTTCTATTGGGTCATTTTAAGGTTTCTTTACTGTTGCTAGGGGACTTTCTATTGGGTCATTTTAAGGTGTCTTTACTGTTGCTAGGGGACTTTCTATTGGGTCATTTTAAGGTGTCTTTACTGTTGCTAGGGGACTTTCTATTGGGTCATTTTAAGGTGTCTTTACTGTTGCTAGGGGACTTTCTATTGGGTCATTTTCTTTACTGTTTCTCTAGTATGCCCATAAATGCAGCATACATGATCGACGACATTAGCCTGCATATTTTTTAATACCACACAAATGTCCAAACTCTATTCCGGTAGGATGACTTAAAAAAAAAAAAACGTTTTGTTTATTTTTGGGGGTATTTATAATTTGTTTTATCATTTAGTATTATTGTATATTATTGTAGACCTATTTATTAATCTAAACCAGTTCTTTAAATAACATCTTTTTGTTTCATTATGTTGAGATGTTTTCCTTGGCTAAATTAAGTTGAGATCTGTCTTTTTTAAAACTTGTGCGGTCCGTCCTGCTGTAGCAAACCCCTACTTCCTGCTCTAGGAGTATGACAGCTGCCCTTTTTCACTGCCGAAACGCTTCCACTCTGAAACGAGTCAGCGCTTCCACTCTGAAAACGAGTCAGCGCTTCCACTCTGAAAACGAGTCAGCGCTTCCACTCTGAAAACGAGTCAGCGCTTCCACTCTGAAAACGAGTCAGCGCTTCCACTCTGAAAACGAGTCAGCGCTTCCACTCTGAAAACGAGTCAGCGCTTCCACTCTGAAAACGAGTCAGCGCTTCCACTCTGAAACGAGTCAGCGCTTCCACTCTGAAAACGAGTCAGCGCTTCCACTCTGAAACGAGTCAGCGCTTCCACTCTGAAAACGAGTCAGCGCTTCCACTCTGAAAACGAGTCAGCGCTTCCACTCTGAAAACGAGTCAGCGCTTCCACTCTGAAAACGAGTCAGCGCTTCCACTCTGAAAACGAGTCAGCGCTTCCACTCTGAAAACGAGTCAGCGCTTCCACTCTGAAACGAGTCAACACTTCCAGGTAAGTGCATTTTGATGTCAACTTCCCCTCCGGTCTCCTGGAATCAGCTTGTCGTCTCTATTTGTGTCCTCGGGGACAAGTGGATGAAGAGGACATTGCCATAAATGTTGGAAGTGATACGACTACGTCCCAAATGGCACCGTATTCCACTATGTAGTGCGCTACTTTTGAGCTGGACCCATAGGCTCCGGTCTAAAGTAGTGCACTAGACTATATAGAGGGGGGGATAAGGTGCGGTTTGTGTCGCAGCCTATATCCCAGGGTTTTGCTGTGTTCTGTTCAGAGCTCTGAGAGAGCGCGTTAAAACAGAAAGCTGTTCTAAGACTGGATGGTTGGGAGCGCGTTAAAGCAGAGAGCTGTTCTAAGACTGGATGGTTGGGGAGCGCGTTAAAGTGTCTATAGAGCAGAGAGCTGTTCTAAGACTGGATGGTTGGGGAGCGCGTTAAAGTGTCTATAGAGCAGAAAGCTGTTCTAAGACTGGATGGTTGGGGAGCGCGTTAAAGTGTCTATAGAGCAGAAAGCTGTTCTAAGACTGGATGGTTGGGAGCGCGTTAAAGTGTCTATTGAGCAGAGAGCTGTTCTAAGACTGGATGGTTGGGAGCGCGTTAAAGCAGAGAGCTGTTCTAAGACTGGATGGTTGGGGAGCGCGTTAAAGTGTCTATAGAGCAGAAAGCTGTTCTAAGACTGGATGGTTGGGAGCGCGTTAAAGTGTCTATTGAGCAGAGAGCTGTTCTAAGACTGGATGGTTGGGAGCGCGTTAAAGCAGAGAGCTGTTCTAAGACTGGATGGTTGGGGAGCGCGTTAAAGTGTATTGAGCAGAGAGCTGTTCTAAGACTGGATGGTTGGGAGCGCGTTAAAGTGTATTGAGCAGAGAGCTGTTCTAAGACTGGATGGTTGGGGAGCGCGTTAAAGTGTCTATAGAGCAGAAAGCTGTTCTAAGACTGGATGGTTGGGAGCGCGTTAAAGTGTCTATTGAGCAGAGAGCTGTTCTAAGACTGGATGGTTGGGAGCGCGTTAAAGTGTCTATTGAGCAGAGAGCTGTTCTAAGACTGGATGGTTGGGAGCGCGTTAAAGCAGAGAGCTGTTCTAAGACTGGATGGTTGGGGAGCGCGTTAAAGTGTCTATAGAGCAGAGAGCTGTTCTAAGACTGGATGGTTGGGGAGCGCGTTAAAGTGTCTATAGAGCAGAAAGCTGTTCTAAGACTGGATGGTTGGGGAGCGCGTTAAAGTGTCTATAGAGCAGAAAGCTGTTCTAAGACTGGATGGTTGGGAGCGCGTTAAAGTGTCTATTGAGCAGAGAGCTGTTCTAAGACTGGATGGTTGGGAGCGCGTTAAAGCAGAGAGCTGTTCTAAGACTGGATGGTTGGGGAGCGCGTTAAAGTGTCTATAGAGCAGAAAGCTGTTCTAAGACTGGATGGTTGGGAGCGCGTTAAAGTGTCTATTGAGCAGAGAGCTGTTCTAAGACTGGATGGTTGGGAGCGCGTTAAAGCAGAGAGCTGTTCTAAGACTGGATGGTTGGGGAGCGCGTTAAAGTGTATTGAGCAGAGAGCTGTTCTAAGACTGGATGGTTGGGAGCGCGTTAAAGTGTATTGAGCAGAGAGCTGTTCTAAGACTGGTTGGTTGGGGAGCGCGTTAAAGTGTCTATAGAGCAGAAAGCTGTTCTAAGACTGGATGGTTGGGAGCGCGTTAAAGTGTCTATTGAGCAGAGAGCTGTTCTAAGACTGGATGGTTGGGAGCGCGTTAAAGTGTCTATTGAGCAGAGAGCTGTTCTAAGACTGGATGGTTGGGAGCGCGTTAAAGCAGAGAGCTGTTCTAAGACTGGATGGTTGGGGAGCGCGTTAAAGTGTCTATAGAGCAGAGAGCTGTTCTAAGACTGGATGGTTGGGAGCGCGTTAAAGTGTCTATAGAGCAGAAAGCTGTTCTAAGACTGGATGGTTGGGGAGTGCGTTAAAGTGTCTATAGAGCAGGGAGCTGTTCTAAGACTGGATGGTTGGGGAGTGCGTTAAGAGAATTTATGTTCTCAATGTTAACTTCAATTAAAATACTCAGTCTGTCATCCATAATGTGTTAGATTCTGGTTTAATAACACAGAGGGATCAGCTTACAAGAATCAAAATTGTTTATTCAGTAGAGCGCTCTGCAGTTCATACAACAAAACATCTATTATATACCAGGCTTCTCATTTACACATTACACACTAACACACTACAAACTAACACACTACACACTAACACACTACACACTACACACTACACATTACACACTAACACACTACACACTACACACTAACACACTACACAGTACACACTACACACTAACACACTACACATTACACACTAACACACTACACATTACACACTAACACACTACACACTACACACTAACATTACACATTACACACTACACACTACACACTAACACACTACACATTACACACTAACACACTACACATTACACACTAACACACTACACACTAACATTACACATTACACACTACACACTACACATTACACACTAACACTAAGGAGAGTTCATTGTTCTTCCCCAGAACTCTCAACACCGTAAAGTCTTACCCAGCTGACAGTATTTTAGTACTCTGAGATCAGGGAAACCTGGAGGGTTCGAGCTCGGGCAGGTCAACCACAGTTTAACAGTTCTTAATGTTTACTTAAACACACAGACCTCCATTCCTCTCCTATCCTAGTCAATCTCATGAGACTTATGCTTAAAACCCTTTAGTTAAGACCTCTATTCCTCTCCTATCCTAGTCAATCTCATGAGACTTATGCTTAAAACCCTTTAGTTACTCATTCTACAGGCTATATAGACCATATCCCTAAATTCAGAGTATAATTATTTAATCATTTACACTCAAGCAGGAATTCCTTTAATAACGGAGTGTACTGTAGTTTTGAGGGGCTTCGCTGCTTTCTGTCGAGCCAAACTGTATCAGCGACGGATCCAACGCTGTGTGAAGAGCACCCAGCCCACTCGCCTTCCGCGCACCCTAAGCTACAGTACTGTATTTAGGAGCTGTAGCGATCAGGTAGGTGTGTTTATGAGTCTGTTGTTATAGAATGTGAGTCTGTTGATTATAGAATGTGAGTCTGTTTATTATAGAATGTGAGTCTGTTGATTATAGAATGTGAGTCTGTTTATTATAGAATGTGAGTCTGTTATTATAGAATGTGAGTCTGTTATTATAGAATGTGAGTCTGTTATTATAGAATGTGAGTCTGTTGTTATAGAATGTGAGTCTGTTTATTATAGAATGTGAGTCTGTTTATTATAGAATGTGAGTCTGTTTATTATAGAATGTGAGTCTGTTATTATAGAATGTGAGTCTGTTATTATAGAATGTGAGTCTGTTATTATAGAATGTGAGTCTATTATAGAATGTGAGTCTGTTATTATAGAATGTGAGTCTGTTATTATAGAATGTGAGTCTGTTATTATAGAATGTGAGTCTGTTTATTATAGAATGTGAGTCTGTTATTATAGAATGTGAGTCTGTTATTATAGAATGTGAGTCTGTTATTATAGAATGTGAGTCTGTTATAGAATGTGAGTCTATTATAGAATGTGAGTCTGTTATTATAGAATGTGAGTCTGTTATTATAGAATGTGAGTCTGTTGTTATAGAATGTGAGTCTGTTATTATAGAATGTGAGTCTGTTATTATAGAATGTGAGTCTGTTTATTATAGAATGTGAGTCTGTTATTATAGAATGTGAGTCTGTTATTATAGAATGTGAGTCTGTTATTATAGAATGTGAGTCTGTTATTATAGAATGTGAGTCTGTTTATTATAGAATGTGAGTCTGTTATTATAGAATGTGAGTCTGTTATTATAGAATGTGAGTCTGTTATTATAGAATGTGAGTCTGTTATTATAGAATGTGAGTCTGTTATTATAGAATGTGAGTCTGTTATTATAGAATGTGAGTCTGTTATTATAGAATGTGAGTCTGTTATTATAGAATGTGAGTCTGTTATTATAGAATGTGAGTCTGTTATTATAGAATGTGAGTCTGTTATTATAGAATGTGAGTCTGTTTATTATAGAATGTGAGTCTGTTATTATAGAATGTGAGTCTGTTATTATAGAATGTGAGTCTGTTATTATAGAATGTGAGTCTGTTATTATAGAATGTGAGTCTGTTATTATAGAATGTGAGTCTGTTATTATAGAATGTGAGTCTGTTATTATAGAATGTGAGTCTGTTATTATAGAATGTGAGTCTGTTATTATAGAATGTGAGTCTGTTATTATAGAATGTGAGTCTGTTATTATAGAATGTGAGTCTGTTATTATAGAATGTGAGTCTGTTTATTATAGAATGTGCGTCTGTTATTATAGAATGTGAGTCTATTATAGAATGTGAGTCTGTTATTATAGAATGTGAGTCTATTATAGAATGGGAAACTGTTGTTTTAGAATGTTTGCTGCTTTTCATTAAAGCAGGTATGTCATAGGAGGAGGGGCTGTAATACATTGGTTCATTTGACCAGAATATTCTGTCTTTATCGCCTACGGAAATTAAAACAGTTATACAGTTAATGTTTAAATATTAGGATCTGGTTAAAGGCAGACATTGGGAAAGACTGTATAGAAATGGAAAGGTGATTTTAGAGAGACAGTCTCTGATTAACGGGAACTGAGTCCATCTGTTACCGGGACCTCGCCACCCGGTCACATGTCCATCTGTTACTGGGACCTCGCCACCCAGGTCACATGTCCATCTGTTACTGGGACCTCGCCACCAGGTCACATGTCCATCTGTTACTGGGACCTCGCCACCCGGTCACATGTCCATCTGTTACTGGGACCTCGCCACCAGGTCACATGTCCATCTGTTACTGGGACCTCGCCACCAGGTCACATGTCCATCTGTTACTGGGACCTCGCCACCAGGTCACATGTCCATCTGTTACTGGGACCTCGCCACCAGGTCACATGTCCAACTGTTACTGGGACCTCGCCACCCAGGTCACATGTCCATCTGTTACCGGGACCTCGCCACCCAGTCACATGTCCATCTGTTACTGGGACCTCACCACCAGATCACATGTCCATCTGTTACCGGGACCTCGCCACCCAGTCACATGTCCATCTGTTACCGGGACCTCGCCACCAGGTCACATGTCCATCTGTTACTGGGACCTCGCCACCAGGTCACATGTCCATCTGTTACTGGGACCTCGCCACCCAGTCACATGTCCATCTGTTACCGGGACCTCGCCACCAGGTCACATGTCCATCTGTTACCGGGACCTCGCCACCAGGTCACATGTCCATCTGTTACCGGGACCTCGCCACCAGGTCACATGTCCATCTGTTACCGGGACCTCGCCACCCAGGTCACATGTCCATCTGTTACTGGGACCTCGCCACCAGGTCACATGTCCATCTGTTACCGGGACCTCGCCACCCAGGTCACATGTCCATCTGTTACCGGGACCTCGCCACCAGGTCACATGTCCATCTGTTACCGGGACCTCGCCACCAGGTCACATGTCCATCTGTTACCGGGACCTCGCCACCAGGTCACATGTCCATCTGTTACCGGGACCTCGCCACCAGGTCACATGTCCATCTGTTACCGGGACCTCGCCACCAGGTCACATGTCCATCTGTTACCGGGACCTCGTGATGTTGAATGATCTTCAGGCTTAGAATACCTTTGAACTGTAGTGTAGGTATTACGGACTGGATCAGGGAGAGGTAGAAAGTGTCAGTGAAGAAGACACTTGCCAGCTGCTCAGCGGATGCTCTTGCATTGTTCAGTGTTGCTTGCCTCGAAAGCGAGCATAGAAGGCATTTGGCTCGTCTGATAGGCTCGTGTCACTGGGCAGCTCGTGATTGGGTTTATTTTGTAATCTGTGATAGTTTGCAAGCCCTGCAACATCCGACGAACGTAAGAGCCGGTTTAGTAAGATTCGATCTTAGTCCTGTATTGACACTTTGCCTGTTTGGTGGTTCATCGGAAGACGTAGCGGGACTTCTTATAAGTGTCCGGATTAGTGTCCCGCTCCTTGAAAGCAGAAGCTTTAGCTCAGTGGGGATGTTGCCTGTAATCCATGGCTTCTGGTTGGGATATGTACGTACGGTCACTGTGGGGACGACGTATTCGATGCACTTATTAATTAAGCTGGACTCTACCCCCCCACACTCTGGACTCTACCCCCCCACACTCTGGACTCTACCCCCCCACACTCTGGACTCCACCCCCCCACACACTGGACTCTATCCCCCCACACACTGGACTCTCCCCCCACACACTGGACTCTACCCCCACACACTGGACTCTACCCCCCAACACTCTGGACTCTACCCCCCCACACTCTGGACTCTACCCCCCCACACTCTGGACTCTACCCCCCACACTCTGGACTCTACGCCCCCACACACTGGACTCTATCCCCCCACACACTGGACTCTATCCCCCCACACACTGGACTCTACCCCCCCCACACACTGGACTCTACCCCCCCACACACTGGACTCTACCCCCCCACACACTGGACTCTACCCCCCCACACACTGGACTCTACCCCCCCAACACTCTGGACTCTACCCCCCCACACTCTGGACTCTACCCCCCCACACACTGGACTCTACCCCCCACACACTGGACTCTATCCCCCCACACACTGGACTCTACCCCCCAACACACTGGACTCTACCCCCCCACACTCTGGACTCTACCCCCCCCCCCCACACACTGGACTCTACCCCCCCACACACTGGACTCTACCCCCCCACACACTGGACTCTACCCCCCCACATACTGGACTCTACCCACCCACACACTGGACTCTACCCCCCACACACTGGACTCTACCCCCCCACACACACTGGACTCTACCCCCCCACACACACTGGACTCTACCCCCCACA